>NC_134815.1:22739161-22786661 GCF_046742065.1 Oratosquilla oratoria
ATATAAATATACTTAATTATTTATGTATATATTCAAATATAAAATTTTCATTTATTTAATTATTTCTTCATATATTTATCTACTTATGTATTTATTATTTATTTATTTATTATTTATCTTTGTATTTATTTATTTACTTATTTACTTCTTTATTTATTCATTTGTCTATTTTCTTTTTTATCTACTATTTTATTTATTTATCTATTCATATATGTTTTATTCATTTATTCATCAATAAATTAACTAATACTACTACTTATTTATACATCTAATTTTCTATATATTTTTGGTTTATCTAATCACTTACTTAGAAATGAATATATCTATTCATTTATCTATTTGTTAATTCATTTCTTATTTTATTTATTCATTTATTCGTTTATTATTTAAAACATGTATTTATTTATTCATCTATATATATGTTTACTAATTAATCATTTTTTGTATTATTTATTCATTTACATATATATTGATCTAATTATGCATTTTTAATCAAGTTATTCAAGGGTTCACTTTTTATATATACATTCATATATTTATCTATTTACTTCTTCATTTATGTAATCATCTGTCTATTTATTCATGTACCCATTCATTTGTTAACTTATTATCTTTATTTATTTATTTAATTACTTATTCATCTATTTATCTATTTATCTATGAATCTATTATTTTAGCTGCTTAATCATTTGTCCATATATACTTCTCTATCTTAATATATATATATCTATTCCTTTTTTTTCATTTAAGTTAAGATTTTTTTTTAGGTGTAAACCTATCGAACGATCGATACTTAAGTTGGATTACAGTATGTCCGCTCAGCTGTATAAAACTCCTTAACTTTAGTTGGAACTCTTTCCATAAAAATGCGTCACCATGTTGAAGAGACAAAGTCTTAACTTTCAGTGTTTACTTTACCTTACAAACAACTTCACTCTAAAATGTAATCACGACGTACGTTGCCAGATATCTATACAAACTGAGATTTTAACTTGCACATATTTTTACTACCTTATGATACAGAGGTAAAAAATTTCTGATGAGATTAAAACTCTATTGTTATTTACAAAAAATTATCACACGCATCTATCTAATAAATATGTGTTTTCCATAATTCAAATAATCTTTTTTGATATTGTTATTTATTTAATATCACTTTAATGTGTTACAGGTGTTCACTCTTGAATAGATTCTAATTATTCATACAGTAAGTAAATGTTACATTATTCCTTACAATTCAAAACTTGGTATTTTTTCTTCCACTGATGGAATGTGAGTCCCACAAACCACTATATATCCATAGTACTAAAAGTAGTGGGAATAGTAATTATTTCTCTGTATCTAAGGGACGATTTAGCTTGGCGAGATTCAAAACTAGGTTAACAAAAGTACATGACTACCTCCTTCTTTAATCTAATAATTGGTATCTACAACACACACACACACAAGCACACACACACACACACACACACACACACACACACACACACACACACACACACACACACACACACACACACACACACACACACACACACACACACACACACACACACACACACACACACACACACACACACACACACACATACACACACACACACACACACACACACACTCACACACACACACACACACACACACACACACACACACACACACACACACACACACACACACACACACACACACACACACACACACACACACACACACACACACACACACACACACACACCTCAATAATATGATGATGTGATATTCAGTATAAATTTCTACACTAACAAGGTTTAAAATATTTTATCTTCAGTTTGACTTCATACTCTTCTTAGACGAAGTAAAAAAAAAATAGAAAAATTTAATAATTTGATTTAGTAAGTATGTTACCAAATTACTAGGCGACAAGATTTCTACACTAAAATTACAACATTAACGTTGGTTACTTTTCTGTAATATTATATCCACTCATCATATGTTGCTTAATCCCCACGAACTGTAAAAAGCGATCTTAAGAATGATCATGTCATCAATTATTCATGGCGGATGCTTCCTTCTTTGACTTCTTTCCCTAAACTTTGAGTCGCTTTCCCAATAGATATAGATGAGTCTCGCAAACAAGCCCCGCTGTAAGAACATCCCTCTGACCAAACTTCTTGAAGCCAGAGGACCTTGCAAGTGCTCCTCTTCAGCCATTTTTTCTCGTTTGTCACCTTCTTTGGTAACATATTCTTTTCCTGATGCAATTTACTTATCTTTGAAATTTTGATTTGGACGTGGTTTTTTTTTTGGTTGTGATGATGAACAGAAATTTATATATTTATGAACTGTGCGTTCAGCTCTCCTTAGTTTATGTTTTATATTGATATACTTCATCATGAGGGAACGGAGAGGGGGGGTCGCCGATTTAATGAAGCGGCCTTGCTGTGGATGTGCTGTGTCTTGCGACAATATTTCTGATCCAAGGCAGTCGACAAGATGTAGGAATGACCCGTCATCCAGGAGGTGCCAATATAAGAGGGAGGGAAGAGGATGGAGGGGAGTGGATTGTGATAGGGATGGAACGGGTGGAAGTGTTATGCCTTTGTTTTTTGGCTACCTCCCTTATGAGGAAAAGAAAGCCTTTTGTATATGTATGTACTTCATCATGATTTAACAATTATTTCATATTGATTTATTTTCTCTATGTATTCTTATTGTGTCCCTTATTTCCACCACGTGTTTCGAACAATTCACTACTTCAATTATTCCTCGTCTCCTACACCAACAGTTAAAAAGTTAGTTAAGTTGTTTTCATGTAGTTAACGACAAGCGACTTTATTCTTGATTGTACAAGACCATTAAGCAAAATCTTTAATGAGAAAAATCTGACGTACCATGGGTTAAATCGGGGATGGAGAAACTTTTTTAATGTGGGTGCCAAAATCAACCAAATCTTTGAAACAAAATTTTCCCGCGTGACAACGGATTAAGATTATGTACACACATACGACTATGCTCCCCTCTCTTGACATCCTGTATGGGTTCCAGTCCGCCACTCAGCGCAGCATGTGATACCAATGGTCATGCAAACGAAGTTGGATATTTTTTCGTTTTCTTTTTTATTTATTTATTTCTATCTTTATTTTTTTTTAAGATGAGCTCTGGGTTTTGTGTGCCAAATAAGAATAATTAGTGTGCCAGGTTTTACAAGCGTGCCAAAGGTTCCACACATCTAGGCAAGATACTTAATTGTGATCAGCCCTCATGGCATCCGTTGTATTCACTATTGGAGAAAATGGCAGCTACCATCAAAGTGTCAGGTTCACTCATTCGTCTCTTTGTGCATAAAGTGACGCTACAGAGGTGAATGGAATAATAAAATGGTCTCCAGAATAATAATAAAAAATGCCACTATGCCCAAAAGAGATAATCTAATTTTCTTGTTTGTTGAATATTTGGTTTTAATTTCACTTTTTTTTTTAACAGAACTCTTTCTGAAGTGAAAACTTGTTTTTTCCTAATCTATGATATATTTTTCAGATTATTTTTTAAAGTAATGCTGTAAAACTTCTCGATATGTGTAGCTTCAACATTTCATTTTCTTTTATTGCCAGACCATGTCTTACTTTTTCGAGGTGCAGTGTGACATCCTCTCCCTTACTTTATCCGTAACGCTTCCAGTATTCCGATGTGGATTTCAGAATTTTTTTCTAGATAATGCCTAACAGATTTATTTCACTGGGAACCGAGATTTCATTGTGATTGAGAGCATATGTGTTTTTTTTCTCAATCTTTTTCCTACTTTTAGATGACTAAGATACCCATTCGCTCATACGGAGCTCATCTACCTTTTCAATTAATTCATATTTTGTTTATCTGTTTTTCAAAGATACCCTCGTCACTGGAGAGAATCTTCGAAAGTATTCGCCTTATTCGTCAATGATTCAATCATACCACTGGTATTTACCTAGTTGTATTACACTGAGAGGGCTATAATGTGTGATAATTTCTTCATTAACTGACCTTAGACCCGATAAATTGTTCCAGGAAAATGAAGCAACTACTCAGACTACAAGAGAGACAAAACAATTGCCGAGAAAACGTTTCCTTGTTTTATAAAAATTCCATGAATGTATCTATGACAGTAAGGTTATTTTCAGAAACAAAAATCCCACAATGAATTTTGTGATACCCTATAGTAAAGGATTACGTGGAACCTGTAAAAGGAGATTTGTGTCTAAACTGGTCGATGTTCTAAAAAGATCCTATCTCAGTCATCTTTTACAAAACTTCACCTTATTAATTATCGATGCATCATTCTTGGTCTATTGAATTCTTTCTATGTCAATTGGTAAGTCAATAGGGATTAAAGAATATATCTATCTTTAGTAGGAGCAATAAATAATTTACTAGCACTGGATACAGAAAGTCAAAGTTGATCAAATTTGACAACACATAAATGACACTTATTGGATATTTTATCTATTTATAAATTTAATAAATGGCATTTCACTGGTATGAGCTAATGTCGTCAGTGGTATAAACTGTATTATGTTGCATTGTCTTTTTGGATTTTTACTATATTTTACTTCTCCCTTCTTTTGCAGTAACAGCAGCAATTTCTGTGTCCCATTAACTCTCATTTCCTCGAATTTATTTCATCTCGAACTTTCCCACCAATCTTCTATCTCCCTTTTCAGTCCCAGCAAGCCCTTCCTCTGCAACTAATCTACAAGTTTAATCCTTAACAGCATGTTTGGTCCTCATTCTCCTTCACACTTCTTTATCTTTTCTTTCTCTCTCTCTCTCTCTCTCTCCGCCCTCTCTCTCTCTCTCTCTCTCTCTCTCTCTCTCTCTCTCTCTCTCTCTCTCTCTCTCATTTATCTCTCTCTCTCTCTCTCTCTCTCTCTCTCTCTCTCTCTCTCTCTCTCTCTCTCTCTCTCTCTCTCTCTCTCTCTCTCTCTCTCTCTCTCTCTCTCTCTCTCTCTCTCTCTCTCTCTCTCTCTTTTTTTTTTGTGTGTGTGTGTGTGTGTGTGTGTGTGTGTGTGTGTGTGTGTGTGTGTGTGTGTGTGTGTGTGTGTGTGTGTGTGTGTGTGTGTGTGTGTGTGTGTGTGTGTGTGTGTATGTGCGTGTGTATGTGTGTGTGTGTGTGTGTGTGTGTGTGTGTGTGTGTGTGTGTGTGTGTGTGCGTGCGTGCGTGTGTGTGTGTGTGTGTGTGTGTGTGTGTGTGTGTGTGTGTGTGTGTGTGTGTGTGTGTGTGTGTGTGTGTGTGTGTGTGTGTTTGTGTGTGTGTGTGTGTGTGTGTGTGTGTGTGTGTGTGTGTGTGTGTGTGTGTGTGTGTGTGTGTGTGTGTGTGTGTGTGTGTGTGTGTGTGTGTGTGTTTACCTAGTTGTATTTACCTAGTTGTATTACACGGAAAGGGAGCTATGCTAGTGGTGCCCGTCTTTGTATCTCTCAGCATCAAGTTTTTTCTTAAAATCTTAAATAGTGTTTGCACACACTGTTGCTTTGTCTAATTTGGTCCAAGTATCTATCACTCTGTGTGGGAAGCTTTTTTTCAGATCTCTTCTGTAATTATCTTAGTTTCTTTTCGTCACCTCTTGTTTTTCCATTATCCCATTTCAATAAGTCATTCTTATCTAAGATTTCCATTCCCTTCATAATTCTATAGATAGAATGTCTCCTCTTTCCCTTCTTTGTTCCAGAGTTGGTAATTCTAATTTGGACAGTCTTTGTTCATATGTCATTTTGGAAAGAGTTGGTGCCAGTTTTGTTGTTGTTCTTTGTATTCTTTCTAGCTTCTTTATTTTCTTTTTGGTACTGGGTGTCCATAGTGTTGCTGTGTACTCGAGGTTTGGTCTTATTAGTGTAGTTTTTTTTTATTATTATTTATCGTCCAAATAGGCAAATGCCACTTTTATTGACCTCAATGAAATATAGGTTTCTCCGGCTATTTTATTAATATGCTTATCCGGTGTCATGTCTTTGCTGATCATCACTCCAGGGTATTTTTCCGAGCTTACTTTTTTGACCTATTCTTCGCCAATTTTATAATCTCTTGATATTCTGTTTTTACTTTGTCCAAATTCTATTGTATTACATATCTTGATATTGAATTTCACTTCCCAATTTTGAGTCCATCTCCAGATCTTGTCCAAGTCTTGTTGTAATGAGTTGCAATCCTCCTCCGTTTTTACTTTCTTTAGTATTTTTGCGTCGTCTTCAAAGAAATTCATATAACATTCTACTCCTTCGTCCATGTCATTTATGTATATAGCAAACATAATCGGGCCCAGTACTCATCTCTTTTTTCCTTAGCCTCACTACACTTTTTGTTGTACTAGCTTTTTATGTATGTTCTTTCCATTTATATTGTGGTACGAATTTATTTACTCCCTCATTGTACATTTCTTTTATTGTATTCCATTTCTCTTCCATCCCTTTTTCTTCATTTAGGGTTTTTTCCAAGCTCGCGTTATGAAAGAATTTTTTGAGTTTCTCAAAATTTTTGTTGTACATTTTTGTGTATCATTTCTGTTTTGCTCTTCCAACTCAAATTCTATTAGTACATGGTCATCCTTTCCTATCGGAGTTTTGTAATAAATTTTATCGACAATTTCAGGCTCTGTCGTAAGTATTAAATCCAGCCTTGATGGTTCTTCACTACCTCTGTATCTGGTATTTTCCCTTATCTACTGAGTCATTGTGTATTCGATGGTCATGTCGAGCAGAACATTGCCCCAGAGTTCCTCTCCACCTTTCACTGTCATTTCCTCCCAACATATTTCTTTTGAATTAAAGTCACCCATAATTACTGTCCTTCAGTATATTAGTTAATTCATATATTGTATCTTCTAATATTTTTGGAATGATCACTTTCTGTCTAGGGCTGTGTTTTTGGGGACACATACACCACTACAAATTTTCTACTCTTCATATGTTTGCTTTCAACTTGTATCATAATTGATTCTACATTATTTTTTCCTTCTGTTATTTTTGTTACATTTAAATCTTTATTAGTCAAAATTAATACTCCGCCACCTTGTTTATCCTTTTTGTTTTTTGTCCAGCAGTTGTATAAAGCTTGTCCCACAGTGCTGGGTGGTGGAGTACACTTTAATTTAGTTCCCAATATTACCATTATGTCTAGTTTTTCTAAGGCCAGGTAATCATTTAATTTATTCATTCCTGAGGTTATTCCATCGACATTGGTATAAGCTATTTTTTATTTCCTTTTTCCTTGTCTTTTCTGTCTTCTTTGTTTCCTTTTTCCGTATATACCATTTTCTCAGCCTCAGGTCCACACTCTCAAAAAAAAAAAAAAAGTTTCAGTTCTCTTTTCGTTTTTTCATTCGCTTCGCTTCTAAGTTCTTTTTCTCTTTCTTCCTCACTCATTTCTTTTTTATCCATATATTTTTGTAATGTTCACTATTTGCTAATTTCGTTGTTCTGGATAGTACTTCCTCTGCTTTACTTTCAGTGGCCTGTATTGCTTTTCTTTAGGCTATCTGCCCATCCTATAGGTTTCCTCGATTTCCCTGTCCAAGTCTTGTCCTTCCGCTTGTAATTCTTTCAGAATTTCCCTAGCGATCTCTTTCTCCTCCTTTTCCCTCTGATATCTAGATACATCATACTACTATTTAATGCCATAGATTACAATGCATCTTTTTTATCCACTGTGTCCCTAACTAAGTTGCCTTTCTCTTTAATTACTTGGATCACTGTTTCCTTGGTATCTTCCTTGACCTGTTGCTCCATTATTTCTTTAAGGGATACTTTTTGATATTCCTGTTCAACTTTCCTCTGTTCTTTATTTCCTGTAAGTAATTTTATTTTATTTTTTCCTCCACCTTTTCAGTCACTTGCATTTGATCTTTTATCTCCCTTTTTAATGCCTCATTCCTATCAATGTCTTCACTTTTCAACCTTTCATTTTTTGCCTTTATTTTATTTAATTCCTTTTTAAGTCATCTATCTCCCTATTATTCTCCTTATTGGCTTTCCTTAGCATAGATACTTCTTTGTACATTGTTTTGTACTCACTTTTGAGCTCTATTAAATCATCCAAAATGTCATTAACATCTTTATTTCTCGTTATATTTCTATACCTGGGTTCTCTCTCCATTTCTAATCCTCTTTGCATAATATTTCCTTCCCCTTCAAATCCCGAAAAAAAAACATTTCAAACTTTTGGTATTCCCTTGGTGTTTGAGAGAGACACGTCTTCTTTCGAATGACATCAAGTGGAGTCTCAATTCTACTTCCTTCTAAGCATCTCTTCGCTGGTTCTTTGTCTCTGGGAGTTTCCTCGCTTCTTTCCATATTTTTTTTTTTAAAGAACAATAAAAAATAATATTAATAAAAAAGATAAAATGGATATACAAAGACGTTTACATTTTGGTCCCAACGAACTTTCGCTTTCACTACACCGTATCTGTGTAAACAACTAGGTCCGCTTTCAAATCGTTCGTTCGTGAATCACCAGCTAGCGGCTCAGAGCGCTCGTTATGGCACGTCCTCCTTCGACCGTGTCTGCTTCGTGTGTGTGTGTGTGTGTGTGTGTGTGTGTGTGTGTGTGTGTGTGTGTGTGTGTGTGTGTGTGTGTGTGTGTGTGTGTGTGTGTGTGTGTGCGTGCGGGAGTGTGTGTGTGTGTGTGTGTGCTTGTATGTATGTGTGTGTGTGTATATATATATATATATATATATGTATATATATATATATATATACAGATATATATATATATATATATATGTGTGTGTGTGTGTGTGTGTGTGTGTGTGTGTGTGTGTGTGTGTGTGTGTGTGTGTGTGTGTGTGTGTGTGTGTGTGTGTGTGTGTGTGTGTGTGTGTGTGTGTGTGTGTGTGTGTGTGTGTGTGTGTGTGTGTGTGTGTGTGTGTGTGTGTGTGCGGGTGTGTGTATGCGTATGTGTATTCACCTTGGTCTTTGGATCACGTGTTGGACTCGTGATCGACAGCTATTTCCCTCCCGGAAGAGAGCTCAGAGCTCGTATGACCGATCTATGGGTAATGCTATGACCTTTTATACACACACACACAATTCCCCGCCCACGAGAGTCAGAGTAACGACCCGAAGCACAGCGATACCGAAATAATTTCGGCCCTGGGCAGGATTCGGATTGGGTACTGCGAGCACCACCGGACTTCCCAGTCCAGCGTTCTACCAACTGCACCACCGAGTCGTATGTGTATATGTATATGTGTGTGTGTGTCTGTCATAAATAGAATAGATTTAAAATAATCTTATATTATTACTAAAAAATCTGTGACCTGATCGGTTTTCCCAATCCGTCAGAACCCGGCAAAATGCGGACACGCTGACCCCTGTCCGAGAGTAAAGGTCAATTCGATTTTTTTTTTGGCAGGGCCCGACGTGATATCAAGGGCACGTGTACATTCAACCTGTGAAAGATGCCTGAAACTTCAGCAGTAATGAAACGAAGAAACCGCCATTTTTGGAAATGGGTTACTGAAACGAAAAGAATAACAAAACAGCACCTGTCGAAAAACAAAAAGCAAGTTGTGTTTTTAAAACGAGAACATGCCGCTAAATTTCCAACGTTATATCAAACTTGCAAGGATTTCTCCATCAAGGAATCAATAAAGTCATTTCATCGTAAATTTTTGTTGTCTTATAAATAAAAGCGGTTTCGTGTCTGTCTGTCAGACTTTTTTCTCGATTCGATCGATCGACTAATTTCGATTTCGACGACTCAACCTTGAGCCGTGGACGATCATCGTTAGGCCATGGACGCTCATCGTTGAGTCATGGACGATCATCGTTGAGCCCTGAACGATCATCATTTTGCAATGGACGATCATCGTTGAGCCGTGGACGATCATCGTTGAGTAAAGAACGATCATCGTTAAGCCATGGTGTCGAAGTTCTCAAAGCTGCCGAAGTTCTCGAAGGTGCCGAAGTTCTCGAAGGTGCCGAAGTTCTCGAAGGTGTCGAGGTTCTCGAAGTTCTCGAAAGTGCCGAAATTGTCGAAGGTGCCGAAGTTCTCGAAGGTGCCGAAGTTCTCGAAGGTGCCAAAGTTCTCGAAGGCGCCGAAGTTCGCGAAGGCGCCGAAGTTCTCGAAAGCGCCGAAGTTCTCGAAGGCGCAGAAATTGTTGTTGTTGTTGTCGTTCCCTAGACTGTCTGTCCGAGCAGTCCCGTCTCCCCAAGGAATGACATAGCCGAAATTGGGTTTTCCCACAAATCCCTTATAGAGCGTATGTTGTGTTGTTTGCGCGCATGATTGTGTATAATGCAGTCTTCCATTATGTGTTGTATGGTATGGGGTGAAGTGTTACATCCTGGGCAGCTGTTCACAACGCGGTCATCCAGCCTCTTCTGGTAGCTTAGAAGTGCTGGGTGGTGACCGCACCGCAGTCTGGCCAAGTGGACTCTGTCCTTTCGTGGGAGAGAGGATTCAGAAGGGTGGATATCAGGGGGTCAGGCATACAGCAGTGTGTTGTCTTTCAGTGTGTTAATGGAGCGGTGAGTGGTATGATTATGAATATGTTTCCGGAGGCTGGTATTTGGTGGTTGTGGAGGAAGAGAAGAGAGTATCTGCGCGTGATAAAGGTCTTTGGGTGTTGTTTTAATGTTTTTTGGTGTGTGTGGGTGTTCTGCTATGTAGTGTAGCGGGTGTGATGTGTTTGTGGTGGCTGCGGCAAGTGTTTGTGTGCCTCTCATGTCGAGGAGGTCCTTGACTTTGAGGACTTGTTTCATGGTGTAAATGGTCTTTAGGTGTTGTATTTGTGCAACCTGTAATTGTTTTTAGGGCTTTGTTTTGTATGATTTGAAGGGTGTTGTGGTGTGTCTCACTGAGATTAGGAGCCCATGCGCAGAAGTTCTCGAAGGCGCCAAAGTTGTCGAAGGTGCGAAGTTCTCGAAGGTGCCGAAGTTCTCGAAGGTGCCGAAGTTCTCGAAGGTGTTGAAGTTCTCGAAGGTGCCGAAGTTCTCGAAGGTGCCGAAGTTCTCGAAGGTGCCGAAGCTCTCGAAGGTGCCGAAGTTCTCGAAAGTGCCGAAGTTCTCGAAGGTCTGGAAGGTCTCGAAGTTCTGGAAGGTCTCGAACTTCTGGAAGGTCTCGAAGATTTCGAAGTTCTTGGTGTTTGTATTTCTTCCGAGGTTGTAGAAAATTTCAAGAAGCACTATTACGCAGGCTACAACAATTTTTGTGGTAATGGTGGAAGAGGACACAGGCAATACCAGTTGTACTATTTAGAGCGTAGGTTCAAGACATTTAAAAGAAAGTACCCCAATCGTGGTCAAGGTTGCACGTTGGACACAATGCCTCTGCCCGTTTCCAGGGGCGCCGAAACGGAGAAATGATAATTCGTATTTGGACCTATACTTTTATTATGACAGAGACCAACAATTAAAGATTAGAACTGCCCGTGTAACACGAAAGCGAAGCGAGCGATCCGCGCAGCGGGTCTTGCCGAAGGCCATGCACCCCTGGCGTAAGCCAGGTGCTTGTTAGACAAAATGAAGATCGTCTTGTTAGAAAATTTCACTTCATTAATAGCAGGTTATCAATTTCTAGATTCCTGTCTTAGTTCCAGGCACCTTAATGTAAATGAGGGATAAACGGGAAACATAACAGTGCAGAAACCAGTCTTTTTTTTAGAGAGAGAGAGAGAGAGAGAGAGAAAGAGAAAGAGAGAGAGAGAGAGAGAGAGAGAGAGAGAGAGAGAGAGAGAGAGAGAGAGAGAGAGAGAGAGAGAGAGAGAGAAAGAGAGAGAGAAAGAGAGAGAGAGAGATCCGTGAAGAGGTCCAAGAGACTTTGGTAGCTGCAGTTGAGACGCGGAATTCAATAGATGCTCGAGGCATCAGCATTTTGCTGAAGTAGACGAGCAATTTTATATATTGCATTCCCTAATCTCTATCTTAAAGATAGTGTTCAAAAATACATTCTTTTTAAGAATCAAATAAGAATGACTTGTTTTCATATCCAATAAAAAATTAAGATAACATAAAAAAATAATTTGAATCTGTATATGAGTATCTAGGATGATGATGATCTAGTTTAACCAGCAGGTTTTGTCATCCAATTTTGGGTGTGGAAAGCATTAGGTAACTTTTCAATTCTTCCTGAATCATCGAGTGACGTCAGAAAAGACCCATGTCTGACTTCTAACAAGGCAATTATGTTTGGCCAACTCAGAGAGAAAGTAAGTCCTAAAATAGTACAAAAAATGAAAAGAGTAGTTACGTTTTCTTCGTTTTATCTTTAGATAGTGGGTTTATCTGACTTGCTCTTTGAATAATCAATTGGTAATGACTAAACCAAGAAGAAGCCAATGTAAAATTACTTGTTGGGGGATATTTTCAATTACGAGAAAGCATTATGCAAAATTATTGAACACTGTTCTATTGTACAGTAGTGATTAACAGTCAAAGCCATATTTGAAAAGATTGGCTAGTTGAAACACATTTCAAAAGACTCCTCTCTAACAATCAGTTTAAAATAGCCGTTAGAAAAAACATTTATAATTTTCCTTTGTAATATATCAAACCGTGCTCATACAGATCACTAACTGATATCCATAGAATATGTATATATGAATGTATGTATGTATGTATGTATGTATGTATGTATGTATGCATACATGCAGGTACGTATGTATGTATGTATGTATGTATGTATGTATGTATGTATGTATGTATGTATGTATGTATGTATGTATGTATGTATTGTTACGTACGTCAAGGTTAGTCTAAGGGGGGAACATACATAACATTTCGAAGTGAATGAATTTAAAGCATACAATAACATTTAACAATATTTATTACCAACTGACATTCCCAACAAATACAATTAAACTTAACATTAAATTAGACTTATCTTAAATTAACTTAACACTATTCAACTTGACCACTAGGAACTTGAACAAATTAAGAACTTGAGTACACAGAGAACTTGGTTCCTTCCGCAACGCCCTACGTTACCAGCACCGAAGGGATGATGAGTAGTCCGATATCGTCTCTCGTCCACCAACACCAGGTTAGAAGCGAGTGTATTCAGCTTACAGCTGAGACTGACTCATGGGGCGGTGAACCCTCATTTTATAGGAGAGAGTCGAAACCTCAGGTGCTTCGAGGGTTTGAAGCCGGCTCGATGAAACATGGTGCGACGTGGCGGGGTGTGATTCAGAAGTGTCGTAGTGGTTGTTAGGTGGTAATAGGTGGTTAGTAGAGGTATACCTTACACTCCCCCACCCTTAAGACGCCGCCACATCGGGATGTAGAGGCGGTGAGTGAGAATAAGATGGTTTATATACGGCTCAGGGTATCGGCCAACACGTTTTGGGATCCGGTGATATGGTGGATGTCTATGTTAAATGGTTGAAGGAACAGAGACCACCGAAGCATCCTTTGGTTCGAAGTTTTGTTACGGTGTAGAAAGGTCAGAGGGTTGTGGTCGCTGTATATTTTGAGAGGTTTTATGCTAGGTTGAAGGTAGCACTCAAACTTCTTGATAGCAGCCACTATAGCCAGTAGCTCCTTCTCTACAGTAGAATAGTTGAGTTGATGGACGCCTAGTTTTGCAGAGAAGTAGGCCACTGGGTGAAGAGTGTCTGTGTTCTCCTGGAGAAGTACAGCTCCAATAGCGACATCACTAGCATCGGTGTGGAGAACGAAGGGTTTAGTGAAGTCTGGTGACCGTAGAACTGGATCCCTTGTAAGCATCGCCTTAAGATGTTCGAACGCGGCTTGACAATTTTGTGTCCACTTGTATGGAACAGAACCGCTGGTCAGCTTGGTGAGAGGAAGTGCAGCTTCGGCGAAGTTCGGGCAGAATCTCCGATAGTACTCTGACATGCCCAAAAACCTCATGAGCGCCTTCCGGGTAGCGGGAACAGGGTACTCCATGACAGCAGAGATGTTAGCAGTCTTGGGTCGAACGATGCCTTGCCCAACTTCATGTCCAAGATACGTCACTGTAGCCTTTCCAAAGCTGGTCTTGGAGAGTTTGACAGTCAGGTTGGCTTGGCATAATCTGGATAGCACAGCATCTACCTGTTGGAGGTGTTGTTGCCAGTCATGAGAAAAAATCAAGATGTCATCTAAATACACCCCCACACCCTTTAAGTCTTGCAATAGGTAGTTCATTGCCCTCTGAAAGGTGGCCGGACTATTCCTCATTCCGAAGGGCATGACATTATAATGATAGAGGCCAAATGGTGTTGTAAAAGCAGAGATCAATTTAGCCTCTTCTGTTAAAGGTATCTGATAGTAACCTTTCATTAGATCTATTTTAGTAATGTACTGGGCCGTTCCCACCTCGTCAATTAGGTCGTCAACGCGGGGTAATGGATATGCGTCAGGAACAGTTATAGAGTTGACTCTCCTATAGTCCGTACACAGGCGAAGTTGACCTCCCTCCTTCGGCACCAGCAGGCACGGCGAAGCCCAGGGGGATTGACTCGGGCTGGCCAATCCGTGGTCGAGCAGGAAGTTGACCTCACTCCTCATCTGCTCTCGCTTCTGGGGGTGGATTCTATAAGGATTGTGCCTAATAGGAGAAGATCCAGGTACAAGCTTCACGTCATGAGTGGCAATGTTGCAGATGCCGGACACATCTTTGAAGAGAGAGTCATATTTGTGAATGATTTCAGTTACATCATTGGCATGTTCATTCGTGAGATGACTAAGGTAGGGAACTAGGTTACCAAGTATATGCGAATTATCGGTAGGATGGGAGTCAATGTTCGGTAAAATCTTGTCAAAATTAATGTACATGGCATTATTAGGTGTATGAGACATAACATTAGGTACAGTATTCACCGCTAACACTTGTTTCTCATAGTCTAGTAGTGGGCTAGTGGTCATATATGGTTTAATTAGGTTCACATGAATATGTTGGGTAGCCTTGTGACGGTCGGGTGTTGAAATTACATAGTTAGAATCTGATAGTTTCTTAGAAATTTTGTATGGTCCATGATATTTAGCGCTAAGAGGTGAACCAGAGATAGGGATGTATGCCAGGACTAAGTCCCCCTCTTTGAACTCTCTGACCAAGGCTTTTGAGTCAAAGTTAGTCTTCATTACAGACTGGGCATGAGCTAGGTTAGTTTTGGCAAAAGAACGAACTTTATCCAAGTTAGATTTAAGAGAGGTAATGTAATTGTTTACCGTGACTAACTTTGTAGAAGGTAAGGAGATCAAATGATCTTTGATGACCTTGAGGGGTCCTCTTACCTTGCGTCCAAAGAGCAACTCAAAAGGTGAGACCCCTAGGGATTCTGATGGTGTTTCCCTTATGGCAAATAGAAGAAATTGCAGGCCCTCATCCCAACCGCTGTCTTCCTCACAGCAGAACTTCCTAATCATAGATTTCATAGTCTGATGAAAACGTTCCAAGGCCCCCTGCGACTGAGGATGGTAAGCTGTTGATAGAGTTTGTTTAATACCGAGCAGCTTTAGAACTTCTGCAAATAGAACACTGGTAAAATTGCTACCTCTGTCTGATTGGATTTCTTCTGGGATTCCAAAGGTCGTGAACAAGTTAGTGAGTGTATTAGCAACAGTTTTAGCAGAGATATTCTTAAGAGGAAAAGCATCAGGGTATCTTGTAGTTGGGCAAAGTGTGGTGAGAATGTATTGGTTGCCTTTCTTTGTCTTTGGGAGAGGTCCAACAATGTCTATAATTAATTTAATGAAAGGCTCAAAAGGTACTTTAATAGGCTGCAATGGATATGGTGGTATAGTTTCATTAGGTTTCCCAACAATCTGGCATGGGTGGCAATTCTTAACAAATTCAGCTACATCTTTTTTCATGCCAGGCCAATAAAACTCATTCAGAAGGCGAAGATATGTCTTCCTTATTCCTAAATGACCTGAGAGACCTTGGTGAGCTACTTCCATTATAGGAGTTCTCAAGCTGGTGGGTAATACAATTTGGTGACATTCTGCCCAGGTGTCATCATCTGATAATTGCGGTGGTCTGTAAAGTCTCATGAGGATGTTATCATGATAATAGAATGATGGAGGATGTAGAATATCTTCCTTGGGAACTACTTTAGAGTGTAAGGGAGTTAGAGTAGTGTCATTCTGTTGTGCTTCTAATAAACTCTGTTCAGTGAATATTTGTGGAATAGCACTTGGAGGAGGAAGGGGTGAATGTGTAGGTGTGTCTTTTAATTTTTGGGATTGGGTTACCGCACAACTAGGGAACAAATTTGGCTATTCTCGCTCTAACTCATCAGTAGGGTTATGCGTTAAGGGAGTGTCACTCAAAATGATAGGAGCAGGAGTTTGTACAAGTCCACCAGCTATGTCATTACCAAGAAGTAAACTACAGTCTGGGATAGGAAGGGAAGGTTGTTCGCTCACCGCCACCGTTACAGGTCCCTGAACAATGCCGCAGCTGAGATGCACCCGAGCTAGTCTCAAAGGAAATTGGCTGTTAAAGTCATGGAGGTACACACTTTCGCCGGTATAATTGCTGTCTATGCCAGGAACAGATGACTTTAGTATAACCGTCTGGGCAGCAGCTGTATCTCTCACGATACGAATGGGGTGCACCTCGCCACCATCCTCCAGAGACACGGCACCAAGTGAACGGAAAGGCTGAAAGATATCGGCAGTTTTACTGGTTGGCACAGACAGAATTGCAGCTACAGTTTTGCTGGGAGCAGTAGTTTGTGACACTTTACATTTAGGGTCTGGGCATTGTTTTATGTGGTGTCCACGTCTTTTACAAAATGAGCAGGTTAGATTTGTTTTTAAGTTACTCTGATCTACCAGCTCACCATCCTTAAACCCACTATTAGACTTTACATTATGCTGGAGCACTCTCCTCTCCCTGGTGGGCGAACGATGGACCAGGGAAAACACATCAGCCAACTGTGCGGCCTTAATCAGGTCATTTTCTCCCCTATCGATGAGGTGCATTTTGATAGAGTAGGGAATCTTTCTTATAAATTCCTCTAATGCTATAACATTAACAAGTTCATCAAAAGTATTAACACTGGCTGACTTTAACCACCTCTTAAGACCCCTTAATTTCTCAGAGGCAAATTCATGGTAAGTTTGATACTTAAGTTTATTAAGTGACCTAAATGCTTGTCTGTATCCTTCTGTACTGATTGAGTACGAAGCTAGAATTGCTACTTTAACCTCGTCATAATTAGTGTTATCGTCCACATTATTACATACTTTAAGTGCTTTATCAGACAGCTTAGGTTTAATAAGCCAAACCCAGTCAGGTTTAGGAATTTCAAAGTGTAGAGCTGTGGATTCAAATTCCCTAAAGAAAGACTCAGGATCTCTATCAGGAAATGTAGGTATAAGCTTGACATACTTCAGCAAATCAGTCTTAGTTTTAGGAGAGTTGGCATTGTTTTGAATGTCTAATTGCTTAAGTTGAAGTTCATGAGCCCTTTCCTTTTCTCTTTCTTCTCTCTCCTTTTCTCTTTCCTTTTCTCTTTCTTCTCTCTCCTTTTCTCTTTCTTCTCTCTCCTTTTCTCTTTCTTCTCTGTCATAGTCTATTTGCATTTGTTGAGACATTAGCTTCACTTTCTCTAGTTCAAGTAATAGATTAGGATCTGAAGTCTGTAACGAACGTGAAGCTTCGAGGACATCTTTATCCCCTAAGTGAGCTAGAATTAGAGCACGTAGCTCATCTTTCCTTAAGTCAGGTTTGAAAGAGATATTGAAGGTCTTTGCTATATACTTTAAATCGTCCTTACAAATATTAGTCTCTTTGAATTCTTGGATCTCTGGGTTACCCACAAACTCAGTCGCTTTGAAATCACTCTTCTTAGCCATGGTTTAAATTTAAAAGATTCCGTACTCTATATATATATATATATATATAAGTGAAACCTGCTTAGAGCCTGGCAAGTTAACTCGAGAATAAGCTAAAGGCCTTACAGGTATCATGAAGTTTATCACCTGGCATAAACTTAAGTGGCAAGACCGAATTAGGTTCTTGCAAGGTACGTTCTACTCGTAACAAGCCAAAAGGAAACAGGGGGACAGCAGCCCACACTACTGTAAAACAAGGGCCCTATTCATAGGTATACTCTGTAGTTTAAGTAAAAAGTAGAGTATTTGGGTTGGTCAAGTTACAGCGACGTAATCGTGCATAAAGTAAATTCACATAAGTTATAGTAAGCAAGGAAAAGGAGTCACAATTGCAAGCTGTATGTGGGAGAACACCACTTCTGTCGGTAAGAACAATACATAGAACAACCTACTGTACTAACTACCCCTATTTGGCCATTTATAGAGAATTTAAAGCAGGTACAAGCAGGATTCACAATAAATGCACACAAGGTATAGAGACGTTGCGGAGAGAAGTCAAGTTCCAGGTGAAAATATTTTTCAATTTCAAGTTAAATACAATTATTAAACTATTAGAGAGAATCAGAGTGATTACGATGACTTATTACGATCAACGAGTCAGATCCCGGACGGGCCCCCACAAATGTTACGTACGTCAAGGTTAGTCTAAGGGGGGAACATACATAACATTTCGAAGTGAATGAATTTAAAGCATACAATAACATTTAACAATATTTATTACCAACTGACATTCCCAACAAATACAATTAAACTTAACATTAAATTAGACTTATCTTAAATTAACTTAACACTATTCAACTTGACCACTAGGAACTTGAACAAATTAAGAACTTGAGTACACAGAGAACTTGGTTCCTTCCGCAACGCCCTACGTTACCAGCACCGAAGGGATGATGAGTAGTCCGATATCGTCTCTCGTCCACCAACACCAGGTTAGAAGCGAGTGTATTCAGCTTACAGCTGAGACTGACTCATGGGGCGGTGAACCCTCATTTTATAGGAGAGAGTCGAAACCTCAGGTGCTTCGAGGGTTTGAAGCCGGCTCGATGAAACATGGTGCGACGTGGCGGGGTGTGATTCAGAAGTGTCGTAGTGGTTGTTAGGTGGTAATAGGTGGTTAGTAGAGGTATACCTTACAATATATATATATATTTGTGTGTGTGTGTGTGTGTGTGTGTGTGTGTGTGTGTGTGTGTGTGTGTGTGTGTGTGTGTGTGTGTGTGTGTGTGTGTGTGTGTGTGTGTGTGTGTGTGTGTGTGTTCACTTGGTCTTTGGATTACGTGTTGGACTCGTGATCGACAGGTATTTCCCTCCTGGAAGAGAGCTCAGAGCTCGTAGGTCCGATCTATGGGTAATGCTATGACCTTGCACACACACACACACCCAACTCCCCGCCCACGAGAGTCAGAGTAACGACCCGAGGCACAGCGATACCGAAATAATTTCGGCCCTGGGCAGGATTCGAACTGGGTGCTGGGAGCATTTCTGCTTCCCAGTTCAGCGCTCTACCAACTATGCCACCGAGTGTGTGTGTGTGTGTGTGTGTGTATGTGTGCGTGTGTGTGTGTGTGTGTGTGTGTGTGTGTGTGTGTGTGTGTGTGTGTGTGTGTGTGTGTGTGTGTGTGTGTGTGTGTGTGTGTGTGTGTGTGTCTGTATGTATATTTGTATGCATGTATGTATGTATGTATGTATGCATGTATGTATGTATGTATGTATGTATGTATGTATGTATGTATGTATGTATGTATGTATGTATGTATGCATGTGTGTATGTATGTATGTATGTATGTATGTATGTATGTATGTATGTATGTATGTATGTATGTATGTATGTATGTATGTATGTATGTATGTATGTAATAATAATAATAATAATAATAATAATGATAGGTTTATTGAGATAGCAGTGATACACTGACAATAATACAATTGGGCACTTTTATGAGTAATATAGTAATTATTAGAGTGATATGCTTAGTCTAAAATTTATGTATGTATGTATGTATGTATGTATGTATGTATCCGTGTGTATATAGACTGTATGTACATATGCACGTATGTATGTATGTATGTATGTATGTATGTATGTATGTATGTATGTATGTATGTATGTATGTATGTATGTATGTATGTATGTATGTATGTATGTATGTATGTATGTATGTATGTATGCATGTATGCATGTATGCATGTATGTATGTATGTATGTATGTATGTATGTATGTATGTATGTATGTATGTATGTATGTATGTATGTATGTATGTATGTATGTATGTATGTATGTATGTATGTATGTATGTATGTATGTATGTATATATGTATGTATGTATATATGTATGTATGTATATATGTATGTAAGTATGTGCGAATGTATGCATGCATGATGCCTCTGTTGAAACTGTCTATATCATTTTTCCACTCTACCTATAACGTTCAGTTGCTCTTCCTGTTATCCTATTTACACCATATATGTTCCCTGACAATCCATCTCATCTTGAAGCTCTGTCATGTGATTGTAGGCCTCTGAACTCTAGTCCTTCCTGTTCATTGCCTTTTGGTTTTCCTGGAGTCTAGTTGCTCACTTCTTCATCGTCTCTTCCACGTGCGACCGCTATCAGGAGGATAGGGAAAGCAAATAATATATACAAGATGCAGGGTAACTCAAAGAGGCGCACTCGGTAACTGATGCAGTTGGATCCCCTCAGTGTGGATGGTCTAATGTCGAATATACGGCGTAATGGTGCAGGTTTCCGTAGGTTGAACTAATAGCCAACATATGGACTCTTGATTACTTTAGGTCTAATAGTTTAAACATAATGTGGAACGGCAGTAGCAAGGTGTTGATGATAATCCAGGTTCCCTCTTTTGTAAAAGATTTCTAATAGCTTCTTGAAGTTACTATGTTGTTACTATAATATTGTCTGTTATATTATCCCTTTTTAGTTCAGACTAATAATTGCATTGATGGTGCAGTTTAAATGTTCTATGATACAACGGGAGAGGCAGATGCCAATGAGGTTGCATGCCGTGTGTATAATGTATAAAGAATTGCAGAGCACACATTACCCATTATTACTATGATATGCAGCAATGATTTCAAATGTACTCTCCGAATCACCTGACAAGCTGTTCATTATCAATTAGCAGGAATGGTGACTATTGTGATAGATTAAACATTGATATCATTATCATTGCTAGTAAGTTAGCAGTCATTCTTTATTGTCTTAATGCATTAATCATCATGCCGGAACACCCTACCATGAATGTTCTATTGAAATACTAGAATTTTATGAATCGGGGGTTACGTTATGAAAAAAAATCCTAGCAGCTGTCTTTTAGTGCTGTCAAAGACCTTTTTAGAATAGTCGTTGTTAGTTTTCCACTAGCGTAAATACTAGAGTGCTACGATAAAAAAATAGGAATAGGCCTCCTGACGTAAAACAATTTTCTTGCAGCTATCAAAACATTTCTACCTTCCACGTTCGCGCATTTAGCTGCATTTACAGACATTCTATAAACCCTCTTGGCAAAATCAATGGAAGCAGCTTTAACAACAATATCAAGGAAAGGGAAACTATCATTACTATTTTACTCCACAGTAAACTTTAATCAGACAAGTACTGCAATCTACAGTGTAGATTGCAATAATTGTCTGAATCTTCTCGAGGTATTACTGTGGAGGTTCTACGGTGCAATGGGTAAAGAGGATTCTGTTTTTCTACACAACGAGAAATGACCTTTATATGTACTATAGGCACATACATTGGCGATATAGCATGTAGCCCCAAGTAGTAATTTATATATCCATTTGCATTAAGATACAATTAAACAACACCACTAATGTTACCATCAGCCTGAACTGAATAAAGATAATGATGATGATTTAGTTTAAGGTCGCGAAACTTTCACCCGTCACGAGGCTGGTACGGTAAACATTACAGAGAACTTTCTAGCGTGCAATTCTAATGAAGTATGCCATTGGTTCTGCTTGCTGGTGGTAGGGTTCAAACTGCTATCCTCACGCCCTCAGTCGGAAGTAACGACACCCTAAGCCGCTCGGCCAGTGAGATTCCTAGACATAGATCATATGGTAAATAATATTAGAATACTTTCATAATGGATTTACACGAAGAAAATAGAAATGTTGGAAACATTTCACAATTGAAAGAATGTTGATCATATCCAAATTAGCATTCACCTTGTCATAATATATTTCAATAATAATATTAGACAATGACAAACCAATGCTATACATATTGAAGTTCAGCCAAGCTAAGAACACTTATACCTCTGGCACAATCTGCCGTTGACATTAAACCACCCGCATTTAGAAAATTCGAATGTATCAGATACCAAGGCCATGGACATCTGCCGTATACAGACTAACATATAGAAACATATTTGCATATATATATATATATATATATATATATATATATATATATATATATATATATATATATATTTAAAGGAGAGGACAGTAGACAAGGTGCAGGGATGACCCGTCATCCAGGAGGTGCTCAGATAAAAGGGAGGGTGGAGGGGTGTGGAGTGTATTCAGGGATGGAATGGGTGGAAATGATTTTATGCCTTTCCCTTTTTGGCTACCTCCCTTGTAAGGGGGAAAAAGCCTTGGTATATGTATGTATGTATGTATATATATATGTATATATATGTATGTATATATATATATATATATATATACCATATATGTATGTATGTATGCATATATACATGTATGTATATATTTATACATATATATATATATATATATATATATATATATATATATATACGGTATATGTATGTATGTATGTATATATACATGCATATATACATATATACATATATGTATATATATATATATGTATATGTTAGTATATTTTGGCAGTAAATTTTCTTGTAGACATGTCTTGTTAAAGACCAATGCTAATTCAGTTTCAACTATCTTCTTAGTTGTTTTTTCCATTCTTCTTATATGTTTCTTATAGTCCAGGGGTAGATTAAACACAAGTCTACCGAGATCCATGGTATATTGACACTAATTATATAAATACAATCGCAAGCTTTCGGTTGTTACATACAACCATCTTCAGGCAGATAAAATGACAGGAAAAGGTCCATGTCAATTATGCTAAGGAGTTACAAAATGACAAGGCTTTATGGTTCCAGTGAGGTGGAATTAGGAGAGGTTCAGGTCAATCATAATGACTGCGGGGGTGGAAAGCTGGACGGTGAGGTGGAATTGGGAGAGGTTCGAGTCAGATTATAATGACTGGGGGGGGGAACTGGACAAGATGTCCGTTGATGTTATATGTCATATTGTCGAGGGAAATTTTGTCCTGGTGTGCCGGATTCTTTGTTTAAGAGTAAGGTGCCTAATGTGTTTGTTTGTATGTTGATGATTGGTGTGTGTTGTGAAATGTAGACTTTCTCCAGGATGTGTAGTTTTTTGTGATTGTTACAGTGTTTGAGTATTTTGGTATTGTTAACTAGGTCTTGTCTTGTTGGATTTCTGTTGTGATATTGAGTCATATGTTTCCGTATGCTACCATCGCGGGCATGCATTGTGAGCCTTCGGCTAAGTGAAGTAGTGGTAACACCAATATAATTCATGTTAGGCAGAAGTTTGCAACCTTCTTCGGAGCAGGAGTATTGGTAAACCACATTCGCTTGCTTTAGGGTGTTGTTATCTTTTGTCTGGTTATTCTTCATGAACAGGCTAGAGACGGTTGTGTTTTTGTAGTATACAATTATGGCTAATTTTTCTTGTGGGTTGATACATGTGACATTCCTTGTGATGATTTCTTTTAAGACCCGTTCGTCAGTTTTATATGCGGGTGTCATTTGATTCTTAAAGAAAATTTTGTGTATAGTCTGTGTGGGTTTTTGTTCCTGTTGAGTTTGGGTACGTGTCAGAAAGAGGTTGATTTCTTTGTCTATGATAGTGTTTGAGTAATTGTAGTAGATGAGTATCTGTTTCAGTCCCACGGTATCTGTTTCAGTCCCACGGGTGAAATAAAAGTTAACTTATTTTAAAGGGTTTTATTCAACATGTTCAACACCTGTACAAAGTTTTTGCTTCTTTTTCGGCGGCGTAGAAGAAGAACCGTTGTCCTCAGACCTACTATCTCCACCGTCACTTTGTCGCTTGATCGTCTCCTTGATCTCTTCAATACTTTCTTTCAACGTTTTGTTTTCTTCAATACTTTTCTTTAACGTTTCATCGTTTTCTTCAATACAATTCTTGATACACATAAACAACTCTTCCATCTTTTTTGAGGGTGAGGTTTCGGTTTCATCTCCATCCCCGTTACCACTTAACGTCGTATCCTCATCTTCCTCTTCAACTTCGTCACGCATAACCCAGTCTAGCATAATCATTTTGATGGACTCTTCTTCCGTGATACTATGAAGGTCTTTTGGCACGTCTTTTGTTTCGTATTTAACCTCTTCCTCGACGAAAAGAGTTTTATTTGAGACAACGTTCTCTGATGGCTTCTCCTCAACAGTGTCAGGCTCGTCTTCAAACAATTCCTTATATACTCTGTTGTGGGCAGGCCTCCTTTCTACCCCTCCGTTTACTTTACGCCAACCCGTATAATATATCAACGAATCCCAACTTGTCACTCGTGAACACGCGACATAAAGCTGCCCGTGAGCAAAACATTGAACGGAATCAAGTAGTAGTCCGCATCGTTCGAACGTTTGCCCTTG
Organism: Oratosquilla oratoria; assembly: GCF_046742065.1. Classification (NCBI taxonomy): domain Eukaryota; kingdom Metazoa; phylum Arthropoda; class Malacostraca; order Stomatopoda; family Squillidae; genus Oratosquilla; species Oratosquilla oratoria. Next base: position 22,763,679 of record NC_134815.1, read on the forward strand.
ACTCTTGTTGATTGTCATAGCGTAGCTAAGTTTAACTGGAAACTGCTTGCGTTTGAAATGCACTGGAGTGTCTTGGGCCTCTAACGTGATTCGAGGTATAATCACTTGCTCTCCACGGTAATTGCCTCCTAGTATCTTTCCAACCAACATGTTATTCTTCAAATTTGTTATCATTATCCGTGAACCGTTACAAAGCTTAGGCGTGTAAATGTTCCGTATAATCATCAAAACGCTTCCAACTTTTACCTTTAGAGCGTGTGGGGGCAACGACGGACTCGTCATTGCGTTGTAAACTGATGTTTGAACGTCTGAGTCTTGATCGACGGGTGTGTCCACGCTATAGTAGACTTTTTCCTCTTCTTCGATCTTCTCGTGTATCATCTGGTTTACGCTATCAACATCATCGTTTGTGGGTGACACTATTGCTCTCCTTTCAAAGTAAGACGCGTTCAAATGGTTACTTTCTAAATCATCGTAAACTTTTGCTACCAACTCTTCACGTGTGTTAGCTCGTACACCAAAATCCTTATCGAAAAAGACATCACCGTCTTTACGGGTGCCGAGAGTTAACAGTTGCTTCGCAAACTTAATGTTTTTTGTATCTTCCTTCTTCAAGCGCACGTTTTCTGTGAGCTCAAGCTTGGTTAACCCGTCCCACATGTAACTTGACTTTATGCAGTGTTCGAGTTCCTCTGCTTTCCCTCCGCCTCTGATAACCGGTAGAATCTGTCGAAAATCGCCAGCACAGACAAACACTTTACCTCCCATGAACTTGTCGTTCTCGAGAATGTCCCGCAAGGTGATATCAAGTGCTGTCAACGTGTTTTTGTTAGCCATTACAACTTCGTCCCAGACTATTAAGTGAGTTTCTTGTAATAACTTTGCCAGTTCTGTATTCTTCTTGACACTACAGGCTCTGACTTCATCATATTCCATCAATGGAATCTTAAACATGTTATGAGCCGTTCTTCCTCCCGAGAGAACTGTAGCCGCAATTCCTGACGAAGCAATAGCTAAAGCGATTTTACCTTCAGAGCGTACAGTGTCTAACAGAAAGTTCAAGACAAACGATTTGCCAGTACCTCCAGCAGCGCTAACAAATATCCCGTTGTTACTATACTTTTCTCCGTCTTTTACTCGTTTCATCACAGTTTCATAGACGTTCCGTTGTTTGTTGTTTAGAAGCTTTTCTTTTTGGTCAACACTCTCCTTCAACTTTTGTTTGTTGTAAGCTCGCTCCCTTCTGATAACGTTTGAAGTCTTCTTTCCTCCTCTAGAGGGTGGTAAACCATATTCGGTGATCAGTCCTCCCCCGCAGTTCCAAACGTGTAACTGAATGTCGTCTAAAGCGTCCAAATAGATTTCATCGTTGTACTCAGTTAAATTAGCATTGTACAGGTAATCGCTGGAGAAGTAATCTTTGACCTCTTCCCATATACCCGACTGATCTTCTAGATCCGAGAAGACCAACATACTTGCGTATGTCTCTCGAAGTTGTTTTCTGTCGTTAGTGTGGTTGATGATGTCTAAAATTGTTTCTTTCCACGTTTCTTCATCACTCAACAGCCCTAAGGCTTTAACAGCTTCTCTATTCGACTCGTACATGACTCCGTTGATCGTGCGAAGGTCTTCGAACGACGTAGGGCCCGGCTTGTGGGTGAGCAGGAGCCTCAGGTAGAACAGTTCTACTGTCTTGGTGGTTACAGCACGAATGCGCCCCAAACTATAGGTACGCCCTAGAGGTTCTTCCCAAACAGCCTTTTTGGCATCGAAAACGTAATGAAAGGTTAACTGATTGTAATGTAACGTGGCTGCAAACTCATCAGTTTTACACAGTTTAAAAAATGCGGTTAAATGGGTATCTTTTTGTATCTTGGAATCGATTTCCTTTTGTGACGCGGATTCGTTATAGAACACCGAGTTTTCGCCTTCCAAATGGATATCCAATGCAAACACCGGGGGATACGACCTGTGGATCTCAAACTTAAAAAATTTCCACGTTGCTTCGTTGGCGTTGACGTACCGTGCCTCCTGATAGTTTTTAACTTCATTCACCTCACCGTCTTCAGAGGTCTTGGTGAACAGTATACGATCAGAGCCTTTGTTAACGTACTTGGTCACGTAAGCGATGGCTTTAATTGAGTTGGAACATTCAACGTTGATGTGCGCGTCATACTTCAAACACAAATAAGGGTTGTACGGAACAACCCATGAGTTGTCAATAGTTTTTACACCTTCTTTAAGTTTCATTTGAAAAGAGTTACCTCCTTCACCAACAGAACGTCTAACGTACTCCGGGTAACCGTTGTTGCCAAACAATAAGTCGCTCCTGCAAGTCTTAGGGAACCCTTTAGCACACTTCCCGGGTTTAGAATCTTTTCCTTGGCAACACATCTGAGACTCGTCGTAACCTTTGCAAGGCCCATGTATCATACAGCGTGTTACTATATCATAGAGCCTCGGCTCTGTTTCTTTGTTTGGTATCTCTGCACTTATTAGCTGTGAAACCACGTCTCCAGTTACACGCACTGCCATCCAGAGTAATATGTGAGCATGAGGCAAACCTCGTTTTTGCCATTCAACACTATAAAGAAACGCTTTGACAGGCCCAAGCGCGTTCTTTTGTGTTAGATCACTCACTAAACTATCCAGTTTTAACTTGAAACTCGACTTACAATGTCCGGGCGATCACACGGCTGTGCGCCTGGCCCGCCAACTTTCTCCACAGCATTTATAAGATCCGACCATTTAGGATTCATTGTAAAGGTAATGAAGTAATCAGGTGAACCGTAGCAGGAAACGTACGCTAGAGCATCCTGTTGGCGCTGTTTCATGTACATTGGTCCCCCCACAAAAGTTGGTGGAAGTACAATCCTTTGGCCTGTTCTGTTTTTGTCGTTAACCCTTAACAGGTCTATTCTTTCTTTACGCATTTTACTGTGGTTGTATTCTAAAAACCTTAACCGGTCTGTTTCAACTTTCACATAATTGTCAATGACAAACTGCTGAAAGAGTCTTCTTCCTCTAGTTATGTAGTTGAACGTTCCTTCTCTTTCCATGTAAAGCGATGAATAATACAACAACGGCGAAAGCCTTTTTCTGTTTTCTTTATTTTGTTCCATTTTTAAACTGTAACCTCTATCACCGTTAGGCAACAACAAAGGGTACTGGAAAATGTCGTAAAAATAGTTTCTCGAGTCCAATATTCTAGTACTGTACTTTGAGTCACGAAGAGGAGACGATATTACAACGCTTAAAGTGTCTTTCTCCGGTCCCAAGTTTACTATGGCTCCAACCTGACAGGAGGCTGTCGGTAACTGATAGACGCCCTTATGTTCCTTTGTTTTAATACCGTCAGCTGTCTGCAAACATATTGTCACGTCGGGAATTGTCTTTTCCTCTTCAACGTGCGTTTCTATCAACGTTTTTGCTGTTTTAATCTCCTTTAACATACCTTTGAGCGACTCGTTGTTGATTGTCAAGTAATCGTATAATTGCTGGATGATGTTTTCGTTTCTTGAAATCTCAGCATGTTCCCGTGCCCTCCGTTTAACCGTCTCGACACACGCCTTTTTGTCTCTATTGCACTTAAACTGAGTAAACGCGTTAGAGCGTAGCTTTATTTGCTGCTCCCGGTCATGGTAAAAGTATAAATCCAAGAAACTTTTTGAAGACTTCCAAAACGGTCTACTGTTGTTGTTACTGACAGGTCTAGTGCCTCCGCTTTCATTTTGAGCCACGTTTTCTCGCCCGGTTGATAATTCGGGCTTCAACAAACCTAGCCTGTGATAAACCTTACCCTGTATCTTGTAACATATTGATTTTTCCTTCTGTTCAGCTAACCTACCCGAAGTTACAAACGAAGTAAAAGAGAAAACGTTATTAAAGGCTGTGATGTTTTTCAAAAAGTTATTTGAGAGCGAAGAACTGCCATCGTAAAGCCCTTTAATGGTGTCACCCAGTTTAGTCAGTTTAGCCGTAGGAACTTTGCCCGTGTTGCAACACATGGTCTTACGTTCAGACTTGAATAACAGTGCTTGACACAACTTACACCTGAAGAAACCTAACATTCCAACCGAGTGAGGTGGTACTTTCGTCTTATCAGTCTCTCTCAAATGGCCGTGATAAGACAACATTAGCCTCTCTTTCATCTCTACAAACTCAGCCTTTTTACCAAGTTCCTGACGATCACTCCGAAACTGGTTTATTCTTTCAACTGCTTTCGCTTTAATGTCCGCGTCAACTGAAGAGACCGTAAAAGGTTTTCTCTGAGTTAACCTTATCTCCTCCTTTATAGCCTTCTTGGTCTTTTTATCTTTTTCCACCTCTTCTTTTGTTCTAGGAGGCTTTCTTTTAGGTTTCGCAGGCCCTGTTTCTTTTTTTGCTTTTTTTATCGTCTTCAAAGATGTTTTCAACTCTTCTAATGTGTTATCAGAGGTTAAAGTTTCAACGCCAGAAACGTTTGAACTTGAAGCTACCTCATCAACTTCCATATTTGTAGAAGCTTTAATGTCCGCGTCAACTGAAGAGACCGTAAAAGGTTTTCTCTGAGTTAACCTTATCTCCTCCTTTATAGCCTTCTTGGTCTTTTTATCTTTTTCCACCTCTTCTTTTGTTCTAGGAGGCTTTCTTTTAGGTTTCGCAGGCCCTGTTTCTTTTTTTGCTTTTTTTTATCGTCTTCAAAGATGTTTTCAACTCTTCTAATGTGTTATCAGAGGTTAAAGTTTCAACGCCAGAAACGTTTGAACTTGAAGCTACCTCATCAACTTCCATATTTGTAGAAGCTTCACCGTCTTTTTTTTCAACCTCAGCTACAACTTGTTTGTACAGGATTTGTTCACGCGCCTTCTTAATGACGTATTTGTTTGCTTTGTCTAACCTCCTTTGAGCTCGAAAAGTCCTCTCCAAGTAGTGCTTCTGGTACTCTCTGTGATCAGATTTACCTCCGTGTTTTGTAAAACTTTTGTAACCAGCAAAATAATGCTTTTGAAACCCATCTGACCTCTCTTGAGGGATTTCTCCGACGTAAACTTCCAAAGAATCCAAAACATCATCACTATACTTGTAAGTCTTATCCTCTTTTAACTTTTCATTAAACGTCAACAGCTTTCGCTGAAACACCTTCACCGTCTCTTTCACAGCTAAAGCTTTAGTCTCTCGATACAGGTCTGGGAACTTAAACATGTGTTAATTTTTCATCTTCTGAAATAGTTTTCTGTTTGTGTACAAATCCCCTTTAGTTAACTTCTTTTCGCGTGCCCACCTCCAGAAATGTCTATTTCTTTGCATCTGCAACTTTGAATTAATTATATAGATATACTATGTCACTATCACCGTATAGTATAAATCACGGAAAATAAGTTTCTATATCAAATTGAGTATAGTTTAGAGCTCTTACCTCTATTCAGTAGACGAAGGCAGTGACTTGATTAGTTAACCCACCTCCAGAAATGTCTATTTCTTTGCATCTGCAACTTTGAATTAATTATAGATATACTATGTCACTATCACCGTATAGTATAAATCACGGAAAATAAGTTTCTATATCAAATTGAGTATAGTTTAGAGCTCTTACCTCTATTCAGTAGACGAAGGCAGTGACTTGATTAGTTATAAGAAGTGAAATGCAGAAGATTGTGACGTCATGTCGTCGTTGCTTGGAAAACTACGCATCATATGATTTACGGTTCGTAATATATTAATAAACTCATTATGCTCATAGATGCTAATTCAGGAGTTGACTATACTTTTAAATACTGAATATGAAAATTTTAGATATTAATGGTCAGAAAATATGTAATCGGAAATAGTGACAGAAAATATGCAATCGGTAATAGTGACGTCATGTCGTCATTGCTTGGAATACTACGTAATATTCTAATATACTTATTATGCCTCATAGATGCTAATTCAGGAGTTGGCTATACTTTTAGGTAATGAATATGAAAATTGTAGATATTAATGGTCAGAAAATATGTACTCGGAAAATTGTAAATTAAAACATTGGCAAATTGGAAAATTAGCAGTCGTCACGTCACGCGCTCAGAGCTGGGGTTCATCAGGACCCACGGAGCTGATGTCGTGACGTCATGTCTCTTCTTCGAGTTCTTCTTCTTCGAGTTCTTCTTCTTCTTCGAGTTCTTCTTCTTCGAGTTCTTCTTCAAGAATTGTAGATATTAATGGTCAGAAAATATGTACTCGGAAAATTGTAAATTAAAACATTGGCAAATTGGAAAATTAGCAGTCGTGACGTCACGCGCTCAGAGCTGGGGTTCATCAGGACCCACGGAGCTGATGTCGTGACGTCATGTCTCTTCTTCGAGTTCTTCTTCTTCGAGTTCTTCTTCTTCTTCGAGTTCTTCTTCTTCGAGTTCTTCTTCTTCTTCGAGTTCTTCTTCTTCGAGTTCTTCTTCAAGTTCTTCGAGTTCTTCTCTTTTGTAAGAGGCCGGTAGTTGTACGAATGTAAATGAGCCGGCCTGCTCGCCTGTTGTTTTGAAAACATTGAGGTGACGCTATGTCTATGTAAACACACCGACGGTGGTGACTGTTTTATAATCGATGTTGTAATCAAACTCTGTAAGCGCAGGTTAGCTTAGTTTGACTAATGCTGAGGTAAACAATTTCGCTAGTGGCATTGTAATGGCTTTCCGGATTGGTGCAAGGTGGAGAAGGAGGAAAAAACTATTGGTGCATGAATTCAAAGTCACGCCCATAAGGAGTGACATTTACTTCAGAAGTCACCGGAGATTGGATTAGAAAAATTAGTGACGTCAGACGAAGGTAGCTTAGCGTAGGATACGGGATCTCGTCAGAGGGTGTAGAGAGAGGGTGTAGAGAGAGGATCAAGAGAGGATCAAGAGACGATGTAGAGACGAGAGAAAGAGATCCCGAGTGTAACCAGTAGGTGAAATTACAGTGAAAGAAGAAAGAAAATTCACCACCCTTTTATTAACCCAAAGGACGAGAGAACTAGGCACGGGGCCTAGAAAATAGTGAGACTACAGGAAAAAGAAGGCAAGGGGCCTTGAGACGAGTGATATTACAAGTCAAATTTAAGTGTAAACATCGAGAACTGACAGTGGTGACAAGGGGTGGTGAAACTTTCGAGTTCTTCGAGTTCTTCTTTTTCGAGTTCTTCGAGTTCTTCTTTTTCGAGTTCTTCGAGTTCTTCTTTTTCGAGTTCTTCGAGTTCTTCGAGTTTTTCGAGTTCTTCTTCTTCTTCGAGTTCTTCTTCTTCGAGTTCTTCTTCTTCTTCTTCTTCTTCTTCTTCTTCTTCGAGTTCTTCTTCTTCTTCTTCTTCTTCTTCTTCTTCTTCTTCTTCTTCTTCTTCTTCTTCTTCTTCTTCTTCGAGTTCTTCTTCTTCTTCGAGTTCTTCTTCTTCTTCTTCTTCTTCTTCTTCTTCTTCTTCTTCTTCTTCTTCTTCGAGTTCTTCGAGTTCTTCTTCGAGTTCTTCTTCGAGTTCTTCGAGTTCTTCTTCGAGTTCTTCGAGTTCTTCTTCGAGTTCTTCTTCGAGTTCTTCGAGTTCTTCTTCGAGTTCTTCGAGTTCTTCTTCGAGTTCTTCTTCGAGTTCTTCGAGTTCTTTTTCGAGTTCTTCGAGTTCTTCTTCGAGTTCTTCTTCGAGTTCTTCTTCGAGTTCTTCTTCGAGTTCTTCTTCGAGTTCTTCGAGTTCTTCTTCGAGTTCTTCGAGTTCTTCTTCGAGTTCTTCTTCTTCGAGTTCTCCTTCTTCTTCGAGTTCTTCTTCTTCGAGTTCTTCTTCGAGTTCTTCTCTTTCGAGTTTTCCGAGTTCTTCTTTTTCGAGTTCTTCGAGTTCTTCTTTTTCGAGTTCTTCGAGTTCTTCTTTTTCGAGTTCTTCGAGTTCTTCTTTTTCGAGTTCTTCGAGTTCTTCGAGTTCTTCTTCTTCGAGTTTTTCGATTTCTTCTTCGAGTTCTACTTCTTCTTCTTCGAGTTCTTCGAGTTCTTCTTCTTTCTCTTCTTCGAGTTCTTCGAGTTCTTCTTCTTCGAGTTCTTCTTCTTCTTCTTCTTCTTCTTCTTCTTCTTCTTCTTCTTCTTCGAGTTCTTCCTCTTCTTCTTCTTCGATTTCTTCGAGTTCTTCTTCTTCTTCGAGTTCTTCTTCTTCACCGTAGTTGGCGGTGTTACCGATTTACCACCAAACGCGAAGGGGCAGTTTATTTTTTACTTATATAGATCTGTACCACAACCACGTACATTTCATGACCCAGTTACTAGGGTTCTGTTTGAAGTCCTCCCTCTAGACTCTCTCATATGTCTTGACTTTTTCTAGGATTAACATAAATATTGCTAGATTTCTAGTCACGTCTTTCCGTCCCACTTAGTCGTCTTTTAATATGCATATCCCCTTCCAGTCACAGGGACACCCAGAAGAGATAGTCATAAAAAGGGTCAATGAGGAATTGGTGGTGGACCCAAAACAGTCCCTAATATATTGGCTGAATGCTACCATGCAGTCAATACCCCGGTATAGGGTAATGCAGTCTATTAAAAATAAATAAATGAATAAAACTTGATTTTGAAAGAAAAAAATACTTCCAAATATTGCTTCAGATTTTAGGCTGTTCCATTGCGATGATAAAAGTTTTGCTGAGGCTTACACAAACCGTAACAGAACAGTTATACGTTTCTTTTTAGTATAGATACCAAATATCTTTCTGGTTACCACTGACGTACAAACAACTACGAGTATATGCTGCTATATGTGACATCCAAATAATCCGTACAATGCTGTGGTATGACAGCGGCCTATTAACTGAAATTAGACGGTTCAAACCCTGTTAGTTTTTTTACATTATTCAAATATTTGTCTCCACTGTCCTCCATTTATTTCTCTTTAGATATTACGTCCGAAAATACTGAGCCCAATAGCGAAAAAGTTGGACCATAAGTTTCCAAATGTGAGTGCCAATTACGAATATCCAAGTGCAAATCACAAGCTATTGGAGGTCGCATGTTTGCAAATGGGCCCCCGAATCTGGTCTACTCCAGCAGTCTATATGGCCTAGATGACCATAGATCCGTGAAGTGGGCCAGGCATTGAATTAATTATATTTTAGCAGTGCACCTGTCTTTATATCTGTATGTGTGTCCGTATAGCTGCCCGCGTCTGTTCGTTTGTGTGCATGGATTTTCCGCAATGCTGATCTAAATTTATGGGAGATCAATGGATTTGATACCAACCTATACCATGATTAAGTTGTTAGTAAAGAGTATGCAATTTGCTATGATATAAATGGGCTCGAAAGCATTTTTTCCAGTGCAAAGAAATAAATGTAATTAAATTGTAACTGTATTATATTTTTGAGATCAAAGAGATGTTGATATAAATTTAACACTAACCAAGAAAACATTTTGTTACATTTCGTTGCATATAGAAATTAAATTGTACGCGTATACACATTTTGAGAGCAATTAGTTACAGAGGGGAATATCGAAAAAATTTCATTTTATATTTCATAACACACAAAAATATATAATAATAATTATGATGATGATAACCAGTGTGTCTTGACAATTTAACTTTAGTAAAAACGTGGGTTTTACCGAAGTTTGATTTTTCCAATTGCATTTGGGACTATAACTTGGTTAAATACCAACCAGTTTTACATACTTACTAAATAACTCGAAAATTTTAATTTCCGATGTAATGAATCAAATATACTACGAATGAGCACTTTACTATTGTTTTTTTTATATAAATTAATGTAAATAGGAATGTGTTGAATGATAGTAATAAAATCCAAAATTGGGTCATTCAAGTTTGTGCTAAATGAACAAAAGAGCACACCGATCGATGCGTCGCAATCAGCAATAGAGTAGTGACATTCTTGTGCTGCAGGATTTATTAAAGTCTCCCCTACAATTACAGCGACATGTTCATCTTTATAAATGTTTGATGTGAATGATATTCCCTTTTACTAATATCGTGTACATTCTGTTTTTGTAATAAATTAATTCATACTAATCACTAAAACAATGTCATCTATTACCAAAGGCATTCATCCAATTATTATATACATTCATATTAATACTGATTTCCCTACCCAGTTTCTGTATGTATGCTAGAACCAAAATGAAACCCCTCAGTATGGAAGTAAAGAACACATATCTTTCACTTACCTTAACCCATTAAACTCCAATGACAAGATTCTTGTCATTTGGTCAAATAAAATAAAATAAAAATCATAAAACACCAAAATGTTTGATTAAACACCAGAAAAATATAACGTTAGTCCTCGCTTCGTGCGAGGACTGACGTCATATTTTTCTGGTGTTTGATCAAACAATTTGGTGTTTTATGATTTTTTATTTTATTTTATTTGACCAAATGACAAGAATCTTGTCATCGGGGTTTAATGGGTTAACAAAAAACCAGTACTAGTTAAATTGGTCCCCAGACCCGAGAGAAGCCGCAGACGCTATGGGACCTGCCGCAGCAGCCACGAGACAAACCGCAGCTGCTATGAGATCCACCGCTCTACGAACTAACCAGTAATCGCCACGGGACCAGCTACCATAAACCAGACTCTCCCGACCTGCCCCCCCCCACCACCACCACCACGCCACGAGACGCAGCCAAAGACACACCCTGCTACGAGGTGGCACCAAGGATCTGCACCGCCCTGACACGAGGTACCCCTTTCTGTAACTAGACGCTGCCCCGCCTTGCTACCAAACGCTGCCTTGCCCCACCACTAGACACTGCCCTGCCCCGTCACTAGACTCTGTCCTACCCCGCCATCAGACGATGCCTTATCCCGCCGCTAGACGCTGCTATGCCCGCCACTAGACGCTGCCTGTCCCGCCACCATACGTTACCCCACCAAATGATTCCCCGTCTCGCCCGGCTCCGCAGTCCCCTGACACCATCTTCTACACATCGACCATACCAGGATGAGGAAAAACATACACTGGCTTTGAGTGCCTTCCATACATCATCCTTCTTCAGCCACGACCCATCATTGTGGTTCACAATCATTGAGTGTGGATTCAAAGTGAATAACACCACCACAAGCATAACGAAGTTCACCCATGCTAACAACCTCCTGCCACATGACGTCCTTCTCCAGGTCTCAGACGCCATCTTTGTGGCTCCCTCATCTGATACTCCATAAAAGAACCTGAAGTTAGCTGTTCTCAACCGCCTTGAGTATTCAGAATCTGTTTCAGCCCTGGGCGGGATTTGAACCCGAACCGCCGTAATAGTGGCCAGGAACTCTACCACTACTCCTTCGAGTCGTGTGTGTGTGTGTGTGTGTGTGTGTGTGTGTGTGTGTGTGTGTGTGTGTGTGTGTGTGTGTGTGTGTGTGTGCGTGTGCGCGTGTGTGTGTGTGCTTGTGTGTGTGTATGTATGTGTGTATGTGTGTGCTTGTGTGTGTGTGTGTGTGTGTGTGTGTGTGTGTGTGTGTGTGTGTGTGTGTGTGTGTGTGTGTGTATTCACCTCGGATCTGCTGCAGTCTCTGTCGAGACAGCCAGACACCACCCTACGGCAGTGAGCTCAGAGCTCCTTATTAGCCGATCTCTGGGTAGGTCTGAGACCACTCACACACCACACGCCGGGACAGCAAGGTCACAACTCCTTGACTAACGTCCCGTACCTACTCGCTGCTAGGTGAACAGGGGCTACACGTGAAAGGAGACAAACCCAACTTATCTCCGCCCGACCGGGGAATCGAACCCCGGTTCTCTGGCTTGTGAGGCCAGTGCTTTACCAATCCGCCACCGAGCCGTGTGTGTGTGTGTGTGTGTGTGTCTGTTGAGATAGAAAATGCTTTAGTTATTCCATGAGATTAGAAAAGGCCATTCAAATATAATTAAATGTTTTTTTTTTTTGTGCAGTATTGTTATTATTGACGACCACGATAATATATTTTGGTGTGTAATGTTTGCCCTTGAATGGATCGTATTTGTTTTGAAACGAAAGCAAAATAACACTGATTATTAATTTTGAGGACTTATTAAGGAAATTGTGATTTTTCTTTCTCTTAAGGTAAAATATTTGAAACTTTGTTCTGTTATGTAACCTGCAATTGTTTTTTTTGTTTTTTAATGCTTTTTTATTTTAATGTCTTGCTGAATATTTAATTTTTGTCACGTGGTCGTGAGTGGTAAAGATTTTCTGAGACATACATGAGAAATCTTTGATATTTGATCAATTTTACAGGTAGCCGTTCACATTTCTAAGTACCATTAGTTTTCTGTTATTTACTTCATCATCAAATTGATTGAATGTAGCTTTCTGAGGAACGAGCATAACTTTGGTAATCTTTTTCAATATTTTTTTTTTCTCCATGGCAAAAAATAAGTATTTTTGCAATGATACTGTGAATGAAATGTATTAGATGCATGTTATCACAATATTGTTTTATTCAGTTAAGAAACACCCATAGCCATAGGGTTAAAGTGTATCCTCGACACAAGACTGCGGTAGGAATAGAAACCAATATAGTGTTAGTTTCTATTTGCGGTCCGCATTTTGTTGGTGTGTGAATTTCCCAAGTGACACATAATTACCAAGTTCCCGACTTCCAATGGGCAAGGGTCGTGGCACCAGAGTAACAAGGGGCGATTCTATTTGGCAGGAATAAATCACTTGAATAGAGAAAGTTGAAATTATTTTCTGTTTTCCATTCAATTCAGTAGCGTCAGGCTATTTTATTAAAATAGGAAGAGACCTTAGGGATGCAGGAGTGAGATTTTTCTTAGAAATTTAGCTTGGATTACATACTAGCTTCTTTAACGAGTTGATTTTCTTTATAGACGTTGGTGTCTCAACTAACCTATCAAAAATCTGTTTTGACTCAGTCCATCCTACAGCTTACAAATATTGTATAGATTTAGCTTGGATGAAGAAATTAAGTTGACATTTTTGTTTTTTTGACCTGACACTAGAGGTTTTGATATAAATATATATATATATATACATACATATATATATATATATATATATATATATATATATATATATATATATATATATATATATATATATATATATATGTATTGGAGTAACGCCGCAAAATATTTTCTTTAAGGCATATAGAATTGTATGCAACAGCAAATTGAGCTCTGGTGAGTTTCCGATCAAGAGTTTCAAGTCTTTTAAAGATCTCTCTAGCATGGAGAGGTAAAGAAAAAACCAAGTTGCCGATAGAAGCCATCTAATGGGTAGAACAGGATACAAGACGTTTCGCTAATCACAGTTAGCATTTTCAATTGTGACAATAGCAAAGAAATGGATGATTATAAATACAGAAAGTAAACACTAGGAAAGATTACAAAGAAATGACCGTTATTCTGGTCTGAAACTGGGAAAGGACACGTTGAATATCGGGGAAAGGAATGAGGGAAGGAGAACTGTGACCACTGGGAAAGGACACTCAGATGGCCGTTATTGTGGCCTGGGTGTCCGTCGCGGACGGAGTGACTGCTCATGGGAGGGCTGATTTGTCTCGTAGCTGAGTTGTCTGGTTTGGCGGATTCTGAATGGTTTGAGGCTGGGAAGGATGGTGGGGGCTTCCTGTTTGGTGTTCAGTGTAGGTTGGCTATATTTAATGTGGAGGGCCTCAAGGAGGGCAAGGCGGCGCTTGTCACTTTCTTGGTCTAAAATGGTGGTATTGTCCACTAGGATGGATCTGGTGATTGGAATGTTATGGGTCTCCTGAAGGTGTCGCTTAGGGCCTCCATTGTTAAGGTGGTATGTCAACCGTCTGGAAAGGCGAGTGGTAGTGAGTCCGATGTAGGAATCTTGGGACGTACAGTCCCCAAAAGGACACTTAAACTGGTACACCAGACTCACACACTCGATGTCGGATGGGCGTGGGGAGCTGTTATTTTTCATGATAAGGTCTTTAGTCCTCTTGTTCTTATAATAAATGGCAAGTTTAATGCGGTCCATCTCATTGGTGGGGGTCACATTGTCCTTGATGATACGAAGAAGTGCTTTCTCATCCTCCTTATAAGCGCTTGACATGTAGGCCCTATAGAACAAGGTAAAGGTATTGCCTTCTTCTACAGGAGTCTGTTGCCCTTCGTACCACTTCCTCATGACGGCCCGCAGTACACGTTGGCAGTCGCTGTTTGAGTGGCCATTGTTGACTAAGAGCTGTGTAGACCGGTCAATTTCTTTCTGGGTGGAGGTCCAACTGGAGCAATGGGTGAGGGCTCTCCTATAGAAGGATGCAATAGTGGAGTCCTTATATTTTTGAGGGCACTCACTCTCTCCATTCAAGCACAATCCAGGATTAGTTGGCTTGGTGTACACTGCTGTGTGGGTGCTCCCGTCGGTTTTCTGGGTGAGGAGCACATCAAGAAAAGGAAGGACGCCGTCTGTCGCCTCCTCCGTCGTAAATCGAAGGCCTGACACTTCCTGAAGGAGGCAGCGAAGGTGTTCACGCTCCTCAGAGTCGGTGGTCCTCACGAAGATGTCGTCTACGTACCGGCCGTACAACAGAGGACGGCCAGAACGATTGAAGACCTCTTTCTCCACCGAGCCCATGAAAAAATTGGCGAAGAGAACACCTAACGTAGAGCCCATAGCCACGCCATCAATTTGTTGGTAAAGTTTACCACGGGGGCAACGGAAGGAGGCCTCTTGTGTACAAATCCTCAGAAGTTCACGAAGGTGAATTTCTTCTAATTTCAACAGAGGTACTGGAGAAGACCGGTATACGTGATCACAGATGTAGTCGATGGTGCGCTGAACGGGAATGTTTGTGAAGAGGGACTCCACATCAAGGGATGCCATCACTCCTTCTGCGGAGGCGCTGTTCACACAATCCAGAAACTCACGGGATGACTTAAAACAGTACTGTGTGGGAACAAAAGGCGTGAGGATGGCATTCAAAGTTTTAGCCAAGTAATATGTAGGGGTGGGGATTTGGGAAATGATAGGGCGCAAAGGGTTGTCATCTTTGTGTGTTTTAACGTTACCGTAAATGCATCCGGGGCGGAAGTCACCAGTGATCTTCTGAAGATGGAGGCCGTCACGCCGTGCGTTGACAGCATCAACGATCTTGTTGCCCTTCCTGGTGATGGAGAGGGTGGGGTCACGGGTGATCTGCTGGAACTTGGTGGTGTCACACAGGATTGAGTCCAGTTTGGAGAGGTACTGCTGGGAGGGGATGAGGACGAACATTGCGGCTTTGTCTGCCCTTCTGATAGTTATATCCGGATTGTTACGTAGGTTCTTGGCGGCTTGGTAGTGTCGGGATTTCAGGAGCCTGATATGAAAGGTTCCTCTGGAGCGGGAAGATTCAGCAATCAGTAGGGGTTGTAACGCCGGAGAAACAGAGGCCTTTCCATCGTCCGTTAATCGGTGAATTTGATCGAGGAGGACCTCGATTTCCAATCGCTTAGCGAGAGGGCGAGGTTTCATCATGGTGTGGCAGTTCAGGCCAAGCCGCAAAAGTTCTTCCTCGTCAGGTGTAGGTTTGTAATCAGTTAGGTTCACATATCCTTCCGTCGGTTGGGGGATCCTCATGGGGCCACCGTTGAGGTTCGCCAGTTTCCTAGTCGTCCTCCGCTTGGTGGCCTCTATGTAAAGTCCTATGGTGCGTTGGAGGGCCTCATTCAACATCTGTTTGGTCTCGACCGGGGCCTCGGTATTGGTCCATAGCAGGGTATGAGTATCAACTCCTTCCGTTGCCCCCGTGGTAAACTTTACCAACAAATTGATGGCGTGGCTATGGGCTCTCCGTTAGGTGTTCTCTTTGCCAATTTCTTCATGGGCTCGGTGGAGAAAGAGGTCTTCAATCGTTCTGGCCGCCCCCTGTTGTACGGCCGGTACGTAGACGACATCTTCGTGAGGACCACCGACTCTGAGGAGCGTGAACACCTTCGCTGCCTCCTTCAGGAAGTATCAGGCCTTCGATTTACGACGGAGGAGGCGACAGACGGCGTCCTTCCTTTTCTTGATGTGCTTCTCACCCAGAAAACCGACGGGAGCACCCACACAGCAGTGTACACCAAGCCAACTAATCCTGGATTGTGCTTGAATGGAGAGAGTGAGTGCCCTCAAAAATATAAGGACTCCACTATTGCATCCTTCTATAGGAGAGCCCTCACCCATTGCTCCAGTTGGACCTCCACCCAGAAAGAAATTGACCGGTCTACACAGCTCTTAGTCAACAATGGCCACTCAAACAGCGACTGCCAACGTGTACTGCGGGCCGTCATGAGGAAGTGGTACGAAGGGCAACAGACTCCTGTAGAAGAAGGCAATACCTTTACCTTGTTCTATAGGGCCTACATGTCGAGCGCTTATAAGGAGGATGAGAAAGCACTTCTTCGTATCATCAAGGACAATGTGACCCCCACCAATGAGATGGACCGCATTAAACTTGCCATTTATTATAAGAACAAGAGAACTAAATACCTTATCATGAAAAATAACAGCTCCCCACGCCCATCCGACATCGAGTGTGTGAGTCTGGTGTACCAGTTTAAGTGTCCTTTTGGGGACTGTACGTCCCAAGATTCCTACATCGGACTCACTACCACTCGCCTTTCCAGACGGTTGACATACCACCTTAACAATGGAGGCCCTAAGCGACACCTTCAGGAGACCCATAACATTCCAATCACCAGATCCATCCTAGTGGACAATACCACCATTTTAGACCAAGAAAGTGACAAGCGCCGCCTTGCCCTCCTTGAGGCCCTCCACATTAAATATAGCCAACCTACACTGAACACCAAACAGGAAGCCCCCACCATCCTTCCCAGCCTCAAACCATTCAGAATCCGCCAAACCAGACAACCCAGCTACGAGACAAATCAGCCCTCCCATGAGCAGTCACTCCGTCCGCGACGGACACCCAGGCCACAGTAACGGTCATCTGAGTGTCCTTTCCCAGTGGTCACAGTTCCCCTTCCCTCGTTCCTTTCCCCGATATTCAACGTGTCCTTTCCCAGTTTCAGACCAGAATAACGGTAATTTCTTTGTAATCTTTCCTAGTGTTTACTTTCTGTATTTATAATCATCCATTTCTTTGCTATTGTCACAATTGAAAATGCTAACTGTGATTAGCGAAACGTCTTGTATCCTGTTCTACCCATTAGATGGCTTCTATCGGCAACTTGGTTTTTTCTTTACCTCTCCATGCTAGAGAGATCTTTAGAAGACTTGAAACTCTTCATCGGAAACTCATCAGAGCTCAATTTGCTGTTGCATACAATTCTATATGCCTTAAAGAGAATATATATATATACATATATATATATGTATGTATATATATATGTATATATATATATATATATATATATATTACACACACACACACACACACACACACACACACACACACACACATATATATATATATATATATATATATATAGATATAGATAGATAGATCGATAGACAGATATTCATATATATATACACGGTGTTCTGGATAACTTTAATATTTTTTTCTGTCATTTCAGAACCATTTCAAATTTTTGATAGTGGTAAAATGAAACAAATAGATGTTTCTGTGTACTATAGATGGGTGTGAAATCTAGAGAGCATAGATGACTAGTAAGCACCGGAATATTGGAAAAGAGTGACCTGCATCATGATGATTCTCACCGGATTAAAAAATTCGGAAATCTTAGCAGCACCTCAGTGCTCCTTGAATACATTGAAGACCATGAGATGTGAGCTGAAGAATTGCGACGGTGATGTGAAAGAAGGGGCTAGCAGGACGGATCATAGTAGGTATTCTGACTCTGTCCGTACGAGGAAATTCTTTGCGAAACTGAAAAAAAAAATGCGGAAAGACTCAGGCAAGGCAATGCGGATCTTGGCGAGAGAGATGTGTTACAAAGTGGCGACTATTAAGAAAGCTCTGAACGAGGATCATCGCTGTCCACTTTTGTCAAGCGTTGGGTGGAGAGGGTGGCTGCAGGAAGACCATACGTGTGGCAGCAGGACTCAGCTCCCTGTCACACCTACGAGAAAACCCAGAAGTGGCTGTCTGAGACCTTCTACGACTTCACCAGTCCCAAAATCTGGCCCCCCAACTGTCCTGATTGCAATCCCATACACTGTTATGTTTGGGGCACCGTTGAAAAAAGACACCAATCGTACTGCCTGCAACACCAAGGGCGAGCTGATTGCTATGATCAAACTGGTGTTCAGGCGTCTCTCGAAGGACACCGTAAAGGTCGCGTGCTGTAGTGCCGTAGTGGAGACTCAGGGCAGCTTCTTTGAGTGAGCTGTATTTGGCAAAAGATCCCGTATGAGATGCAGTTTGAATTCTGAGAAAACATAAATTTTTGTCCTATATATGATCATTTTCCTTCCTTTCCAAAAAGTGTCAATTTCCAATTTAATCACGAACACCCTCTTTGTATATATATATATATATATATATATATATATATATATATATATATATATATACATATATATATATATGCATATATATATATATATATATATATATATATATACTACCTACCTATATATATATATATATATATATATATATATATATATATATATATATATATATATATAGATATCAATCTATAGATATATATATCTTTTTGTGTGTGTGTGTGTGTGTGTGTGTGTGTGTGTGTGTGTGTGTGTGTGTGTGTGTGTGTGTGTGTGTGTGTGTGTGTGTGTGTGTGTGTGTGTGTGTGTGTGTGTGTGTGTGTGTATGTGTGTCTGTGTGTGTTTGTGTGTGATGTAAATGATACTAGGAAACACAGGAGTCTTAGTCTGAGTTTGTTCCTGGCTAGTTTTACTGGTATTTCTCAAAGGAATGGTGTACAAAATGAGTTGCAGCCATTTATGCATGAGGAGGATCTCACTGCCTCTCCGCGTTTTTAGTGTTGACAACAAGTGTGGGAATTACCAAATAACATATCTATTGTTTAGAAGATTGTAATGATCAGTTACTATTAGCAATATACTACCACTACGACTAATAATAATGACAATAATAATAATAATATAATAAAAATAGTAATAATGATTATATGAGTAAAACAAAAATTATGCTCAGCACGAAAGTTCAAAGGACAGCAAATGTAATTGATAGTGAGAGTCTTAAAAAAGAGAAAAAAAAATAGAGTAAATTATTCAGACCAGATGCTAAAAGCAACCGAATATGATGATGATCAATTGTTGAAATATGCTTTGCAAAGATGAAAAAATTATGAAAAGTTTACAGATTTGGTGTCAGGTACAATCAATGGGAGTGAAAATTGGAAATTTATAAATGTGTTGGAGAAAAAGGAAGTGATTGCATAGAATAAAACGGAGAGGTCAGAGCTTGAAATAACGCTCAAACCCAGGAAGAGGGCAAAATGGGTGAGATCAGATTGGAGTGAACGATCTTGTCTCTTACTCATGCCCCTGCTCCTGTTCCTATTTCTACTCCTGCTCCTGCTCCTGCTGCTGTTCTAGCTGCCCCTGCTCCTCCTCCTCCTCCTCCTCCTCCTCCTCCTCCTCCTCCTCATGCCCCTGCCCCTGACCCTACCCCTGCCCCTGCCCCTGCCCCTGCCCCTGCCCCTGCCCCTGCCCCTGCCCCTGCCCCTGCCCCTGCCCCTGCCCCTGCCCCTGCCCCTGCCCCTTCTCCCTGCCCCTTCTCCCTGCCCCTTCTCCCTGCCCCTGCCCCTGCCCCTGCTCCTGCCCCTGCCCCTGCCCCTGCCCCTGTCCGAGCTGCCCCTGCCCCAGCTGCCCCTGCCCCTGCCCCTGCCCCTGCCCCTGCCCCTGCCCCTGCTCCTGCCCCTGCCCCTGCCCCTGCCCCTGCCCCTGCCCCTGCCCCTGCCCCTTCCCCTTCCCCTTACCCTTCCCCTTCCCCTTCCCCTTCCCCTTCCCCTGCCCCTGCCCCTGCCCCTGTCCCTGTCCCTGTCCCTGCCCCTGCCCCTGCCCCTGCCCCTGCCCCTGCCCCTGCCCCTGTCCTTGCCCCTGCCCCTGCTCCTGCTCCTGCTCTTGCTCCTTTTCCTACGCCTCGTCCTCTTCCTGCTCCTCCTCATGCTTCTGCTCCTACACTTACTCGTGCTCCTCTTCCTCCTTTTGTTTTTGTTCCTGCTTCAGCTCCTGCTCCTGATTCTGCTCATGTTCCTGTTCCTGCTCTTGTTCTTGTTCTTGCTACTGTTGCTGTTCTAACTCCCTCTCCTGGCCATGGTCTTGTTTTTTTTTTTCTATTCTTAGTCTGTATTTGCTCTAGCTACTAACTCTGCCACTGCTTATGGCTCTTGGCCTTCTCCTCCTCCTGCATCTTTTTTTTTTTCTTGTTCTTGATCTCATTACTCATTTTCCTGTTTTTGCTCCTTCTCATATTCCTGCCTTTGTCATTTCTCATTCTGTTCTTGTTGCGTCTCTTGCTGTTTCCGTTATTCCTCTTAGGCCTATTTCTTTTCTTTTTCCTGATTCTTCTGGACACACCAATTTCGTTGCGATAAGATAGCAACATACTTTCCAAGGAGATTGATGTCTCTTACTCTTTTACTTGTAAAAGTTTAATGTACAACTTTGAGAGTATTTTATTTCACTATTGTTATATTGTGTGCCTGTGTGTCTATATATATATACATATATATATATATATTTATATATATGTATGAGTATATATATATATATATATATATATATATATATATATATATATAAGAAGAAGCAAAGAATAAAACATTCCTAAATTATTTCAAGTTTTGTTATTTCAGAGGTTGTTATATGTGAAATGAATTTGAAAAAATAAATCACCGACAAATCCCAAGAAAATTTAAAACTTCGTTTTTACAGTGGGTCGTAGTAGCATTGATATGCAAGTTAAAGAAAAACCTGACTTCCTCGACATATTAATCTCATTAAATCAAACCGATACGAAATCCAGGACTGGAATCACCAAAGCTGATTAGAAGTCAAACTTCCACTTTTTATTCAAATCCGAGGAAAGGCGAAGGCTGGTTATGGATTAGACGCTTATTGGCAAAACGAGTTGAAGTCTAGACGAATTTATATTCCTATAAGGTCGAAGTCGACTTGTCCTGATATCAGATATTTTTAGTAATTTCTCTGGGGTATATATCACAGCTTTTTTAAAACAACTTGGAATGAGCCGTGATACATTTTGAATGAGTTTGTTGGATTTTGTGAAAGAATCTTAAGCTCGTTATGGAAGAAATTGTATTTGGAAATGCGTGTCGTGTGATCGCCATTACGTACAAGGTTGTTTTCGTTCCCAAATGAGTATTTTCATGTTAAATCTAACAGATTTATTCTATACTGGTTACTTGCTAAATTGTCCGCGTAATCGGAAGCGTGCTGATCTCGCATTCGCTTAGGTGTTGGATCGGATTCCACACTTCTCTCCGATTCCCAGCAGGAACTCTTACCTTCCCTGACAGTCCTAGTGTATGACAGAGTAAAGGTGACGACTCCGTCTGCAGACACGCGCCCCCTGGCGCAGGCTCCTCTCCCTCACCTTATAAATCTAATGTAGACAAATTTTCTCGTTATTACGTTACATTTCTCGTGATACATTTACTTCTTAAGACCACTCTATCATCCACCAAAAAAAAATCCTAAATCATATTTTGTTTGTATATACGGATGAATAATCATATGTCCATTTCGTATGTTTTAATCGAATAAGGTTAAATAACTAATGGAGGAGGGGTTGTTAGCACTAGTGGAGGAAGTGATGAAGTAGGAAAAGCCGAGTATGATGAAAAGGGAAGAAGGTGTAGTTGAAAGCAAAGAGGCGAAGGTGGAGGTGGAGGTGGAGGTGGATGTGGTGGAGACGAGAGGAGGAGAAAGGAGAGAAGAAAGAAAAGTGAGTGAAGCAGGAGGGAGCTTAAGCGATGACGATTGGTGATTTTTGGTAGTGTTTGAGCAGGAAGAATAGAAGAGATGGTGATGATAGTGAAGTGATAGCGTCAGATCGATAACAAGGAGGAGAATGAGAGGAGTGTGCAGGAGAAATAGTAGTGTAAGAGAGATAATAGATTAGGAGGCGTAGGGTAAGCAGAGAAGGAATAGACTAGGAGAAAGAGAAGTAAAAGAAGAAAGCGGAGGAGGAGGAGGAGAAGGAGGAGGAGGAGGAGAAGGAGAAGGAGAAGGAGAAGGAGGAGAAGGAGAAGGAGGAGAAGGAGAAGGAGGAGAAGGAGAAGGAGGAGAAGGAGAAGGAGGAGAAGGAGAAGGAGGAGAAGGAGAAGGAGGAGAAGGAGATGGAGGATGTGAAGTAGGAGGAAAGACGGAAGGGAAAGAAGGGCAGTTGGACAGTTCCTGAGGAATGTGGAGACCCTTTCGCTGGGGGAATGCATTGCCTTGGGCCCCGAAGAAGAACGGGGACAGTGATAGCCGAGAAAGGCATGTGAGAAGGAGACGGGGTGGCAACAGGAAGAAACGAATGCTCAAGTGGCCTAACACTTCTAGACGGTTTTATTTAGCTAAAAGACGTTTTTACTTAAGAACGATCTCGATCAAAGTAAATCTAGTTCTCAACTGAGGAAAAACCTCAGAAGAATAGGATCGCTAGATATTAGCCAGAACAAAAACATACGCCTTATCGCATAAAAGAAAATAGCTTCAGGGATAAGAAATATATTGAAGGTGTTGGAAAGGCTAGGAATTGCTTGAAATATGAATGTAAGCATACGCAGGTAGGAGAGCAATTGGCGAGAGATGGATTATTGAAAAAGACAGGAAGAAAAGATGTGATGATGAAGGAAAGGTATGGGAAGAAAGATGAAGAACTGAAAAGGGAGAGTATGTAGACAAATGTATTAAGAAGATATAAGTAAGAACAAAGAGAGAAAAATATGAAACCCTTCACTAGCAAGTGAATGCTGCAAGAATTAATTGAATTGCTTAGTGGCAGCCAGAGTATAGGTGTCACCCGTTACGGATAGGAATAACCGAGATAGGCTAACCCAATCAATTGGTAACCGAAGCGATACCAAGGAGACGAATAAGGTAAATGGTGTCAGACAGGATATTAGAAACAGTGGCATTGAACACAAAAGGAG
>NC_134815.1:22791661-22794161 GCF_046742065.1 Oratosquilla oratoria
GTTCTAGTAAGTCGTATGGCCTTGGTAACTCATGCAAGATCTTCTGCACCCACGGAAATTGAATTAATTACTGTAGGTCAAAGTTGAACATTCCCTCATTCTCATATCCTAACCTCATCTTTCAGGTATTTCCTCCTTGTTATGTTTGTTTCATTCTGATTAACTCAGCATGGAATAAATCTAAGCTAATGATGTGTAGTATTAGATCGTATGGCGAGTGGAAAATTAGAACAGTTCGTTCTCAAAATCAGTATTGTGCCTTCTAATGTGTGACACATCAGGGACAATTCGGCCTGAAAAAAAAATCATGAATAATTTCTTTGACCAGATACACACTTTTTATTTTCATTCCAATTAACATTATGACATTTCATTCATCTAAGAGGTCTCCTAGAATGACATGGTTAAAGTGGAATGGAAAGGGAAGAAGAGGAGGGAGCATTAAAGAGAGAAGAGGATAAAGGGGAGACGATGGATAAAGTGGAAATAGGATTAGAGGAAATGGAGCAGAAGGAGGAGGAAGAAGGGAGGGAGAAGATGGAGGAAGGAAAAGACAGGGGAAGAAGAGACGAGGAGGAGATGAAGAAAGGAAGGAGGAGGGCATACTGTTGGTTTTGCTGTGGATCTGGAAACGAAAGGCTTGTCAAGGACACTTGTCTTGTGCCGCGTTCGCTTTCGTCGGCATTCGCGGGTTCGTCGTCATTTCGTCTTTTTGGTTGCCGTCATTATGTTTGACTTTGTCTCTGTCGTCATCTCTGTCTTTGTCTTTGCCATCGCTTTTTGTCTTCTTCCCCTTTGTCGCCGTCACGTTCATTATCGACATCACTGTCTTTGCCTGTGTGAGGACAACTGAATCGACGTCCAATCGGGATACATTAATTTAGTTTTTAATTCCATGGCTACTTTTTCTTATTAAAATAGTTGGATTGTTTTATTTCATTTGTCGGCATATTTACTTGCTTATTTATTTCTCTTTCTCTCTCCCTTTCCTTTTCCCCTTCCCTTTCTCTTTCCCTTTTTCTCTCACTCTTTCTTTTTCTTCCGTCTTCCCTTTCCTCCTCGAACTTCTTTTTCATTTTCTTCTTTTTCTTTCCTTTTCGACCCTTTTTTTTCCCTGATATCTCATCTTTTCCCTTATTTTTTGTAATTCTATTTCTTTTTACCTGTACCTGTGCACTTTTTCTAATTTCCTTTTTTCATTTCTTTCTTTTTCCTTTTCCTCTCTTCTCCTTTCCTATTTACTTTTTCTAGTTTCTTTGATTTTCCCTATTCTCTTATTTTTCATCCTCTTCCTCTCCTCTAATTTTTTTCTTTTCCCATTTCCTTTCCTTTTCTCTATTTCCATTTCCGTTTCCATTTCCCCGTCTCTTTCGTTTTCCTTTCCCCTTCCCCCTTGGTATCTGTATAGAGCTAAATGTCAAGGGGGTTAATGGGGCTTATAAAAGTCTTCAATTTTTCTCCTCTACATTTGTACAAGGACTATGAAGTCTTACCGTTGCGGTAGGACACACCTCGAAGGGTTTCGGCGGCTATATTATAAATATAAGCTGCATGGTTACGCAGTGGAAACCACGCCGAACTCATGAGCAGGTAGCCTTGAGTTCAATACTCGGTTCCGCTGAGGTTTATGTCGTGTTGGTTGCCGACAGCCCTGGCCAGGCGGGGAGGCGACTCAAACTCAGTCTATAAAAAAAGGCGCCTTGCCGGTTCTACAAAGGCTATGCTCTAACAGAGGTTTCTCACTTTCCACTGCGATGGAGTGGGTTGGTGAACTTTTTGATATACATTATATAAATAACTGAGTCACTTCTCATCATCGACACTAAAGTATTGCTTAAGTATGCCTACGAAGCACATTAGTTCATATCTAGGAAAATGAGGCTCTTACGACAATCGTATGTTTCTTCTGATTGATGGTTAAAACAATGTAATCATGGTTCCATCCCTTGAATGAAATATATGCATATGGGTCCATAGACGATCATGCTGCTAAATGACCACCTTGCCTTCCGTGCTTAAGGAAAAATTAGTAACTTCTTAAACAAAATAAGTTGCTTACTACTAATAGGAACGAGGTGGTTGAAGAAGAAGAAGAATAGATATATATAGTATAATCGTAATAAGAAATTTTCTCTTTTTTCTGTTTCCTTTTTACTTTCCCTTTCCTCTCTAATTCCTCATCTCTCTCTTCTCATTTCCTTCATTTCCCTTCCCATTCCCATTCTCTTCATCCCTTCCATTCACTTACTTTTTTCCTTTCCCTTTCCTTCATCTTTTCCTTTTCTCTTTATCCCTTTCGCATTTGAATTTCCTTTTCATTCCCCTAGCTTTTTCCCTTTCACCTCTTCCTTCTTTTTCCTTTTATTTCAACTTTCCCTTATCTTTTCTTTTTTTATCTTTTCGTTTACTCTTTTCCTTTCATGTCTCTTTTTTCTTCTTTTTCTCTTTTATTTTTATCTTTCCTTTCAATCTCCTTTCACTTCTTCTTTTTTTCTACTTC
>NC_134815.1:22804161-22816661 GCF_046742065.1 Oratosquilla oratoria
GGGTGATGGGACACAAATCGTTTACATCATTCGATATTACAGTTAGAGGACGACTGTTAATTGTGCTCTCAACTTCGAAAAAAAAAAAGAAAAAAAAAGGACTCAAACTATCATCAGACAAAGTTTATGAACCTATCACAACTTCCAAAACTCGTCTGACTACTCCTATTATTCTCTCAAAAACACCACCATGATGAGAACCTCTAGGAGGAGTGAATACCCAATCCACACCTCTTTTGGCTAATTTAGTACCAGTGTGACGCATGGTAAGATTGTCCTTCAATACGTTATTTGCTCCAATGAAGTTTGTGCCGTGATCACTAATTAATTTATTAACACCCCGTCTGGATATTAACCTGATAAATGCATTTATCACGCTCTCTGCCGTTAAATCATGTAAAACTTCAAGACGTATAGCTCTAATGGATAGACATGTAAATAATATTCCACATCTCTTGATTTAAAACCGTGCTCTTTTCACAAAAAATGCCCCAAAGCAATCAACTCCAGTCACAAAAAATGGTTTCTGATTTATATTTGCTCTATCTACTGGCAAGGCTGCCATCTCTTGAGTGATTGTTGGACTCTTGAAATATCTACAAGTGATGCATTTAGACAATACTTTCCTTATAGCTGAATTACCTTTGATTATCCAGTATTTCTGTCTCAATTGATTTAACACTGCTTGCCTTCCCATGTGTCCTACTCTCATGTGATAATGTTGAATAATTAAACTAGTCATATGATGCTCATGGGGAAGAATAATTGGATAATTCATATCCAAGGGCAATTCTAAGTTAACTAGTCTACCTCCTGCCCTGAGTATACCATTCATCAACATCGGTTTAAATTTCTTTATAGAACTGGAAAGATTAATAGCATAGTTTCTTGATAAACAGACAATTTCCTTTACAAACAACAGTTTTGCACAAATTTGATTACTCTTTCTTCCGCAACATCCATTAATTAAACTTTAAGTTCGGTAATTGACACCCTTTGTCTTTGCAAATATCTGACAAATAATATAAGATAGCTACATGCTCTAAGCAATTTGAACCATAAACAATAATGACACACTAGTAGAAAAATGACAGGATCAACTGTGTCAGTCTGCATTGGCTCTACTCCAACTTTCAAAACCTTTCATAATCTCAAGATTAGAAACATCTTCCTTGCTTATCTGCGGTTGGACTGGCCAGACTTCTCCATTTTGGGACAAGAAAGCAGATCCTTCAGACCATCTACTCGTTTGTCTACCTCTGGTAGCATCATCAGCAGGATTATCCTTGCTTGAGACATACTGTACATCCAACATACATCCTCAGAATTCTCTCGAATCTGAGACACTCTATTAGCTACAAAGGTTTTGAATCTTATGTGATAATTATACAAGTATTTTAACACTGTAGTTGAGTATATCCAAATATAAATTTGACTCATCTTTATAGGTAATTCTCTCGCTATCACACAATTAAATTTAATGGCAAGCGTGGCTGCTATCAATTCAAGTCTTGGAATGTTAATTTATTTCAGAGGTGCTACTTTGGCCTTTCCCAAAATGAAGCTACACTAGATCGTACCATCAACATGTTTGTATCTTAAATATACCACTGAACCATATGCTAATTCCCTAGAGTCACAAAAAATGTGACACTAAATTTACTCTACTTTTGACGTTATACCTTTCTTCGTACAACGATCAATGCTAAACAGCTTGAACTTATTCACCCTTGACATCCAAACATTTATTTGTCCTTTATCCCTTTCACTCAAAGTACAATCCCATCCAATGCCGTTTCTAAATAAATTTTGTAACAATATTCTTCCTTCAAGAACAACTGGTGCTAATATACCCAATGGGTCGTAAACTTTACCAATTACCGCTAACAATTCTCTCTTAGTCCTAGGTATCTCATCAACGTTGAGTGATATACTTATTTTATCTTTGCCAAGAGACCAATTTAATCCTAATGTCTTTCTTACTACATCTTCATCCTTGATGAACTTCTCTATGCTATCACTACACTTCTCTTTGGGTAAGCTATTCAAAACTTTAAAGGAATTACTATTGAACTTTGTCAAATTGAATCCACTTTTACTACAAAGGTCTATCACATTAACACTATTGTCAATCAACTCTTCAATTTCATCGGATGACACCAAAAGGTCATCTACATAGAAGTTATTGATAATTATTTCGCTTACTGATGTGTGAAACTGACTGCCGTGATCTTGTACAACTCGTATTAGAGCATAATTTGCAATACTATGACGAACTAGCACCAAATGGATGAGAAGTCATCCGCAGCTTAACTATATCACTTCCTATTTGTCCATCTTTCCACCACAAAAAACGCAAATAATCTCTATCATCTTCAAGTACTTTAACTTGATAACACATAGTTTCTATATCAGCAGTACACGCATATAGTCCTAGTCTAAATCTCAAAAGGACACCTAACAGAAGATTACTTATATCAGGTCCTTTTCGCAACAGATCATTTAAATACAAATCATTCACCCGGGCTGCACAATCCAATACTACATGCACTTTATCCGTTTTGGTAGGCACTCCAAAATGTGGAATATACCATGCTTGTTGATTCTTCACCTCACACTTAGGAACTTCTTCGGCGTACCCTTTCTCTAGTAAATTAATCATAAATTGCTTATACTTCCTATAATATTCATCATCCTTGAATTTATGATTTAATCGCTGAAGTCTTTCAAACGTCATAGGTTCACTACCAGGAACTACCATCGGGTTCTCTATCATTGGTAAAGGAATATCGTACTTTCCATTAATTATTTGTCTACACCCAGACTCAACAAATTGTAACCATCTTCTATCTTCCATGCTAGGTTCTACCAAATTCAGTGATGAATCCACAATCTCTCTATTATAAGACTCAATTAATTTCCTCTCTAAATAACTACCATCAATCTTTATATTATTCACAGCAACTTCTTGGGTATTGTCTATTATTCTTCCACACATTACCCATCCTAAACGTGTTCTCACAGCAAATGGATCTCCTACTTTCTCTGCATGCACTACCTCCCAAGGTTTAGACGCTTCTGGGACATTACTTCCTATCATAATTTCTATTTCTCCTTGGCTGTCATCAAATTCTAGTTTCATAAATTCTCAACTTTCAGTTCAGGATTCCACTAGATAAATAGTTTAGGGAGAGATTGTAGCAGGTAGGGGCTGTGTTGAGAAGCGAAATGAAGTTTTACGAAATGATACAACAGGGGAGGTTAGTAGTTTACCCATAGATACGAACACATAGCCGTCTCGTTTTTTTTTTTGTTTTTTTGTTTTTTTTGCGCAGCTAGAATTTTAGTCTGATGCCAAAAACTATCCCGATAACAGGTTTGTGTACTCTCTGTAAGATCAATGAAAATAAATGTCAATATGTGAGTTAAATGATATAGTGCAGATATAGTAGGTAGATAGTTATTATAACTATTAAGTTTTGAGTCTGATGCCAAAAACTATCCCGATAACAGGAAAAAAAGGGTTTAAGGGAGTGTACTCCACAAACACTTTGCGTGGAAGGAGTTAGACGGTATCACGCATATATACATTAGCTATGAGAGTGTAATCCTTCGAGTACTATTCTGTCTGTGATCGTTCTCTAATAAGAATACGGGGTTGAAGGTAGACACAATATTGTAAGTAGACTTATACAGTGACCGGAAGGTTGGAGCGTAAATAACTACTTTTTTCCACGTTCCTGTGACCTTACTTATGATGCCCATAAGCAAAAAAAAAAAAAAAAAAAAAAAACTGTGTTATTAAATATCTCGCATACCCATATATTTTTCATACTGTGAGGATCAATAGATTGTCTAGTTGGAGAAAACCACAATATACATTTGTATTTTCTTACTATATTTTTGCTTCAGTGTAATAATTAACACATAGAAAACCTTCACTTATATTCTTTTACTACCCCACTTGGGCATAGGCCTTTTCGCTACCCAGAACCAACCCCGAACGACCTGAGGAAAGGGGACGGAGTCAGACGTGAATAACAAGGAGCAGTTTCCATTTATGGTCAGATATATCCATATAGACGATTGGGTGGTGGCAGCGTATACCTTGATTTCTTATTTCCCAAATCGTCCTTATGTGGGTATCTCTGATCACTCCCATTGGAGGTGCTCTTGGTTAAACACTAATCAATCGACGGCACCACACAGGGAAGCTCATTGGTTGCATGCAGCTAGCTGCCCAATCAACGCGCTGACTACATGTACAATGCACCATACCCAATACCACATCACCGCATGCATACGTACACTGTACATATGCAAACTCGCTCCGACATGAGTAATGAGTTAGCCTTTCAATAGTTTGAAGGAAATCGAACCTGCAAAAACATGGCTCTGGAAGTATCAAAAATGGATCTGGTAATTAAAAGAATGGCTCTGGTGAAAAAAAAAAATGAAAAATGGCTCTGGAAAAAAAAAAGTATTTTTTTTTCCCTGTTTATGTCCCTTCCTTAAACACTTGAAACAGAGTTCTAGACTGTAAACCTTGTCTAATTTCTCTTCATAAGTTAACCATCTTAATTGAGGACACACATCAACAATGTGTCCTTCTTGACATATCCAACAAGAAAGTCTTGCTTTCTGTGTCACATTTACATGAACCCTTCCATCATTTGAATCTATACTTCTATTGTAATTCATCTTTCTGTTTGAACTCCTAGTGTTCGCTTCTACTCTGTTATCTCTAAATCCTTCTTTAACACTTCTCCCAAATGATGAGTTATTCAATATTCTTACTTCCTTTTCTAAAAATCTGACAAATTCTTTAATGTCTACTAGCCTCCCACTCACAGCTAATTCGTCAGCTATTCTTCTCCATCTATCCTATAAATACCTGGGCAATTTCCCAACTAACTGACGGAAAGTCCTAAGATTATGTAATTCTAAAAGTCCACATTATATACCGGACATAACCTTATACATGAGTCTAATTCGACAATAAAGTCATGTAACATACCAACATTTTCTTCTTTCATTTCAGGCCAAGCAATTCGTTCTTTATTTCCATATCTTTTCTTTAATTCATTTCTCGCCTTTTGGTAACCCTCTCTTGGATCTAAATGTAAGCACGTTCTAACTATTTTGTTTGGTTTACCTTCTGTATATTGTTTCAGGTACTGTAACTTTTCATTATCTGACACATGTTTGCTATTAATTAACATGTCGAAATATCTGAAAAATTCAAAGTACTTGTCGTACTGTCCACTAAATTTATTAATTACATGAACAGGCATCGTGGTTTTGGTCATTAAAGTCGTAATCATGTCTCTATCTGTCTGTTGGTCGTCATTGTTACAATTTGCACCTCTGCAATCACGAGAATCATTTTTCAAATCAACATCTACAGCACTTTCAAATTTACTTAAAACTTTAAACTCTGCCTCAGCCGATTCTAACTCCGTTTCTAAGTCAAACCTATCCTGCTCTTGTTTTCATCTATGCAATTCCTTTTCCAACTCTTGCTTCCTTTTCAGCTTCTGTGATTTGATGTCTAAGCTCGCCCTCTTAGCCATCACCTGAACTATTTGACTACCTAAGTCCCTTTCTCCTGCCTGAGATACACTATCTATTGGTTTCACTGTACCATCTATTGCCGCTTCCACTGGTGTTTTATTGAAAATTAATATTTCGAGAACTGCTTCCTCTACATCTAATTCCTCAGCTGTGACAAACTCCTGTATCTTATTCATAAGTTCTGCCTTATTGCCAGAACATGATTGACTCTTAAGTCTCAAATATTGTTTCAGTTGATACACTGTGGCTTTTTCCATTTTGTTCAATCTTAGAATGTTTAATTTAATTAATTAGCACTCACACTATTGATAGATGAATAGAAACTAAAAAACTATCCTTCATTGACATTTAAAGTTCAAGTCTCCTTAATCACAACATATTCTAAATTAGAAACTGGAAAACTAAGTTTCTCTCAAATTCAATTCTTAGCCTCATTATTTATGACATGTTATAGAATAGAAACTGGAAAACTATGTCTCACTCAAATTCGACTCTTAAACCTCATTATTCACAACATGTTATAGAATCGAAACTGGAAAACTATGTCTCACTCAAATTCGACTCTTAAACCTCATTATTCATAACATGTTATAGAATAGAAACTGGAAAACTATGTCTCACTTCAAATTCGAATCTTAAATCTCATTATTCACAACATGTTATAGAATCGAAACTGGAAAACTATGTCTCACTCAAATTCTACTCTTAAACCTCATTATTCACATGTTATAGAATAGAAACTGGAAAACTATGTCTCACTCAAACTCGAATCTTAAACCTCATTCAAAATTTCAAAATTTCAAGTCTCCTTAATCATATTCAAGTCTTGTCATACTACCAATTTCAGAACTTGCCTATCGGACCACTTGTTGGCCTCTGCCGTGCCAACTTCCATCCTTCCCCGCAGCTTCACCGCTCCTTGAAGTCCCAACCTATGGGTCTTGTAGCTTGGCATCCCTCTTTCTCTGTACCTCAAATCATGAAACTGTTTTAAACAAAATCATGAAACTGTACACGCCGCCTCGAAGGGTTGGCGGCTCGAGGTTACAGAGGGTGTGGGAAAGACAATCATCAACGCACACTTCCATCCTCTTTATTTATGCCCTTCGTTCGTGATCACATACAGACGGTGTTTAAATGTATGGTTTCTGCAAATTGTATCACAATTTAATTTGCATTCACAATGAATCCATTAAATTAACAATCAATACAATAACGAAATACACTTCATCATCAATTTAACAATCATCATACTCAACTTCACGATTCCTACCATGATTTTGTTTACCCGCCTCCATAACATACATCCTGAAATATCTTCGTCATCCACAATTATTCTGAGAAACCAAATACATCAATTATTAATATGACTTCTACATTGACTCTTTACATATTATTCCATCAGTCACATTACCTAAACACAATAAGTTGCTCAATCAATGCTTACCAATAATGGCTCCCCAGACACTTATGATAATAGACATCCTCACAGCTCAATGTCTAGACATAGAAAGGACGGCCCTCATTACAATCATGCCGAGGAGAACTCGCACTACTTTGTTCGCGGAGTACTACATATAAGAGACCATAAATAAATAAGCCATGTTCTACTTAACATTCTTTGCTTCTCTAGTGTATCTTTAAACTAGTTTTATTGCATTATACACACTGGACCACTATATTCTATCAATCTTATACAATAACATTTTCCATTTTATGTTACATACGACTCAAAACCAGGTGCTCAACCTCACAGGACGTTACTTCTACGTAATACATCTCTTTACATTTACATCAATTCAATACGCTATTACAAGTCCATACATATATATATATATATATATATATATATATATATATATATATATATATATATATACACATACACTGAATGGTTCCCAGTGAACAGATTAACATCTCTTCAGCCACATTTCACTTTTAATTCTATGCCATCGCAGTCGAAACTGACGAGGAGCTCGATGGAAGTATATATATATATATATATATATATATATATATATATATATATATATATATATAAATATATATATATATATATACATATATACATATATATATATATATATGTATGTATATATGTATATATATATATACACACATTTATATATGTATACACACACACAAACACACACACAAATAAACACACACACACACACACACACATACACACACACACACACACACACACACACACACATATATATATATATATATATGTATATATATATATGCATATATATATATATATGTGTGTGTGTATATATATTTATATTGTAACCGTGGGAAAAAGGTTGTGGTTACATAAGGAGGACTTAATGCGGGCGAGATAAACTCCAAAGCGGGAGTTTTCTATTTATTAACAATGAAAGGTCAATCTGGTTAACAATCTACAAATGGGCCCTTTGGGTAAATAACAATATGTGCCAGGCTTTGACCTAGGGCACGATAGGCTGGCAACCTC
Organism: Oratosquilla oratoria; assembly: GCF_046742065.1. Taxonomy (NCBI): domain Eukaryota; kingdom Metazoa; phylum Arthropoda; class Malacostraca; order Stomatopoda; family Squillidae; genus Oratosquilla; species Oratosquilla oratoria. The sequence goes on from NC_134815.1 coordinate 22,812,218, forward strand.
TCGGTCTGCCTAGCCTGGCGTCTGGCCGGTAGGCTCTTCTCACCTACCCAGCTCTGGCGGTAGGCTCTTGACCTACCCCGCTCTGGCGTTCGTGACATGGGTGTTATAGGTTATATAGGGGGTTAGCGGGTTGTTGTAAGTAAAGGCATTAGTCTCGCTAGTCTATGAATTGGGGTCAGTTTTATATATGAGGGTTAGTCCTATACTTGGTGGATATTGTTAGGTATATTATATATATGTTAGTTTATGCGTAATATACTAGGGCAGTTATAATAAGAGGACTTTTAATAGGTTAGTCTGGTGACATTGGGTATCTATATCTTGTTTGTCTTGAAATGTGCTGCGTTAGATGTATGTTGTGGGAAATGCAAGGTAAGCAAGAGGGGGAGTCTCGCTATGTTGCAAGCATGTGGATCACGTGCGTGGTAGATGATGGTTAGTAATGGTTACATTGCCTCCCTGACCTTTTGAGGTACGTCCGCGTACCTTGGGTTAAGGTCGTGACACTGCGGGGGTTTGGCATACATAATTGTAAAAAAAACTGAAATATGATAATTTGTAAGTTGCTAGTGGGTGATATTGATCTGCAAAATTTGTTTGAATGAGTAAAAGGGGGTGATTTTTATGTATATTATCATATCTTAATGTGTTCAATAAAGCTATGTTATCATTTTGTTTTACACTTGTATATTCTCTTTTCAATGAGAATGAATTTTCACTTTTCACTTGTGTCTCTGTTCAATGAGAATTTTTGATGATCTCTTTTCTCTGAGATATTGTACACTTTCACTACAGTCATAGCTTTACTGAGGACATGACATCCTAAGTGGTTAGTTTGTTTTTAATTAATATGTTAGTTTGTGTAGAGCTAAATATTCATATATATATATATATATATATATATATATATATATATATATATAGGTAAATATTTATACATTGCATAGAGATATATACAAAGCTGCTAGTTTTGAGAATGGTTATTGGTTAAAGTTTTCATGGGAAATTATTTTTTCTGTTGTTCTTATTATCACGCTTATACATATTGATATTTATTCAAGGCAGTTAATTTTTGAAAAATTCTAATGTATGTATGGTATGAAATGCTTATTCATCTTCTTTGAGGGGGGGGGGTTGAGTGTATTATTCCGGGGCTTCACGGTCGGAAGAAAGTGAAGAAGTACTTTTATAGATAGTGAGAAAGTTTTTATAAGTAAATGATCGTGAGGACCTAGCCTATCGAATCGTATGGCGTCCTGCGTCCGAAGGAAGAATAATCAATGTAATTACATAGTTTAAGTGTTAGTTATGTTCATCTTGGGATTTGTCGTTGTATATTGGTTTATCCTAATTTACTAGGTTTCGGGTGACTGCTTGGGAGATTTCTTCGCGGTGACATTTTTTATTTTGAATCTACGTTAAAATTGAAAAATTATTTCGTAAGTTAGAAATTACACTGGTGGATGTTTTGTTATTTAATTATTGAGTTTTGTCTATCGTGGTCTTTGATATTCCATAATTGTAATTAATAGATAGTTCTACGTGGGCTATTTTACATCGTAAGAGTTTTAATTAAAGTGATTATTTTGTGTCTTTGATACGTGGGTTATTCATATGGATCTATGGGTTTATGAAATACAAAAAAATACAAAAGAATAATGGGGTACTTAAGGTAGGTCTCGCTGAACTCTGGATGGCACTGGACGGCACTGTGGGTAGATGTGATACTGGCGTGGACTGAGTTGTTGACGTCCAGCTGACGCTGAACATCGCCAGTGTCAGCAATTATCGGTGAGCCAAGGGTGGCGGTGGGTGGAGGGTGATATTGGGTGGTTGGGGTGGGTAAGCGAGAATGCTGACCCGATGCGAAGAACAGGTATGTTAGGCGGGTCCGGGCCTAACTGCTGTGAAGCTCCTGGTCTGGGTGGTCATAGAGGGGGGTGGAGATGGGTTAGGCTGGTCTGGGCCTAACCGCTGCGAATTCCCGGGTCTGGCTGGTTATGGAGGGGGGTGGAGGTTGGTTAGGCGGGTCTGGGCCTAACCGCTGCGAATTCCCTGGTCTGGCTGGTCATGAAGGGATGGGGGTGGAGGCGGGTTCTCGTCCGGCTCCTGAATTATAAAAAAAGGGGGAATTAGTGGGAGTCTATGGTTTATACTCACGGTGATTGGTGACGGTAGTTGTGGATGGCGGATGAGATTGTCTCTTGGATGTGTCTCGTTGGCCTGGGTCCACTGCGTTTTGACTGAAGTCGTGATGTCCTGTCGATCTAGGAGTTAGTGCGCTGGATCTCTGCTGAATGGATGCGTCCGGTCTCGGCTTGGGTTTGCTGATTGAAGGGATAGAGGGGTGGTGGTTAGTAATGCTTACCGAGTGAGGTGCTGAGCTTGCAGATATTGCGTTGTTCTCGGGTGAGGACGGTAGGGGTGAGACGGAGTATCTTCTTTCGGAGACTGGATCTTGTGGTAGCTGAATGGAATCTTGTGGTTTGATTGAAGTTCGATCTCTTGGTTGGGAGTCTTGCTTGATATTGGATTGGAATCTTGATAAGGTGCTGTGCGTAGTTGACAGGTTCTTCTATTCTGACAGAGGCCTCTCTGTAGGCATCTGTCGTATGATTGGTAGCGTACTACCACTAGGTGGTTTAAAATCGAATGCCTTCGATTTCACCACCGATTCTAAGATTGGTGCAACTGTAGATCAAAGCTGCGATCTTAGAATTCAGACTGTCGTCTCGAAGGGAGTGGTTGGTGGAGGGGTAGTGTGCAGACGTGTCGCTTGCTTGAAAAGCTTGCTGACGAAGTGATGTCTGCTTCGTAGACAGTGATCGTGTTCTTCTGAGCTGTAGGCGCGGCTGGTTTGCTTGGAGCTGAATAGAATCAAGTGGCTTGATTCTTTTACTCTGGGAGCTTGATTGAAGATATGAGAAGTCAAAGATAGACGATTTCTTCTTCGTTGACCGTGGTCCGTTCCTTCTGAATGGTAGGCGTGGCTTGAATGGCTGAAGATTTTATTCGGCCTTCTGTGGTAGGCGCGAGTGTAACCAGTTTTTCTTGGTATAAGGTAGTCTTGTCTCTTCGGAGTTTGGAATGAGGACGGCGTTTCTATTCAGAGCGTGGGAGCACCGCTGCCGCCATTTATGTAACCGTGAAAAGGTTGTGTGGCGGAGGACGGCGCTTCTATTCAGGGCTTGGGTGCACCTCTGCCGCCATTTATGTAACCGTGGGAAAAAGGTTGTGGTTACATAAGGAGGACTTAATGCGGGCGAGATAAACTCCAAAGCGGGAGTTTTCTATTTATTAGCAATGAAAGGTCAATCTGGTTAACAAACTACAAATGGGCCCTTTGGGTAAATAACAATATGTGCCAGGCCTTGACCTAGGGCACGATAGGCTGGCAACCTCTCGGTCTGCCTAGCCTGACGTCTGGCCGGTAGGCTCTTCTCACCTACCCAGCTCTGGTGGTAGGCTCTTGACCTACCCCGCTCTGGCGTTCGTGACATGGGTGTTATAGGTTATATAGGGGGTTAGCGGATTGTTGTAAGTAAAGGCATTAGTCTCGCTAGTCTATGAATTGGGGTCAGTTTTATATATGAGGGTTAGTCCTATACTTGGTGGATATTGTTAGGTATATTATATATATGTTAGTTTATGCGTAATATACTAGGGCAGTTATAATAAGAGGACTTTTAATAGGTTAGTCTGGTGACATTGGGTATCTATATCTTGTTTGTCTTGAAATGTGCTGCGTTAGATGTATGTTGTGGGAAATACAAGGTAAGGAAGAGAGGGAGTCTCGCTATGTTGCAAGCATGTGGATCACGTGTGTGGTAGGTGATGGTTAGTAATGGTTACAATATATATATATATATATATATATATATGTATACATATATATATGTATATATATGTATATATATATATATGTATGTATATATATATATATATATATATATATGTGTGTGTGTGTGTGTGTGTGTGTATTGAAATGAAGTTCACATGAAAAACATAACAATTAAGTACATATATAAATGAACTTTCTTTGCTATGGGAGTTGTCTACAACTGATGAAACTCTTTTGATAATCAAGATTAAATGTATTTGGACATGTCTTATTCCAGGTGTATGGGAACTGACTTCGATAAATGAAAATATTGTGGTACCCAAGATCAAATGTATTTCAAAAGGATTTATTCTTTGTCAGAAAAAATCGTAAGGAGAGACCTTGAAAGAAATATACAAGTGATTTCCCTCGTGGAAAGGAATAATAGAAAACATTGTCTCTCCGATGAAAGATAGAGTTTACACTAAATTGAATAATATCATCAACATTATAAATCATATAAATAATTTCCATCTGTCAGAGGTTTAGTAGTGATAATTTCAATGCCCTTAGAATATTTTGTCAAGTGTTCCCCACTCAGCTGAATGAGTTTGTCTGGTGCAC
>NC_134815.1:22824161-22834161 GCF_046742065.1 Oratosquilla oratoria
CTACGCCGTGCGAATTAACATTTGTCATGAATAATCTATTGCAATCTACCATGTATGCAGGCTTTGCATTGAATTTGGAAACTCAAAACGCTGCTATATCTGGTTGCGTTTGTTCTCTTATTCTGGTTACTGGTAACTTATCCAGGATTGTGTTGCCTCTTTGGTAGCAAATCCCTCTACTGTTAATTATTATCTAATTTTGAATATCATCAGGCTATTCCTTTCAACGATATATAATATTCTATAAGTTTCATCACCTTAAATGAATAAAGCTTTATATTCTCAAACCTTTACACAGTGACAATCATTCTGATACATGTAGATATCTTGGAATATTTTTGGTGGTATTCAGACCTTGGTTATTCAAAAAATATATAATCTACTTAGATGGTATCTTGGTTATATAAACTGTTAAACATCTCAATTTTCTCAGTATCACAAAAATCGCTCTCAATAAAGGGTGAAACAAAATAATAAGTGGTGTCATGACAAAAAAAAAGAGAAAATTCGGAAGGAAGGACATCAACAAAGCTCCATGAAGTATATATTCTTTCCTGAAATCTTAGTTGCCAAAAGAAAACTGCAGCAATGGTATTATACTTTTCAGTATTGCAAATGCTATTTACTTTTATTGAAGGGAACTGTCTGGATTTGATAAAAATAATCGTATTACGCCAAATATGATCATATAGTTTAACCCTGCTCAGGTAAAGCTTTTTTGGGGAAACACCTCAGGTAAAGCGGGGTCTGACAGACCCCAAACAAAAAATACAATATAAATACTTTCACTGCATTTAGTGACATAGAAATCAAAACATATGTACTTCAACTTATCTTCTTCCATTTACATGCTTGAAAGTGACTATAATTGTTAGAAATATTTTTTAATTAAATTACAAAAAGAATATGATGAAAAATAAGGTATTGCTGACTTTAGAGGGTACTTGACTGAAAACAGGAAATGTGAAGTGGTTGGTCATCATCATTTTGTAGAGACCAATGTCCCAACTATCTTTAAGAAAAAACAGAGCTACAACAAATGAATAAAGAATGTGTTTCAAAAAAACATTACATCTGAAAAAATCGGAGGTATTTTTTTTACCCCAAACACAATAAATACAAAAAAATATTTCCACTGTATTTAGTGTCATAGAAATCAAAACTTATCTTCTTCCATTTACATGCTTGAAAGTGAATATAATTGTTAGTGATATTTTTTTAATGAAAATTACAAAAAAATGATGAAAAGTAAAGTATTGCTGACTTTAGAGGGCACTTGACTGAAAACAGGAAACGTGAAGCGGTTGGTCATCATCATTTTGTAGAGACCAATGTCCCAACTATCTTAGGAAAAGTTGAGCCACATCATTGCAGATGGGGGTTGAATGTTCCTGACACACTGGTCTTTTGCAGTGTAGGCAATAGTTAACCAGAATAACGACAAACAGATAAAAAAAAATTATAATGAACATAAAATTATTATTCCCTAGTCAACACAATTACGATGCATTCCAAATAATACCATCGAAAACAAACAAAATTCAACATATCAGTCATAAAAAATGACAAAAAAAAATTCTTATTTACCCATAAGTATAAATGATAAAACATTTATACGACATGAAAAAAACTCAGGTAAAGTGGGGTCTAACAAACCCTACGCAACTCACACCTAAGGTAAAGTGGGGTCTGACGGGTCCAAAAGCTCTATAAAGCTTATATAGAGCAAGATTCAGGAATGACACTATCATCCCCTTAAACTAATTCACTCGTCAAGAAGGTATAGGGGAGAACATATCTATATGCAATATATTAGTATATTAAAAGTAAAAAACAAAAAAAGCATTGGATCTGTCTGACCCCACTTTACCTAAGACGGGTTAAAGACTGTTGATTGAATTAGTCTGATAAGAATATTTCTAACCACATTTAGACCTGTGGCTTACCCGTGTTTGATCAAATCATCTTGTGATAAATATATATATATATACATATATGCAAGGTAACCACTTAAGAAAATAAACAAACGGATCAGAGCGCTTTCGTATATTACATCTTCAGTGTAAATTACAAAGAAAGAGGGTACAGCAAACATAATATAGTAGGACAATAGTATAAGGAACTCACTAGGAAAGGTTGTGGAACTCACTAGGAAAGGTTGTGGACGAATTGTCCGGGCGTGGGTCACACGTCCAGCATTCTTACATTTTGTAATTATTGGCTATTTCTTTGCAAATATAATTATCAATTTTGTACAATCCTAAGTTAAGGTTAAAGTTATTATCATTTGTGATTTTAATCAGGCAACTTTCAATTAAATTCCTTTCGACAAAATTATTGTTGAAAGTAATCACTAGCGTTTTCCCAGTTGATAGGGTGATTAAAAGTGCTTAAATGTTTAAAAATGGCACTTGACTCATTCCCGTCTTTGACACATTTCTTGTGTTGTTTTATCCTGACAGAAAGATCTTTTGCCGTTTGGCCGATATAGAATTTATCACATATTTTGCAAGGAATTTTGTACACACAGCCTTTTTGGCAATTTTTAGAATTATTAATTAGGTATTGTTTGATAGTGTTATTGTTTCTGAAGGCTACATTGATGTTAAAATTCTTAAGTAATTTGGGAACAATAGTTAAATTTTCTTGGTAAGGTAAAACTACTAGGTTATTATCACTTCCATAAGTCCACCTCTACCATATATGTATGGTTTAATCAAAACTCATAAACCAAATTATCCCATTAGACCCATCATTTCGTCCATAGGATCAGCCTCCTATAAACTTTCTAAATGGCTAGTAACAATTCTCAGTCCATTAGTCGGCACTATTTCCAACTCAATTCAAATCATCTTACGAAATGTCTTCCACCATGACACTTTGCCACCACCTAGGGTACCACGCCCCGTCCTTGAGGACATGCTACGTGCCTGCACAAAAGAAGCACCATTTAGATGCCCTTCAGGTAAAATTTATTTCCAGGTTAATGGTGTCGCAATGGGCAGTCCATTGGGAGTACTATTTCCCCAAGCTTACATGTGCCATATTGAAAACTCCGTCCTAAGTTCCATCAATCCTTCACCAAAAATGTATCTAAGATACGTAGACGACATCTTTGTTGACGTAGACGGAGACGAACAGCTTGATAACCTTAAGAGGGCTTTGGAAGAGAACTCATGCCTACGATTCACTATTGAAAAGAGTGTAGAGAACAAAATTCCCTTTTTAGACGTGTGGGTAGATGGATCAGATGGCACTTTCACCACAGATGTTTACAGAAAACCTAGTGACTCAGGAAGGTGTTTAAACGGGATGAGTGAATGTCCCTCTAAGTATAAGAAAAGTGTGGTACGGGCTTACGTTGCAAGGGCCTTCAAAATTTGTTCAAATTGGTCTCTTCTTCACCAAGAATTAAACAGGATAAAACTTTTTTTTGACTAATAATGGCTTCCCGTTGAAAGACATTGACAAAGAAATAAAAACTAAGATGGATTTAGTCAACACCACCGCTTTAGATGAAAGTAGTAAATTCAATAACATAAACCTTTACTACCATAACACAATGTCCTCAGCCTATAAAAAAGATGAAAAGGTCCTGAAAGAAATAATAAAAAAGAATTGTACACCTACAAAAGAAGGAGATAAGCTTAATTTGATAATTTATTACAGGAACCCCAGAACATCATCTCTTATCATGAAGAATAATTTGGCAGCACAAAAGGACAAATTAAAACAGAGTAATGTCGTGTACAAGTATACTTGTAATTTTAACAAAGACGGTGCGCTTTGTACAGACGAGTATATCGGGTACACAACACAAACACTTTCACAGAGACTCACGTATCACATGCAGAACGGGACAATAAAATCCCACAGGACGAAATCCCACAAGAGCAACATATCAAGGGAACACCTTAACACGAACACAATAATAATCGCCAGGAATGGTAATACAACAAAACTAAAATGCATGGAGGCAGTGATGATAAGAAACTATATGCCACTTATTAATATACAACAAAACATGTGCGGGACCCTAGAGTTGTATGGGTCACGAGTAGCGGGCTGGAAAGGATGAACTGTCACAGTCCTAGATCTCTCCTAATGTACCTATCTTTGTATTATATAAGTATGTATTTATTTCTGAATAAATTACCAGAAGATGCCTAATGCATAGGCGAAACGTCGTATAATGTTAGTTTTCCTACCCAATCATGGACTCGTTTGGAAATATTGTATACCTTCTCTCTCCTTTAGAGAGAAAAGTTATTAGAAGAGTAGAAAGTCTCAATAAGAAGATAACTAACGCCCAGTTTGCTGTGTTATTTAATAAGAAATGTATTGAAGAGAACCTGCTCCCTAAATTCACTAATATATATATATATATATATACATATATATATATATATATATATACATATATATATATATATATATACATATATATATATATATATATACAGTATATATATACGTATATACAGGTATATATATATACATATATATATATATATATATATGTGTGTGTGTGTGTGTGTGTGTGTATACATATATATACATGTATACACACACACACACACATATATATATGTATATACATATATATACATATATATATACATATATTATATATATATATATATATATATATGTACGGCACAAAATTATACCGTGACATTAACGGACGTACGATACACAAAATTATACCGTGACATTAACGGACGTACAATACAAATTATTCATTCCACTCCTGATTTTTATACAATGAAATCAGCAACATAAATTTACGTCTATGGACGTAACACTCCCCCACCTTGAATCTTACGATTAAAAAAAAAAAAAAAAAAAAAAAAATCACATACATATATCTATGACAGAACACAAAACATTTACAAAGAACCTTCAAGGAATACAAGTTTTGTAATGGGTCGGGTGAGCTCACTGAATTGAGTTTTCAAACGGGCACTACGAACCAATCCGTCTCTGCTCACCCGCACTTCCTGGACTCTCCCCAGCGGCCAAGAACCGCGGGGCGAGTTTTCATTCATTATAAGCACTAAATCCCCGACTGAAAGATTCGGGCTTTCAGAATTCCATTTCTGCCTTCTTTGCAATTCCACTAGGTATTCACTAACCCACCTTTTCCAAAATTGTTTGGCTAAATGTTGCACGTGACGCCAATGTTTGCGGTAAGGATCGGCATCGTGAAAGGCTCCCCAAGATAGTGGGGAGTTTCCTTGGAGGAGTAACAGATGATTGGGAGTCAGCGGACTCTCATCACTTGCATCATCACTGCATTTAGTAAGTGGCCTACTGTTGACTATACTTTCCGCTTCGCAGAAGAGGGTTTGCAAAACATCATCAATCATCCTGGGGCATTTGATGACTAAAGCGAACAGTACTTTACGTACAGACCTTATCATACGTTCCCAAACGCCTCCGTCGAATGACTGTAGGGTATTGTCGGCAAATTATTGTCTTCTTATGATACGTAGGGAATAAATGGAGCTCCGAATGGACGCTGACTGCAGGTCATTCTAAAAAGAATGTTTTTATTGTCAAAGAACTTGTACAACATTACAAAAAATACATAAATGCCAATTAATAACAAAAAAAATATATACAAATGTTAATCAATACGTAGAGTCGTAACTCACATCATAAATTTGACATTGAATTGACATCATATACTCACCGACTTGTGCGTCTCCCATAGGTCCCCCTACGTCCGTTGACTCGTTTGACATTACAATGGTGAAGTGGAGGATTGCGACATTACTCGTGACTTGTCCCTTCCTCTAACTGCATATAACCCACACATTGGGCGACTCTGACTAATGCCAGTTAGAGAAGACGACCTTGATATGCTGGCCCCCACACACCATCTACCCACAACTTCTCCCACACTCGACCAAGTCGATGCCGGTGACGGGGGGAAATTGTACAACTAATCGTACTGTGACACTAAACTGACGGACGTAAAAAATGCACAAAATTATACCGTGACATTAACGGCCGTACGATACACAAAATTATACCGTGACATTAACGGGCGTACAATACAAATTATTCATTCCACTCCTGATTTTTATACAATGAAATCAGCAACATAAATTTACGTCTATGGACGTAACATACGACTCTCACCTTACCTGGTTTGGTTTCGCTCGTAACGGCATGATGCGGTAGGTACCACACTTTACCGTCATCTCTCTTTATATCAATCTCGGGAACATACTCTACATACCCCTTCTTGATCAAATCTGAAATATTCTCAGAGTATACATTCAATGTGCCGGATTTCACCAACCTTTTGTACAAACTTCTTATGGTCCTCCCTTCTTGTCGAATTACAAGTGTGCATGGCCAGCACAAGATAATCTTGTAGGACACCTTCAGGATGAAGACCCGGAGGTGAGGCGTGAGGTATATCCCACGAGTATCGTACAGACGTGTCAGTCGGGCGTCACCCAACACCCGATCGACACGCTGATTGAGCACTATTCAAGCCTTTACAGATTAAAGAAGGCCGTTGGTTGGTGGTTAAGGCTAATACAATTTCTTAAGAAGATTCCGCAAAATTCACCACTTGAGATTCATGAACTAAAGCACGCGGAAAATCTGATTGTCAAACATGTTCAAGGGCGTGCTTATTTTCATGAAACCAAGAACATTGAAGCAGGGAAAACTGTGTTAAAGTCCAGTTCAATATATAAACTGTCTCCTATTCTTATAGATGGGCTGTTAGTAGTTGGTGGTAGACTCAAGCATGCGGCATTGAATGGGCAAGCTATAAATCCTGTGATCCTCCCTCATAACCACAGGTTGTCTACATTGATTGTACGTGATTGCCATAATTCCTCTCATGTAGGAGTGGAATGGACACTCAGTCGGGTGCGTAAGAAATTCTGGATCATACGGGGTAGAAAATTGGTGAAACGCGTCAAAATGGATTGTATAGTTTGCAAGAGATTATACGGGGCCCCCATGAACCAGAGAATGTCTGACCTCCCTCCCGAGAGGTGTGAACCCGGGGGGCCAGCCTTTAGGTACGTAGGAGTAGACCTGTTTGGACCCTTCCATGTTAAAGTCGGGAGATCAGAAATGAAACGTTACGGGTGTCTGTACACGTGTTTTACTACGAGAGCTATTCACATTGAGAAGCTTGATAGCTTACAAACTGACGCATTCATCAATGGTTTCGTACGCTTCACAGCGAGGCGAGGTTACCCCAGTAAGGTGTGGTCAGACAATGGTACTAACCTAGTAGGAGCGAGAGCTGAATTAGCACGCAGTGTACGAGATCTGGACCGATCGTTGATCGTAAGGGAAACACGTCGACGTGACGTTGAGTGGTCGTTCAACCCGCCTTCCGCGTCACATCACGGAGGCGTTTGGGAACGTATGATAAGGTCTGTACGTAAAGTACTGTTCGCTTTAGTCATCAAATGCCCCAGGATGATTGATGATGTTTTGCAAACCCTCTTCTGCGAAGCGGAAAGTATAGTCAACAGTAGGCCACTTACTAAATGCAGTGATGATGCAAGTGATGAGAGTCCGCTGACTCCCAATCATCTGTTACTCCTCCAAGGAAACTCCCCACTATCTTGGGGAGCCTTTCACGATGCCGATCCTTACCGCAAACATTGGCGTCACGTGCAACATTTAGCCAAACAATTTTGGAAAAGGTGGGTTAGTGAATACCTAGTGGAATTGCAAAGAAGGCAGAAATGGAATTCTGAAAGCCCGAATCTTTCAGTCGGGGATTTAGTGCTTATAATGAATGAAAACTCGCCCCGCGGTTCTTGGCCGCTGGGGAGAGTCCAGGAAGTGCGGGTGAGCAGAGACGGATTGGTTCGTAGTGCCCGTTTGAAAACTCAATTCAGTGAGCTCACCCGACCCATTACAAAACTTGTATTCCTTGAAGGTTCTTTGTAAATGTTTTGTGTTCTGTCATAGATATATGTATGTGATTTTTTTTTTTTTTTTTTTTTTAATCGTAAGATTCAAGGTGGGGGAGTGTTACGTCCATAGACGTAAATTTATGTTGCTGATTTCATTGTATAAAAATCAGGAGTGGAATGAATAATTTGTATTGTACGTCCGTTAATGTCACGGTATAATTTTGTGTATCGTACGTCCATTAATGTCACGGTATAATTTCGTGCATTTTTTACGTCCGTCAGTTTAAGTGTCACAGTACGATTAGTTGTACAATTTCCCCCCGTCACCGGCATCGACTTGGTCGAGTGTGGGAGAAGTTGTGGGTAGATGGTGTGTGGGGGCCAGCATATCAAGGTCGTCTTCTCTAACTGGCATTAGTCAGTCGCCCAATGTGTGGGTTATATGCAGTTAGAGGAAGGGACAAGTCACATGTAATGTCGCAATCCTCCACTTCACCATTGTAATGTCGAACGAGTCAACGGACGTAGGGGGACCTATGGGAGACGCACAAGTCGGTGAGTATATGATGTCAATTCAATGTCAAATTTATGATGTGAGTTACGACTCTGCGTATTGATTAACATTTGTATATTTTTTTTTGTTATTAATTGGCATTTATGTATTTTTGTAATGTTGTACAAGTTCTTTGACAATAAAAACATTCTTTTTAGAATGACCTGCAGTCAGCGTCCATTCGGAGCTCCATTTATTCCCTACGTATCGTAAGAAGACAATAATTTGCCGACAAAACCCTACAATATATATATATATATATATATCCAAATAGATCACGAACATTATTTCCACTTGAGTTTATGGTAGTTATTGTATAACTAGCAAAACACAAAGCTGCATTTTTCCATAACGATAGTAGGCGACATTGTAATTGCACGTATAGTATTTAAATGACAACACCAGAAAAATAATCAACCATAAAATCTTTAGAAGTATAGGGAAGAGGAGATATATTACTGGTCTGGAAAGTGCAGGATTTCTGGGAATATCATTATTGACTCTGACGGTGCTTCAATAATTTTTGGTTAACATTTCGTTCACTTTTTTGTCATTTCTCTTTTTTGGGGGAAATCGCATGTTGGTCTTTCTTCTTCCCTTCTTCTCTCTCTCTCTCTCTCTCTCTCTCTCTCTCTCTCTCTCTCTCTCTCTCTCTCTCTCTCTCTCTCTCTCTCTCTCTCCCTTCTCTCTCTCTCTCCTTCTCTCTCTCTCTCTCTCTCTCTCTCTCTCTCTCTCTCTCTCTCTCTCTCTCTCTCTCTATCTATCTATCTATTTATCTATGTATCTATCTATATATCTATCTATCTATCTATCTATCTATCTATATATCTATCTATCTATCTATCTATCTATCTATCTATCTATCTATCTACCTATCTATCTAAATTTATCTATCTCTCTATCTTTCCCTCACTATTTTTCTCTCAGTCGCTCTCTCTATCTCTCTCTCTCTATCTGTAACTGTATCTCTCTTTCACTCTAACTCTACCATTCTCTTTATTTTTTGTTTCATATCTAGAACCCACTTTCTGGTTTTGTCCTTCCTCATCTTTCTTCATTCTACAACATCTCTCTTCCATCACCAAGATCATCTCGCTTTCACTCTCTCCTGAAGTTCTACGTTTTGACCACCTTGCACAGCATCTTAATTCATTTTTCTGAGATACTCCTCTTCCTCCTCCACCTCCTCCTCCTCCTCCTCTTCTAGCTCCTTCACCTTCTTCTTCTCCTTCCTCCTCTTCCACAATACCATCGACTCTTCTCCTTCATCTTCTTTCTACCATTTCTCTTTCTTTAGTCTCTGCCTATGCTTCTCGATCCCCTCCTCTTGCTCCTCTTGCTCCTCTTTCTCTTTCATTTATTTACTTAGTTCCCTGTTCTATGTTGTCTCTTCAATCCTCGTCTTCTTCACCTCCTGTTTCATCACTTTCTTTACATTCTTTTCTGACAATGTTCTTCCTTCAGCATCTCCTATTCAGTCTCATTTTTCATCCCTCTTCTTCCCTTCCTTTACTTCTACCCCCTCCTTTCCTTTTTCTTTTCC
>NC_134815.1:22844161-22846661 GCF_046742065.1 Oratosquilla oratoria
GGGTAATACTAATAAATTGTTATAGACAAAGTGATTGTTTGGATTGGTGTTTTGATATGATTTTTTAGCAAAGTTATATTAAGTATCAATGAAATGTTTTGGATATTTCAGTTTGGCACTTACGCGTATATCATAGATATTTCTTATTTCCTCATCAATGTACTCAGGGCTGCAGATGCGTAATGCCCTAAGAAACATCGATGAGAAAACAGATCTTTTAACATTATCGTGATGAGAAGAGTAGTAATGTATATATGAGTTTACATTAGTTAATTTCCTATGTATGCTAAATTGGAAGTTTCTTTCTGTTCTGTGAATTTTTACATCTAGGAACGGCATTACTCCTTCTTCACTTTCTACTGTAAATTTAATGGAGTGGACTAAGTTGTTGAGTTTGGTAAGGAAATGGGTTATGTTTGTGTTATCCGGCCAAAGGCAGAGAATGTCATCAACATAACGTAGCCAGGTGATGTTTACAGGAATGATTTTACTTAATAAATTTTGTTCGAAAAATTCCATATATAAATTACTAAGGACAGGGGAAAGAGGGTTTCCCATGCTCATTCCAAAAGTTTGTATGTAGAACTTATTGTCAAATTGAAATTTACAATCTTTAACACACAGTTTGATTAATTCTATGATACAGTTTGTAGGTAATGGTAAAGTGTGTTTATCTAGTTCAACTGTTAGAAAATCTAATAAATCATCAACTGGGACTTTGGTAAAAAGAGATATAACATCGAAGCTAATTAATTTAAAGTTGTAATTTGGTTGTACGTTTTTAAGTTTGTCTATAAGTTCTAAATTATTATTTACATGGGCTGTGGATATTGTTCCAACCAATGGACTAAGGATAGTTACCAGCCATTTTGAGAGCTTATAGGATGCTGATCCTATAGACGAAATTATTGGCCTAATGGGGTTACCTAATTTATGAGTTTTAATCACTCCATACATGTATGGTAAAGGGGGGCTCGTAGAGGTAAATTTCTTAATTAATTCTTTTTGGTCTTTGAGAATTATCTTAATCTTTTTGTTATAAATACTATTTACTGACTCAATGGGATTATTTCTAAGTGGAGTGTATGTGCTAGTGTCATTTAATAAGATTTGCATTTTTTCTATATAGTCTTTCTTATTTAGAATTACAATTACTTTTGATTTATCAGCTTTTGTTATGTGTAGGTCATTGTCTTTCTTTAAATTACTGATGGCAATTTTGAACCTTTCTGGGCAATTAGGGGTAATTTGTTGAGACATTGCACCATATACTATACCTTTACAGATATTTATGTCATCAATCGACAATTCTTGATTTGGTTTGAGATTGCAGAAGGCTTTTCCAATGTCAAGGGCACTGTTGCTTAGTTGATTATTAGAAAAGCTAGGTCCATAACCTAAGGCTACTGTTACATTTTCACTTATATATATATGTGTATATATATACATATATATATATATATATTTATACATATATATGTATATATATATGTATATATATATATTTGGAAATAGACTCATCCGCTGGGATTCGAACCCTTGCCTAGGCGGCTTGCGTCCTATAAGACAAAGGCCTTACTGACCATGCTATCTCGACCCTACAAAACGAAACGACTTGGGTCACGGCCCAGTCGTTCCGCCGAGGGCACTCGGACAGAATATGATACGTAATGTATTTCATCAAATCCTTTATGCAGGTTAGTCTTCCGACAAGTGTTTGTATCATTTGACATTTTTGGAAATAGACTCCTCCACTGGGATTCGAACCCTTGCCTAGGCGGCTTACGTCTTATAAGACGTGAGCCGCCTAGGCAAGGGTTCGAATCCCAGTGGATGAGTCTATTTCCAAAAATTGTCAAATGATAAATATATATATATATATATATATATATATATATATATATATATATATATATATATATGTATATGTGTATATATATATGTATGTATGTATATATATATACATATATATATATGTATATATATATATATATATATATATGTATTATATGTGTTTTTGAGTGTGTGTTTCTAATTATTAATGTGTCTCATGCTTTTTGATAAAGCAAAATATAATTTACATTAAGTTTGTCAAACGTAAGTTTACGTTATGAATGATCATCTTTTAAAAAATTACTTTAATTGTATAAATTTTTCATCTTGGATCATATTTATGCATTTTGAATATCTAATGTGATTTTGTGTAAAACGAGTTATTACAAAAGTAAGTTAGATGGTTACGGATTAGATATATCATGTTGAAACTTTCTAGAAACTTAGTTTGAAATATAATGTCTAACTTAGTCTTAGAAAAGATATAGAGCCATTTACCATATCAATATCACCTTGCTTCTTTATTTCTGGATGTTGCTTGTATGTTTAAATCTTGATTTACTTTTCAAACAATCAGTTTTGTTTTACGTGGGTGAGAGACAGCTTTCAAGCAACAACATTTCATATTATCATTTCTTTCCTTTGTAAAGCTTTATAATCATTATCA
>NC_134815.1:22854161-22859161 GCF_046742065.1 Oratosquilla oratoria
TATATAGCAAAAGGCATGGTAGCAGACCCCACTATGATTTCAACAAAATACAAGACATATCAATACAGTTTAGGCAACGAATTAAACGCCATATACCCACTCTGCCAGTCTGTCTCAGATCCAATTACACACAAATTGGCGAATTACATCTCACTAAAAGCAAACAGACATGAACATAGGATATCCAGGGTGAAGGGCACTCCAGCATAAACCCGAAAGGTGATTGGTTTCCTTAACTCACGACAAAGACTGATCAATGCCGATGACTACGGCGATAGCGACAACGAAGTCAACGATGACGACGGCGACGGCGACAGCAATGATGCCTACGATGATAACAACGACGACAACAATTGCGACGACGACGACGACGACGATGACAATATGTACGACATGACGAAACGACGATATGACGACAACAACGATGACCAAAAAAGACGACGATATAAAAGACTACATATACGACGATGACTGTGATGATGAGGGCGACACGACAACGGCCACGACTACGACCATGACCACGACCACGACCACGACTACAACCATAACCACTACAACCACCACAATCACCACTAAAACTACAACCACGACGACCAACACCACTACCACTACCACAACTACGACCACGACCACGACCACGTCGACGACCACGACCACGACCACGACCACGACCACGACCACGACCACGACCACGACCACGACCACGACCACGACCACGACCACGACCACGACCACGACCACGACCACGACCACGACCACGACCACGACCACGACCACGACCACAACCACGACCACGACCACGACCACAATTACGACTACTACCATGAAGACAACCAAAAACGCGATTAAGACGACTATGCCACCCCAAGAGCGTCATTGAAAATTATTATCATCACAACCACGACAAATACGACAAGTTGTGACCACGACGACGATGACGACAACGACAATATGACAACGACGAGAAATAAAGACGGTAGCGACAGCAACGATGACGATGATAACAAAGACGATGGCTAAGACGATGGTTTCGACGACAGCAAAGATGACGACGACAACCACAACGATGATAACGGAAATGATGATGGCGACACCGATACCAGTGTTCATATTTTGTATGGTAACGTATTTCTTATGATTTTTTTTTTACAACTATTACTAAGAGCAACGACGACGACGTCGACGACGAAGATGTCAGTGACGACGAGGAAGACATTAACAACCTTTGACTTATAATTATGATGTCACTTCTTAAGATCCCATAGTGAAGACGATGGTGATGATGACGATGACGATGATGATGACGATGACGATGACATTGGCAACAACAAAGACAACAATTACTACGAATATCGATGACCACAACGATTACAAAAAAACAAACAACAAAAAAACAGAAAACGAACATGACTACCATGATAACGTTGATGCCCACGATGATGACGACGAATAAAATACCAGTTGGTGTTGGTCATAACAGAAATCAAAACTGCGTCATCTTTGATAACTGTCATTAAATTTCTTTCTTTTGCGTCTTTAATTGAAAAATTGAGGTTTACACCCAAAATTGAAAATGGGAATATTTTAAAAGATTTTTTTTTTTTTCAATGCAAGGGAGTGCTTCACTTATTTTATTTTAGGTATCATCAATCAATTTGTTTTTACTGGAAGAAGACCACCCTATTGGAGAAGTCAGAGATTTACAGATTGACCTTTCCTCGTCTGACGGCATATCACGCATCTGGCCTTAATTAAACGAGTACCCTTTGTTGTTGGTCTTTTTTTTCATCCTGCTGCTATACCTTATTCTGTTTGTTTTTTAGTAAGAAAATAAAATTGTTGAGTTGCGACCACGTTTAAAACTATTGCTTTGATCAACTAATTCCCTTCGCTTGATCAAAGTACGTAGAATGTCAGAGAAGAAACTCCTTCAGGTATTTCGAGAGTATTTTTTATGTAAAAATTGCTACGAAGTAGTCCTCGATCAGTTATATTGTGTATACGATGTCAATAAATAAATAAATAAATAAATAAAAAAAGAACCACAACATCTAGAAATGAGAATTGCAATAGTTCAACGACGATCCCCCATCTTGGAAAATTTTAGATTGCCACTGAGATTGGGTATAGAATAAGTTTTAACTGGAGTTGAAAGCAGGAGGAAGAGGAAAGGAACAGGAAAAGGAGCAACAGATGCATTAGTATCAGCAGCAAATATATAGGAAAAGAGGAAGAAAAGAGTGAGGAAGAGCTATAGGAGGAGGAAAGGGAGGTGTATGGAAAGAGGAAAAGAATGAAAAGGTGAAGCATTATCAATAGTAAAAGAGGAGGAGAAGGAAAAAGAGGAAGAGGAGGAGGAGGAGGAGGAAAGAGAGTTGTATGGGAAGTGGGAACAGGAAAAGAATGAAAATGTGAAGCATTAACAACCTTAAAAGAAGAGGAAAAGGAAGAGAAGGAAGAGAAGGAGCCGAAGGAAGAGGAGAAAGGGGATGAGGAGGAGGAGGAGGAGAAGGAGGAGGAGAAAGAGGAGGAGGAGGAGGAGGAGGTAAGGGATGTGGAGTAGCCGTATCGAAACAAACTGCAGGATGGCTGAAAGGGAAAGTTTCCTAATTTGCTGATTGGTCACTTAGAAGTTCCAATTGGCGCACTCCCTCCGTGGCAGTCTCTGGCTATTGTTGATCTGAGGACATTTATGACCTCACATTGACCTTTCATCACCTCTATGGGATCCCTCAGGACATTGGAGGCAAGGTGGTTTGTCAAGCACCTTTCAGTTGGACGAGCCACTATCGTCGATTACGCCACCAGTGCACGAGAAGGTGAGAAACCTACGCTAGGAGACGGGTAGCTGCGGCCAAAGTCGTCACCTTTGTCTTATACGCTTGGAATATGGGGCAGGTAACAGTCACTACTGGCAATCAGAGAGGAGTGCGGGATTCGAACTCACGCACAATGTCACTATAGGAGTGGTTAACAGATCCAAAAGAAGGGGAGCATGGTATTTGCCTTGTCTAAGAACTGACAAGGCCACATGCCTGCCACCTTAGACGTAACATCCCCTTACTTCCAATATTATATATATGGCAGAGGGCGTCTGATGTTACCTAAAGAAGCCTTAAAAGCTTTGACCATCAAAGGTGCAACACGTATTGATATATTCAGCTCACTGAAAATGGAGTGGATAAAGATGGAAAGAGATTGAAATTGGCAACCGGAGAAGTATGAAGTTCCCAATATCACTCTACCTGAGGATGTGACTGAGGAATATTTTGGTGAAAAATAAACAAAATAAGATAAAGTTGGACAGAGAAGGTACAAGAAAACAGAGAAAAAATAACAAGAGATAAGTAAAAAAAAATATGATGAATTAAAGGCTCACAAAGTGAGATAAGTAAAACAAAACAAAAACAAAATTAAATATAACAAAATAATATGCCCAACAAGAACAAGTGAGGTAAAAAGAACAAGAATAATATGGATTTACAAGTAAAATTTGAATAAAGGTAAAGAATAAGATACGTTAAAACACACCTAATGAAATAAAATGATATAGAATATGATATGAAAAACTACAGTATGAAAAGAAAGCTAATACAAATAATAAATGAAGCCAAATGGTATTAGATAAGATAGGATAAGATTTAATGATATCCTGGAGCACCATATTAAAAACTTTTTTCTTTTTTTATGAAATTACTTTTCCCCACATTATGCGCTGGTGGCTTATTGAAAGTGTGTTGGATTTGCATTCTTTTAGTTGTGGGTTCGAATCCCGCACTCCTCTCCAATTGAATACAGTGCCTGTTACCTGTCCTAACCGTACAAGTGCATTGGGCAAAGGAGATGGCTTTGGTCATAGCTACGCGCCTCCTGGTGTATGGCCAATCTCCTTCTATCCTTACAAAAAGCAGGAAACACCTAACTTGTTTTATTCAGGTTTGAATTCATGAAAAAAAGATTAAAAGATTATCTTGTTTTTTATAATCCCTTTAATTCAATATATAAGCTCTCCAAATCTGGTTTTCATAACTCTAGGTTATTTCATGAGCCAGTGATTTGTTCGAAGTCTGAAAGGCTTAGACATTATACCCTGTCTACTTGTTGAAACATTTAATTAAATGACACTGCCATATGTTAACAATCAACTTATCCAAGACTTGTTTTGTCTAATGTTAAACAGTTGTCTTCATTTGAATTAAACTTTCAGGCATAAAGCAGCACAAAGATCAACAGGGTTCGCTACCGTATTGACGAGATTAAGGTAACGTCATATTGGTTTGATTGAACTTGAATTTTTTTTACTTTTCCCTTTTCGAGGGATTGTTGTCGATGCGGCTAACCCAACTTTCTTTTGTCGAAACCTTTCCTGACTGGCCGGAGGAAATGGACACTTTGTGACGTGAGGAAACTTTAATCCCTCGATTTTCCAGCTGCCGGTGTAATCTTAAAAATTATAGTTTTCTTTCCTTATTTGATCTTTTTTCGTTCTTTCTCGTTTCCAGGTCCTTTACGATAGAAAATAGAAATATCTCTATGATTTACGTTTTTATTGTGCAAACAAAAGGGAAGTTTTCTTTGATGAAATTATATAAGAATAATGCCATGTTTTTCTGACCACGTCGTGTTTATTCAAGTCGAAGAGTATTTATGCTTGACAATCTTTCACTTGTTTTCTTGGATATAATCTAATGGCAGAGAGAGAGAGAGAGAGAGAGAGAGAGAGAGAGAGAGAGAGAGAGAGAGAGAGAGAGAGAGAGAGAGAGAGAGAGAGAGAGAGAGAGAGAGAGAGAGAGAGAGAGAGAGAGAGAGAGAGAGAGAGAGAGAGAGAGAGAGAGAGAGAGAGAGAGAGAGAGAGAGAGAGAGAGAGAGAGAGAGAGAGAGATAGAGAGAGAGAGAGAGAGAGAGAGAGAGAGAGAGAGAGAGAGAGAGAGAGAGAGAGAGAGAGAGAGAGAGAAGAGAGAGAGAGAGAGAGAGAGAGAGAGAGAGAGAGAGAGAGAGAG
>NC_134815.1:22874161-22876661 GCF_046742065.1 Oratosquilla oratoria
CACACACACACACACACACACACACACACACACACACACACACACACACACACGCACACACACACACACGCACGCACACACACACACACACACACACACACACTTACACACACACACACACACACACACACACACACACACACACACACACACACACACACACACACACACACACACACACACACACACACACACACACACACACACACACACACACACACACACACACACACACAAGACTGAAATCATTTCAGTATCGCTGCGCTGCGGGTTGTTAATCCAACTCTCGTGGGCGGGGAGTTGGGTGTGTGTGCGTATAAGGTCACAGTATTACCTATAGATCGGTCATACGAGCTCTGAGCTCTCATCCGGGAGATTAATTACAGTCGATCACGAGTCCAACACGTAATCTAAGACCATGGTAAATCACACACGCTCACACACATACACACACGCTCACATACACATTTTTGTCCCGCGTAAACATTTGTCTTACCCTTGTTCTTCTGTTCTTGCCCAATCAAATGAATGAAAACTTTTAATTTGTATAAGATCAAAACCACATCATTTTTCACTAAGCCATGACCTACACAAGATGGTAATTTGATACTTCTTCTGTAACTTGGAGGTAAACGAACAAATAGGGTCATATATATATATTTTTTAATGTCACTATAATATTCATCTTATAGAAACCCCTATTTTGAAAAGGGTTATAATGTGTACCAAATATATTATCTTTACTAACCATATGCTTAGAGAATGATGAAAATATTCATTAAAAATTTTATTGCTAAATCCAAATAATTCTATTTACCTGTCTGGTAAAGTTTGAAAAAATAAGAAATCGTGATTATACATACTAATATTTTGCAGTACAGATGAGCAAATATAATCATCTAATTATTTTTTTTCTGACTAACGTTAAACAAATTTTATCACCTTAAATGAACTTTGCTTAGTAAAGGGTTAATAAGATCCAGAGAGGTACGAGAAACTAATTTCTATAATTATTTCACAATATTAAAAGTGTTAAGTAACCCCAGCTCACTCCCATTCCATTCTATTCTTTTTGTCAGAGTATAGTTTGTTGAAAATCAGCTTTATATATATGATCCTTTTTCAGAATCTGAAAGTTCTCACGAGATGTCCTTGAGGCTGGGTGAGCTAAAGTCAAGGTCGTTGAAGGTCATTTGTGTGACCTCGTGGCTTGAAGGTCATTTGTGTGACATCTTGTCTTACCCTAAAAGAAAATCTAAAAGAAAAATGAGGATATTTTTCCCGGGTAACACCAAAGTTAGAATTATAAGAGATTATTTACTTTTTTCAGAAGAAAGTGTAATGGTATTTTTCTTCACATTTTTCGAAATTTTACTCTTGTCTAGGTAAAGCTGTATCAGTCGATCTTATGGTACTAAGCAAATGATGTTCGCTTGGCTCCTGCTATATTCATTTGAAGTTCATGCCCGCTTCCTCACAAGTCTAAGATTCCTCACCAGACTGATGGCGATATTATCCAAGCTTGCTGGATTCTTTTATGTTACCGCATTATGTATTACCTCTTCTCTCATCCGTCTTCTCTGCTTCCTCTCCCTTTTCCTTTTCTTCCTGCTCCTATTTTCTTGTCTCCTTTTACCATTCAATCACAACAAACTCGAGGAAGAGCAAAGCGCTCTCTACTATATTGGTAAAGAAACTGCCTAGCACCTGACGCCTTCTGCAGAAGCTGGGATATCAGCTGAGTTTTGCAGAAGGGCCGATGAGAGGGGACAAGGGGAAAGGCGGAGAGCAAAACGTACACTGCCCACGTCGACTCCCCGCTAAGCCCGTCAATATATTCAGACTACACACAATGGTGGCCTGCGCATCATCAGGCGGGGAAAGGCGAGAAGAGGCTTGCTTGCGAATATGCACTCACACAATGTGTACAAGATACAACAGAAATGTTGTTCCTACTGCTTTGCTTTCCGTTACATATGTTGTATCTATTCCAAAGATGCAAATATGTTTGAATTTATGTTAAAAAATAATTATGTATACTTCGTCTTTATCATGAACAAAACCCTCCGATTCATAAAACATATTTAATATTTAATAACAATAGCCTCTAGAGTAAGTAGAATATACTGATGGGAATCTATGAATAGTTTCCTCAGAATCAGCTGAAATAAAAACATTAAAAAAGAATAAATGCATAAGTTTGTCAAAAACAGTTTCTTATATTTTTTATATAGTAATTAATTATCTTAAAGCTCTCATATCTTCTATATAATAACAATATTAGATTTCCTTTCCTTCTACTGCAAGCCAATGTGGTTAACTTTCCCTGATGCTTTTATATACGTTTATGATTTGGAAACTTAAAAAAAAGTTCTTGTTAATGTTCCCAACATTCGCAATTTAGCGATAATTAGTATTTGATATCTTTTTTGCATTTCTTGTGCATTTATATCCAATTTTTTCAGATATACAAACAAATAAACACACAAAAACACACCCG
>NC_134815.1:22881661-22884161 GCF_046742065.1 Oratosquilla oratoria
ACGTATATATATGTATATATATATATATTTCCTTGAGTCATCCATTCCTTCTATATTTCGTCGCAGGTCCTGGGAAGGGAATGGCCTCTCTCATGGGAAAATTGCTTTCTCCTTTTTCATTTTGTGTCTCGTGCAATTTCTGGAACTTTATTTCTTCCTTCTAGTAATAATTTTCTTATAAACGTTCTTTAAAATGTTAATTCAATAACAATCATGTATGATTTCAGTATATGTATATGTTTAACAATTTTATCTGTTTTTGTTGTGAGTAATATCGTAATCACTTTACTTAAAAGATAATCGTTTTAGATAAATGAACTATGAAACTACAGAAAATATTATTTCTGTGCTGATCATAGATAATATCTACTTCACATATATATCTTTTATTTCTTGTTATCTATTTCTTCCTCTTCCTCATTCCTTCCTGTTTTTCCATTTCTACCTCTCCTCCTCTTCCTCCTTGTTCGTCTCTTCATTCTATTTTCCCTTCTTCCTCTTTTACTTCTTCTTCCTCTTTTACTTCTTCTTTCTCTTTTACTTCTTCATCCTCTTTTTCTTCTTCTTCCTCTTTTACTTCTTCTTCCTCTTTTACTTCTTGTTCCTCTTTTACTTCTTCTTCTTCTTCTTCTTCTTCTTCTTCTTCTTCTTCTTCTTCTTCTTCTTCTTCTTCTTCTTCTTCTTCTCCTTCTCCTTCTCCTTCTCCTTCTCCTTCTCCTTCTTCTTCTTCTTCTTCTTCTTCTTCTTCTTCTTCTTCTTCTTCTTCTTCTTCTTCTTCTTCTTCTTCTTCTTCTTCTTCTTCTTCTTCTTCTTCTTCTTCTTCTTCTTCTTCTTCTTCTTCTTCTTCTTCTTCTTCTTCTTCTTTGATGTTGATGATGTTGTTCATGATTTTGTTGTAATTTTTGTGAATATCATTATAAATTTATTATTATTATTATTGTTATCAAAACTATTATTACTATAATCAGAAAAATTCTCTTCACCATAAAAAGCTTAGTAGTGTGGTTGAAGCGTATTCGTACCTTGTGAGTTCCAATACCACACTCCTCTCGAATTCCTAGCAGTAAATGCTACCTGCCCCAACAGTTCAAGCGTATTGGTCTTCGGTAAGAGCAAAGAGCCTCCTGGCGTAGGCTCCTCACCTGAGAGGCGAGGGAGCTCTTGTCTGAATTGGCATCCATTAGTCGATCCCAATCAAGGTGCCTTGCAAACTCGTCCTTTGCTCCCTCTCAGTTAACTAGAACTGGCTGGCGTTAGACAAACAACATTGTAATGATATATATCATCATTATGAACGGATTAATCAAATACAGCCATCGTTGGGGTAATCTCATTGTCACACGTATCAGTTCGTTGTTAGACGGCGCGTCTCTTGTCGGGTGAAATGAAGAAAGAAAACAAAAATTGTTCTCAGATTTCATCAAAAGATAATACTTGACTGCATGGTCTATCGAAAGAAAGAACGAAGGATAATTTCACATTCCTTATATACATAGTAAAATATATTATACGTTTTTCATTCACATTTCATATTCTTTTCTCTGCTTAAGTCATGAAGCTTATTTTGTTTAGTCTTAATATCAAAATCTTAGGAGATATAAACTTGTGCATGCTGAATTTTTCATTTCGGGTTCTTAAAAGATTTATGTTCGTGTTGCATATTTTGAAAATCGAGAAGAGGCTTTACTTCAGCAAAGAATAAATTCTTCATCCCACGGGCCATCCGTCTACTCAGCAAAATCCTTTAGTGTTTGTCATCACGGTTGCTATTAACTTTATCACCAGGATAACGGAGTTGTTCGAGGCCTTTTTCATCCAATCCTTCTGAAGTTCACGTTTCTGCGCTTTGGTGTTAGCTATAGTAAATATTATGAATTAAAAACATGTTCATTGGGTAAACATTATATCTGGTACCCAGGTTACATTCGAAATACATATTTTCTTAAATAGGAAAAAATACTATGATGTTCAACCTAACTACCACATTCCCATCAGAACGTCCTGAACTGAAGGTGAGCGAGGGCCACTTTTCATTCTCTTGTGTAGTGGTTGGCAAGCTGCGGCTCGCTCAGGTCACTTGTGTGGCTCCAGAAGCTTTTCAGGAATAAATATTCCATTAAACCAAAGACATCATATACTGTGAATTTGTAACACATTTCAGGCAAAATTATAAATATATATATATATATATATATATATATATATATATATATATATGTGTGTGTGTGTGTGTGTGTGTGTGTGTGTGTGTGTGTGTGTGTGTGTGTGTGTGTGTGTGTTGTGTGTGTGTGTGTGTGTGTGTGTGTGTGTGTGTATGTGTGTGTGTGTGTGTGTGTGTGTGTGTGTGTGTGTGTGTATTTATGTATGTATGTATGTATGTATGTTTGTATATATATATATATATATATATATATATAAATATATATATATATAAATATATATATATCATATATATACATACATTCATACATACATACATACATACATACATACATACATA
>NC_134815.1:22896661-22904161 GCF_046742065.1 Oratosquilla oratoria
CAGGAAACCTGAATCAGCCTCTAACATTTTGAAGATATCCGTGCAACATTCCACTATATATATATTTGTATATCAAATCATGAGAACCTGGCTGTGATATATACATATACCTACACAAGTACTCCCTCGCTTCTTTCATTCCACTATCACATTTGTCCATCGAGGGTAAACAAATCATCTCCTGCACACGACCAGCTCCTAACCTATATAATCGTCTATAGTCTCCAGTGACCTTTCATCGTTCCCCGTGTCCTATTTATTCTCAGAGATTTGTGTACCATGACTATATACTTGATGTGGCTCTAACAAAGAAAACGTTGTTCCAAGAGAGTGTTCGTCCTCACATTGAGTTTTTTTTGGTAGACATGTCAGTAACTGCCAGTTTCATTGATAGATTTCAGTGATAAAGCTTGATATTCTTCAATCAGTCCAAAATATCTTATTTTTTATATGTTAAGAGCGCTGTCCAACTGTGAAGCTTTATTTTCTTGTGTTTTTCTATAATTTGGAACACCTGTATAGTAAGTGCTTTACTAATACCTAATTATTTACATTGGTAAACGCATTAATATCTATTGTGTTATGTTTTACTCAACTTTTTTATTTACTCATAGTTATCAAAATGAAGGAATCACATTTCGTAATAAATTATTTAAAAACAGCGTGACGCCTATATTGTGTTACAAATTCAGTTGTGTATTCTAAGATCCACCATATAAATCTATTAAACTGAGAAGGCCTCCCTTTAACCAAAACCGTTAATTTACCAGATAAATTTGAAACTATTTAAACAGAGATAGATGCTTCGTCAACAATCTGATACCATTGCACAACGAAGAGATTCATTTGTTAGCCTTAGACTCTCATGTTGAAGGTGTAGCTTATCCATTACCAGCATTGAAAGGCCTCACACAATTTCAATTAGCAGTCCTTTGACATCAGGAGGGTCCTATTTCTTCCCAGTCACGACTACCAGATACTAATTGTTTTATTCGTTAAATCATGCTGCAGACATACAACAAGCTTCCCGTCATCCAGTCGGTATAATGTGTGTTCATCCCATCTCGATTAATATTTAACTTCCAAATTATAATTGATTATTCATTCTACCTTGACATAGGTTATATTATTCATCTTCCTAGCATTCGTTTGATAAAGTGGGGAATTATTTTCCTTTTAATATGTACACAGAGATGTACGCGTGCACACACACACACACACACACACACACACACACACACACACACACACACACACACACACACACACACACACACACACACACACACACACACACACACACACACACAACACATATATATATATATATATATATATATATATATATATATATATGTATATATATATATGTATACATGCAGACAAACCACTGGGAAAATGAAAGAGATGAGACCAAGCACTTTCGTCTATTCAGACATTTTCAAGGTATAGATACATAAAAGAGACAAGTATATATAGTCAGAAGGTTAAGGTGGATCTCTCCCAGTGCCATATTGGCTCAAGTGTCCGGACATTTGGTTTACAATTTTCGTTATAATAAATTCATCCAATTTGTATAATCCTTGACTTAAATTTAAATTATTAACAAATGTATTCTTGATCAGACTGGATTCTATGATGTTTCTATTCAAATAAGAATTACTTTTGACAATTACTTTAGCTTCATTCCAATTGATACAATGGTTAAAATCCCTAAGATGGACAAATAACGCGTTGGACGTTTGACCACTTCTAACGCTATATTTGTGTTGCTTTATTCTAACATTTAATTCCTTTCCAGTCTGACCAATATAGCATTTGTTGCAATCTTTACATGGAATTTTATATACACAGCCTTCCTTATTTTCAGGGGAATTTTTAATCAAAAGACTTTTGACTGTGTTTGGAGTTCCTAAAAATGGTTTGGATGTTGAAATTCTTAAGAATATGCGGCAATTTAATGA
The DNA here is from genome assembly GCF_046742065.1 of Oratosquilla oratoria. Classification (NCBI taxonomy): domain Eukaryota; kingdom Metazoa; phylum Arthropoda; class Malacostraca; order Stomatopoda; family Squillidae; genus Oratosquilla; species Oratosquilla oratoria. The sequence continues at coordinate 22,898,626 of NC_134815.1, forward strand.
AGTTCATTTTTACTCTTCTCATCATTACAGGACCAAAGCATCTGTGTTATCTTCAATGTACCTTCGAGCTTATCGGGTTTGTAGTCCGGAGTTTTTGGATGATGAATTCTCAAGAATAAATGACATAGCTTTAAAATTAAAGTATCCAAATCATCTAATTGAAATTTCTCAAAAAATGGCTAGAAAGTCTTATTTTGATGACAAAACTAAAGAAAAATTTAATTCTAAAAATCTTCTCGTTCTTCCGTATCATGACAACTTCATTAAATTGCCGCACATTCTTAAGAATTTCAACATCCAAACCATTTTTAGGAACTCCAACACAGTCAAAAGTATTTTGATTAAAAATTCCCCTGAAAATAAGGAAGGCTGTGTATATAAAATTCCATGTAAAGATTGCAACAAATGCTATATTGGTCAGACTGGAAAGGAATTAAATGTTAGAATAAAGCAACACAAATATAGCGTTAGAAGTGGTCAAACGTCCAACGCGTTATTTGTCCATCTTAGGGATTTTAACCATTGTATCAATTGGAATGAAGCTAAAGTAATTGTCAAAAGTAATTCTTATTTGAATAGAAACATCATAGAATCCAGTCTGATCAAGAATACATTTGTTAATAATTTAAATTTAAGTCAAGGATTATACAAATTGGATGAATTTATTATAACAAAAATTGTAAACCAAATGACTGGACACTTGAGCCAATATGGCACTGGGAGAGATCCACCTTAACCTTCTGACTATATATACTTGTCTCTTTTATGTATCTATACCTTGAAAATGTGGTTTTTCTGCATACTAGAATTTCGCGTTCAAGTGATTTCTTCTGCACATATATGTATATATATATATATATATATATATATACATATATATACATATATTTATATACATATGAGAAGAGTCAAAATGAGAAGAGTAAAAATGAACATATGAAAGAACATTGGTGGGTTTCCTATAAACATCAAATTTGAAAGACCTTTCGTTTCTGTATATCAATACATCAAGGAAAGGTAATTTATTATTTTGTTCTATTTCCATGGTAATCAATTACCTTTCCTTGATGTATTGATATACAGAAACGAAAGGTCTTTCAAATTTGATGTTTATAGGAAACCCACTAATGTTCTTTCATATGTTCATTTTTACTCTTCTCATCATTACAGGACCAAAGCATCTGTGTTATCTTCAATGTACCTTCGAGCTTATCGGGTTTGTAGTCCGGAGTTTTTGGATGATGAATTCTCAAGAATAAATGACATAGCTTTAAAATTAAAGTATCCAAATCATCTAATTGAAATTTCTCAAAAAATGGCTAGAAAGTCTTATTTTGATGACAAAACTAAAGAAAAATTTAATTCTAAAAATCTTCTCGTTCTTCCGTATCATGACAACTTCATTAAATTGCCGCATATTCTTAAGAATTTCAACATCCAAACCATTTTTAGGAACTCCAACACAGTCAAAAGTATTTTGATTAAAAATTCCCCTGAAAATAAGGAAGGCTGTGTATATAAAAATTCCATGTAAAGATTGCAACAAATGCTATATTGGTCAGACTGGAAAGGAATTAAATGTTAGAATAAAGCAACACAAATATAGCGTTAGAAGTGGTCAAACGTCCAACGCGTTATTTGTCCATCTTAGGGATTTTAACCATTGTATCAATTGGAATGAAGCTAAAGTAATTGTCAAAAGTAATTCTTATTTGAATAGAAACATCATAGAATCCAGTCTGATCAAGAATACATTTGTTAATAATTTAAATTTAAGTCAAGGATTATACAAATTGGATGAATTTATTATAACAAAAATTGTAAACCAAATGACCGGACATTTGAGCCAATAGTTCATTCACAAACTCCTACTTTTTTGCAGGTAAACCCCTATAACTACATATATTCCTAAGATAAATAAACTAGATACATTTCTTCACCTTTCAGCTGTAGACATTTATTGTCAATCCACACGCATGCACATACACACGCACACAAAAGAATGTGTATACAAGATATTTGTGTTTGTGTATGCATTTATTTTCAAACTAGGGTTTCCCAGTTTCAGAAGGGGGGCGTACACCTGGTAGGGGGAGTATTTAAAGCTATATTTAATATAAAAGAATATTTTTTTGGTTAGGGTTAAGGATTAAAGTTAGGTGGTTTATGGTGAGGGAACACGACACTACTGTATTCTCCCCTTAAGTTATTATTTTTGTAACATAAAAATAAATATAATTAAACAAACCATTGTATGTGTTCATAAATATTATTTATATTTGTGAGATTAATGTTGCCACAAACCATGATAGCTTTAGTAAGAAAAAATCATTAAAATGTAAAATGATTGTATAATTTTTATCAAATGTTGAAATATTGCTTATTTTTATCTAATTTTAGTGCGGCGGAAATTTATTATTTACGAACTCTTCCTAGGTTTTTCCAAATAAATCCCTATAACCATATATATATTCTGAAGATAAATAAAGTAGATACATTTCTTCACCTTTTAGCTGTAGTCATTTATTGTCAATCCACACACACACACACAAATGCATGCAAAAGAATGTGCATATGATATTTGTGTTTGTGTATGCATGTATTTTCAAACTAGGGTTCCCCAGCCTTCGGGTAGGGGGGGGGCGCAAATCTAGGAGGGGGAGTGTTTAAAGCTGTATTTCATTTAAAAATATTTTGGTTAGGGTTAAGGGTTAAAGTTAGGTATGGTGTGGTTAGGTTAGGGATTATTCACGAACAATTAAACCTTGAATTGCAATTTTACAAATACTATTATAAAAAAAATGATCAACTTCTGATTTATTATTTTTGCAAATTTATTTACAAGCAAAGAGAAAAAAATGTAATTTTGAATTGATACATAAAAAAATTCTGTTTTCACATTTTCATGCGTTACATTATCCATTGAGTTATATTGATACGTGTAACTTTTCTCCACAAAATCTATAAAAATCAAAACAATCAGTATTTGCCCGCAGCAGCAAGAAAAAGGAAAAAATTATAATGTAATTTTTGATTTGATACATCAGAAAAATACTGTTTATACATTTTTCGTGCGTTACATTTTCCATTGAGTTATACTGATACGTGCAACTTTTCTCCACAAATTCTATCAAAATCAAAAATAATCAGCATAGCAACGCGAGGGTAATTTGGCTAGTATTCATATATATATATATATATATATATATATATATATATGTACATATATATATATATATATATATATGTACATATATATATACATATATACATATATATATATGTATGTATTTATATATATATACATACATACATATATATATATATATATATATATATATATATATATATATATATATATATATATTTGGATGATGGAGAACATAAACACAGGGGAGGCTTGGAACCTTAAACACTCTAACGTTTCGTTTACGTAGAACTTCTTCAGCGAGTGTGTGAGGGTGTGTGTGTGAAGAGATTCTACGCGGACGAAACGTTAGAGTGTATAGGGTTCCAAGCCTTCCCCTGTTTTTATGTTCTTCATCATTCAAATATATATATATATATATATATATATATATATATATATATATATATATATATATATATATATATATAGTCGCACCGATGCATCCAAAACTATCCATTTCCGAGTAGTGTGAAGTGCAAAACCTCTGGTAGGGCAAACCTCAGTTAGTTTTGGACCGCCTGGACACAACTTAAATCTAAATGATAAAAGAGTTTAGAATAGATACATGTGCATCTAAACTACCCAATTTTAGTAAAGCTCAGTTCATTGGACTACGTCAGGAGCTTCAGCTTACAGACTGGGAGGCAATTTTAAGCAAAAGACCTGTACATCATATGTGGGAAATATTTCAAAATAAACTTACTAAGATGATTCATACTTATATCCGGCTTAAGGACAGACGCCCCCCAAATCAAGCTCGTCTAAAATGGCTCGACAAAGAAATTGAAAATGGTATTGCTAAAAAGAGACAGGCTTATAAGAAATACAAGTGCTCGGGTGCACCTAATGACTATCAAAGTTATGTAATAATACAGAGAGATTTAAAAAAGACAATAAAAAACGAAAACGACAATACGAAATGAATATCGCTGATAAATTCAAAGAGAATCCCAAAGAATTCTATAGTTACATTAGAGATAAAAATGTTATTAGGAATCACATTAGCCCATTATTATCTGCTGACGGTCAACTTTAGTATTCAAACGAAGGAATGTGCAAAGTTTTAAACAACTATTTTAGCTCAATATTCGTAAACAAAGCACCTCAAAGTGAACTCCAAACTCAAACCTATGAAAAATCTAGGGTAAACTTACTGCGGTAAATATAACAAAATAAAAGGTGTATAGAGACACTCAAAGTTAACAAAACACTAGGATCTGACGGTTGGCATCCAAGAATCTTAAAGGAAATGAAAAATGATATTGTTATTCCATTAGAAAATTATAAAAAAAAGCATCATATCCGAAGATGTCCCAAGAGAATGGTAGATAGCTAACGTCATTCCAATATACAAAAAAGGTAACAAAAAGAGGCCAAATAACTACAGGTCTATAAGTTTGACTTCAATCGTAGGAAAATGATGGGAACTATCATCAGAGATACTATCGAACATAATTTAGAAAGTAACTGTTTGATAAATGATAGCCAGCATGAATTCAGACGGAAACGTTTTTGCGTGACTTACTCGAATTGTACCACACAGTCATCTCAAATTATGACAAAAGAAACAATATAGATTTAATATATCTTGACTTTGCAAAAGCTTTTGATACCGTGCCCCACGAAAGACTACTTACTAAATTAGCTTCACAAGGAGTAAGTGGTAGCCTATTAAGCAGGACTAGAAGATAGTTGAATGATCAAAAACAGAGTTGTTTTAAATGGCAAAACTTCTAGATGGAAAAATGTTACGAGTAGAGTTTCTCAGAGTTCCGTTCTTAGACCACTTCTATTTATATTATGTATAAATGATATAGACCACGGACTAAAATCTACTGTCTCCAAATTTGCTGATGATATAAAATTGTTCGGGATGGCAAATGATCACTTCAATCCCCCAGATATTCAAGAAGATTTAGATAAACTACAGCAATGATCTGAGAAGTGGCTAATGAAATTTAACGCAAGTAAATGCAAGGTTATGTACATACGTAAAAATAATAGTAAGTACGTTTATAAGTCATTTGGAAATTCGTTAACAAAAGTGGATAGTGAAAAGGATCTCGGCGTAATTATCAGTAACGATCTCAAATCATCTAAGCAGTGTATTTTCAGACTCTGAGAAAGCAAATAAGATTCTAGGGCTGGTCGCGTGACCTTTTCAGTTCAAAAGCTCATCTCTCGTTAATAAGCTATATAGATCGTTAGTTCGTCCACATTTAAAATATGCTGTTTCCGTATGGTCACCGAATATCATTAAAGACATTGACAGATTGGAAAAAGTACAAAAGGGGAGTCACAAAACTGATTCCAAATATAAAAAATAAATCATACGAAAATCGACGT
>NC_134815.1:22911661-22921661 GCF_046742065.1 Oratosquilla oratoria
GGATCGACCTTGGTGATACTTACCTTCATAAACAATTAAAAGGGAACATTAGTTTTTTTTTTTTTTTTTTTTTTTTTTTTTTTTATTACCTCAATTAAATCGTCTATGTCTCAGTGTTTTAATTAACCTTAGATAGTAATGAGTTAGGCATTCTGTAATCAGGATTAATACTTTGGTAATATTTCTAATTCAAAAAAATGTGCACAAATACTTGGTGACCCATTTAAATTGTTTGGTGACACAACTTTAGGGTGGCAACAGTGATTTGCACAGATAGATGGGAGATACTTGGTTATGGCATGATAAGATGAACATGAATGATAAACATTGGTTTGAAAATAGATGCCGTGATATTGTTGGGGCAAGTGAGACTTATACAATTCTATTTCTGAGGCTATAACGAGGTGTAGGGATCGGTGGAGTGGTAGAGGTGTTTGTGTCTAGAGTCTCGGTCGTATCTGGTGGTGGAGAAGGAATATTGTCCATGTCGAGACCTCTGGGAACTTGTAGATATTATCTAAATGTAGGATAGCCTTTGAGAGTTCTCGTAGGTTGAGAGCTTTAATCTTATTATGCGGGAGTGTGTCGATGACCCGGAAGGGACCAAGGAATTTAGGTGTAGTATACTACGCAGCAAAAGAGAAAAGTCCAAAGCTAAATATTGGGTGGTCCCAAATTCCAATCTAACAAGAGATCTAGACAAAATCTTATCGTCCTCCAACATTCATCTTGCAACTTCCACAGGTACGAAAATAAAGGACCTTTTAATCAAGAAAAAAGACCCAACCACAAATACAAACAGCGTAGTTTACAAAATCCCGTGTGGTGGATGTGACAGAAAATACATCGGTGAAACCGGCAGAGGCTTAGACACCAGATTGAAAGAACACCGAGCAGATGTAAGGCACCACAGGGTTAGTAGTGCATTAGTTAACCATGTCGATGAAAGAGGCCATCTACCAAAATGGGACCAGGCAAGAATTCTCATGGATAACATTACACGGCAGGAAAGAAAGGCGATGGAGTCCGTTTTTATCAACATCCATAATAACATCAATAAGAGAACTGGGGATTTAATATGGGCTAAAGCAGCAGCACACTTTATCGTAATGAATAATAAACACAGAGCCCCTGATCCAGACGGACGTTTCAGCCACGCGAACAACAGGAGGATACTTGGTCCACCCGCTGTGACAATCCGCCACACCGACAGATGAGGTCGAGTGGGGGACCAACCTGACACTTTGCCACGTTCCTTCTTTTGCCATATATATTGACCAACTTGACTTCAAACTATGTCCTCCACCGCAACCCGTGGCTACTCCAGTCCACCCTGGCCACCCGCAGCCTCGCCCACATTAACAGCTGGCGCTGGCCACACGCCGACCTCCCGGCCCCCACCTACCGAGCCCCACCCCCGTGGGAGCCCCCCACAGCAGAGTTCTCCACCACCCGGCTACCGGCCAGCAAGGCGCTCTGCACCACCGAGGAGCTGCGGCATCACACCCTCATGGCGGTGGCGCAGGTGTCTGAGCCGGGCGGTGCCATATACTACACCGACGGCTCAGTCGACCCCGAGAGTAGCAGGACGGGCGCCGCTGCCATCACCGTTGGGACCGAACTGCTCGAGAGGACGCCGGATTACTGTTCCACCCTACAGACAGAGCTTGTGGCCATCCACCTGGCCCTGGAGCACGCCCAGAACCGCCAGGAGGCTACTGTGGTCCTACTTACAGACTCCAGAACGGCGTGGCAGGTCCTCCAGCAGCCGTGCCCCAGCGACAACGTGGGACTCGTCACCGCCATCCTGGGCAGCCTGCAGAGCCTCGCCGCACAGGGACGTCGGGTAAGGCTGCACTGGATGCCCAGCCACGTGGGCGTGCGAGGCAATGAGTCCGCCGACGTTGCTGTAAAAAGAGCCGCTGGCGCTCCCCACGTGACCAGGCACGTGCCACCTAGTCTGTCGTACGTGAAGGCACGAGCCAGGCGTGCCGCAGCCCGCCGCGCCCACCAGACTCACCGGCAGTTAGAAGGAGCAAAAAGACTAGCTGCTTGGTACGCCGCCACCACCGACTATCAGACGTTGAGCGCCTTCCATCAACAGCCCAGGGCGGACGGCGTACTGTTGCAAAGAGTTAGGCTGGGCTACTGCACCAGGGAGGAGCTGTATGACGGCTTCCAAGGGCAACAGTGCGATCACTGCGGTAGGCACAGCCGCCACCCGCTGCTGCACTACCTACTGTCCTGCCCGGCCACGGAGGCCCTCCGACCAGCGCCGCAGACCCCCGCCCACCCTGCAGAAGGCAGCCTCCTCAGCAGTCGGGCAACGAGAGCTGCCCTCCTTGTCCGCCACACGCCCATGGACGTAATGCTTGGGGTGCTCAGGGCGGCGCCCCCCCCTCGCTGACCTCCCTAAACCCTCACCTTCCACCCACTAGGGCACAACAACTCCCCCACTGGCGGGCTGTTGCCCGCATTGTATGTCAATGTATGTAAAGCTGTACATATTTATACAATAAACCTTTATTAACTTCAAACTATGTTCCTCTGAAGAAGCCACTCAGGCGAAACTAGTCAGGAATAAAAGTATTTCCCTCAGCCCGTGTTCCCTTACCTCCTATCCACATTCGTCACAATGTATACACAATAATAATAATAATAATAATAATAATAATAATAATAATAATAATAATAATAATAATAATAATAATAATAATAATAATAATAATAATAATAATAATAATAATAATAATAATAATAATAATAATAATAATAATAATAATGATAATAATAATAATAATAATAATAATAATAATAATAATAATAATAATAATAATAATAATAATAATAATAATAATAATAATAATAATAATAATAATAATAATAATAATAATAATAATAATAATAATAATAATAATAATAATAATAATAATAATAATAATAATAATAATAATAATAATAATAATAATAATAATAATAATAATAATAATAATAATAATAATAATAATAATAATAATAATAATAATAATAATAATAATAATAATAATAATAATAATAATAATAATAATAATAATAATAATAATAATAATAATAATAATAATAATAATAATAATAATAATAATAATAATAATAATAATAATAATAATAATAATAATAATAATAATAATAATAATAATAATAATAATAATAATAATAATAATAATAATAATAATAATAATAATAATAATAATAATAATAATAATAATAATAATAATAATAATAATAATAATAATAATAATAATAATAATAATAATGATAATAATAATAATAATAATAATAATAATAATAATAATAATAATAATAATAATAATAACAATAATAATAATAATAATAATAATAATAATAATAATAATAATAATAATAATAATAATAATAATAATAATAATAATAATAATAATAATAATAATAATAATAATAATAATAATAATAATAATAATAATAATAATAATAATAATAATGATGATGATGATGATGATGATGATGATGATGATGATGATGATGATGATGATGATGATAATAATAATAATAATAATAATAATAATAATAATAATAATAATAATAATAATAATAATAATAATAATAATAATAATAATAATAATAATAATAATAATAATAATAATAATAATAATAATAATAATAATAATAATAATAATAATAATAATAATAATAATAATAATAATAATAATAATAATAATAGTGTTGAAAATAAATAGTAATAAATAATATTAAAAGAATAATAATCATGATAAAAAGTTGGGGATAATATTATATGTCGAAGGAACAATGTTGGGGGATATGTGAATTGGTAGCATGTGAAGTGAAGCAAGGTAGCATGGTGCAAGAAGGAACGGCAGAGTAAAAGGAAGAAAGCTGGAGAGGGTAGGCAGAAGTGTGAAAAAGGTATCCATTCTCGGAGGGCAAGTGTCGCGGTAGATCTTGTCCATTTCAAGTCACCAGTTCTCTTGTTTGTGTTTTTGTGGTTGGCAATGTAAAGTGATTCAATTATTTTCCGTTGTTTCTTGTGTAGTCCTTTAGCTACAATGGTGGATCCCTCCCAGTTAGGTAAGTGTCCCTCTGTGTCAATGGGATTAACTAGAGCGTTGGTTTCTCGGTGGTGTCTAATGTCCGCTTTGTGTTCCCTGAGTCTGTTGTTAAGTCCTCTGTATGTCTCTCCGTAGTATGCGAAACTAGTCAGGAATATACTCAAGACTAAGACTCCTGTGTTTCCTACTCCGCTTACGTCAACCTGTCAAAATGTCTCAACATATATGTATATATGAATATACAAGAGAAACTCTCTAATAGCAGCGTCATCAATCCGATAATTTTTATGACAGTTGCATGCAGGATTCGAACCCACTGCACTCGGCCATCCGTAAACTACCGTAACAGTGCCCTAGACCACTACACCACAGAAGCTATAAAATCCTTGAAACCTGGAATCGAACTGATTCCCGAGGGCACTGTTACGGTAGTTTATGGATGGCCGAGTGCAGTGGGTTCGAATCCTGCATGCAACACGGTTGGCGAAGTTCTTTCTACCGACTTTTAAATTAAATTTTATTCCTGACAGTTTGAGATCATTATTTCCTGTCTGATTCTCATTGTGAAAATTTTGTAACCTTTGATGTTGTCAATTCCTTCAAGTTACCCAATGATGTTTATTGTGCATGTATGTGCAACCATAAATTTGTCTTCTTATTGTTGTATATACCAAAAATCATATAGAAATACGCTATAGCACAAGGTTTTATTGTAACACTTTACTGCATGGAGGCTTTCTCTAATCTGGATGAAATAGTGTGACGTTATCTAAAATAAGAATTCTATAATTGCCACAACAAACACCACTTACTGTAAAAGTCTTAAACGAGTTAATTAGCACATGAAAAAGTCTTCTCACCTGAATGACTTTGTCTCGCTTTAGCTTAAACAAATGCGTATGACAATAGGTTAATTAGAAAAATTCAAAACAAACAGTGATAAAATTATATGTACCTAACTACGGCTATGTATATGGGAAGGCATGAACCAAAAACAGTCTAACTTTCAATTTTTTTTTTTTTTTTAGAAATTAAGTAAAGTAAGTGACAAAAGTAGTTGGAAAAAGCAAAAAGGTGATTGGAAGGTGAATATGGTATCCATTATTCAGCTAAGATCGCCTGAATGCATCATCATTAAGTATGCAAATAACTTCAGCTCCAGTGAAAAGCGGCTCACCACACTGTTTGTATCTTAATCAGGTATCTACAGAATGAAGAAGAGTAATATATTCAAAGACACGTGTATCTATTTTATGTATATATATATTTTTTTTATTTATTATTATTTTTTTTTTAATATTGGCTAGCATTAAAAAAAATTCAGTGTGGATGATTTTACAACACTAATGGGTGATATTATCTTGTTCAACGATTTTTTTCTATTATTCCTTCGTGGATATTTTAAACAAGCTTTCGTAAAACAAATTAATTTAGCTAAGGTAGAATTTCTTGAAGAGACAAAATAAAAAAATAAAAATATTGATAAAAAATAAACAAATCACGAGAAGGAAACAGAAATGTTAAAGGTTAAATATATTGTTTAACCTTTTCAACTGATGCCCTACTTTAACCCTGGTTAGCCCGAGGCAATCACATTCTGCTGATGGATATCCTGAATTAAAGTGGTTAAATCTTTTTCAGGTAATCCCACTACCAAACAGATATGCTTTATACGCTTAACCTTTCGACAATAACCAACTTTTCTTTTAGATACGGTGTAAAGATAATTCTATAAGCAAACGGGTGAGCTTTTTACTGCAGAATTATGCCATTCATACCTCGTACAGATAGGTTATTATTTTTTTTTTTGTCGACATGACGTCAAAACACTACACTGACGCAGAATGGTATGCTCCAGAACTTTATAATACATGCTTTGAATTTGGATTGCAGTCAAACAAGTATAACTAATCAAACAGCCCTTGTATACAGATATTACCAATCCTATTCACTAGTCAAATGTATGCACGAAAGTATCTACGTCCATGTTATCCTTAAGTAATGAAGTGTGTGATAAGTTACAAAGTCTGAATCATATCAGAAATCGTGGCAGATCAAGTCCCAATGAAGGTCGTCAATACAGAATTAAGATCAACTCACTGATTCAATATCATACATGAAACTCAAACTGCCTACTTTTATCGTGATGACTCGTGGATGTACTTGACCCTAGGGAGCATGGTATCTATTAAAATATACCTCATATGAATCGTACTTTCTAGATGCTTGAAATTCAGATAAGATTTCCGATTCTGTAGTCATTGTCGTATTTATCGTCATCGATGTCCCCGATTATTTTCATGGTTTAGCAGGTGAACTTCTTCACCTTTATCGCTGTCTTTCACCTTCACTTCTTCCTAATTCTCCCTGGAGATGTAGTTCTGAGTGTCAGATGCTCCTATTAGGAAAATATATCACCATATATACATTACAATATAGTAGCAATTTCCTGGCGTTTTATAAGTTAGTAATAATTTTGAATGGTGTTAGAAATTTTATTTAATCGAGGGAACTCTGCTTTGAATCTCTTTGGCTTAATCTTTTCGTTGGGTTGACAACATTATTCATTCCAGCTGGAACCTTGTAATTTTATTCAACCGATTGGCACTTCCACGGTAAAAAGATCCTTTTCAGTCCACGCTCTGTCCCTTTACAGGAAAAAAACAAATCAGATTTGTCTGCGCAAAATGGATCTCGTGTTTGTAGGTTTTGTTGTTGTTATTGATGTTTTTGTTTTTGTTGTTGTTGCTGCTGTTGTTGCAGTTGTTGTTGCTGTCGCTGTTGTTGTTGTTATTGGTGGTGTTGGTGTTGTTATTTTTGTAATTTTGATTTTGATTGGTTGTTGCTGTTGCTGCTGCTGCTGTTGATGTTTAGGAGTTTAATATAGACAATTACGTCTAGATTTTAGGCAGACTTTGGACGCAATTGGGTTTCAGGTCTACTAATTGGCAAAGAGCATCCCTCAGAATTTGGTTAGCTGCAGACAAAGTCATCATCTTCGCTTTGTGCGCTCGTACAGCCAGAACAAATGGCAATCACTGGCTGACTTATGAGATCAACCATATCTTTCGGGAACCGTGTTTGGCTCTATTGGTTGCTAGTCACATTCACTTGCCCGCCTACACACCTTCTTTATTCAACATATATGTATAGGATAAAGGTCACGACTTTGGCCATAATCTAATTGCTCCTGGCCCAAGATCCTCGGCAGTTCATCAAGATTCTCTTACAGCCTCTTTAAAACGGGTCCCTTTTCCCCCCAAAACTGGATAGATTTCTTTAACATCCTTTCCCCTTTGACCTGCTCTGACCAGACCTAGCATGAGTTGAGCGTCTCACATGTACTCCAAGACACCTTTCATCCATCCACTGTTTTATTCCATAGATCGACCAGAGGCTCCACATCGGTCAACATGACGCCTGACCTCAAGCCCTCTGCATTTTATTTTAGTCTAACTGAAGTGGTGCTGCGCTGACAAACAAAAGAACCTGTTAACAACCAGAATAAACAAACAGAGTAATGTAAGGTGACAGTGTGCATCTTGTCAAGTTATTGTAATTATCAAGTATTCTATATATGTTTGGTATATAAGAACACCCATTAAGAGGCAACAGAATAAACTGTTAGAATTATTTTTTCATTTCGCAGAGATCAGTTGAAGTGGGCTTGTGAAGAATTGAAACATTTTGCATTTATCTCACCTTATTTTTTTATATTGCTATATTAGTCTGTTGCATATTAACCACACAGATTGACTTACTATCCTTACACCATAAATCACAGTTACAATGGGTTAATTGTCTATCCTGGAGTTTGTTTTTCCATTGTATTTTATCATATGAGGAATGAGGCAGCTTGTTCTTGATGATGCCGTGTGGTGATGTATTATTACAAGACCTGTTATGAAGCAGTCAGCTATGTTCACAGGCTGCAAATGCGCGGAGACTGCCAGTGTCGATGTTACTGCCTGTTCCGCCCATATTGACACATCTGCCGATGATGGTACAGCTTCCACAGTTTTGGTTCCGAAGCGATTATTACTTTATTCATCGTCGTCGTCGCTTTCATTGTAGCCATCCATGATTTTACTACCATATTGCTGCTATTATTATTTACATTATTACCATATTTCTTGAGCTTTTCTATATCATTGTGATAATATTTCCCTGTTTGCTGATGCGTTAAGAATGTCTGTGGTCATTGTCTATATACAAATACAATAATTAGTAAAAGAATAGGTTTTCGTACAAATTTTTATATAAACCATAATGGACTGTCCTAAGGCAGATCTAGGAAGGTTGAAGAAAATATGAGTAGACTGTTGATATCCTGACTCTACATACAACCATATATATACGAGGATGATAATATTTATAACAGTTGTCAATTTCATTGTTTCATATCTTACTGTCTAAACACCGAGGTTTTCTTCTGGTTCCTGATATATTATGTTATTTACCTCTTTGGTATCAACGCAAAGACAAAGGGTTTTTGGACATTTGACCGCCGTATATTTGGCAAACGGACAATTGGCAGACGGACATTTGGCCGACAGACATTTGGCCAACGCTCCTTTGACCGAATGGATAAATGGATAAACAAACATTTGACACAATGACAATTATATTTTTTCATTTTCATTTCTAATTTGATAAACGGGATAAATAGAATAAAAGATAAGACCATTGCATATATATATATATATATATATATATATATATATATTTATATATATATATGTATATATATATGTATATATATATGTATATATGTATATATATATACATATATATATCATATATATATTCCGCTTCATTAAATCGGCGACCTCCCCTCTCCGTCCCCCTATTGCATAAAATGAGAGGACGGGGAGAAATCTCTTCGGGCTGCGTCAGATTTTGCTCACACATACTACCTCACCCCCACCCCCCCGCCTATTCCACCTCATGCAATCACAACATCATTCATATACAACCATTCTCCATTCACCCCTGTCTTCTGTCCTCTCCCGTCCTTCCTCAACAGACATTCCCCTCTTCCCCAAAGCCCCCTTCACTCCATCCATCCACCTCATCCTAGGACGTCCCCTCATGTTCACTCCCTTCACATCTGCCTTCCACACCTCTTTACTAGTCTTTCTTCACTCATTCTTTCCATGTGTCCAAACCATCCTAATATTCTTTCATCAACCCTGTCTCCCAGCTCCTTTTCCACCCCTGTTCTCCTCCTCACCTCCTCATTTCTCACTCTATCCAGCCTAGTAACCTCCATCATACTTCTCAGACACCTCATCTCAAACACATTCAAACTCCTTCTCTCTTCTTCTCTTATGTTCCATGTTTCTGTCCCATACAGTGCTGTTGGCACAATCACTCCTTCATACAGCCTCCTCTTAGCATCCATTCCCAAATGTCTATTCCTCATTACACTCTTTAATCCACCAAGGCATTTACTCGCTTCTCTCAATCTACATTCTACCTCCACTTTCACTCCACCTTTCCCTGCCACATTTGCACCCAAGTATCTAAAACTATCCACTTCCTCCAGTCGCTCTCCCTTAATGCTCACTTCCAGTCTACTGCCACTTTCACCCCTTGTACATCTCATCTCCTTACTTTTACCCATATATATCTTTAGCTTTCTTCTATCACATACTCTCCCAAACTCTGCCACCAACTTCCTCAATCCCTCCTCCGATCCTGCCACAAGCGCAGTGTCGTCCGCAAACAACAGCTGGCTCACCTCCCACTTTTCTCCATTTTCTTTAACCATCTCCAATCCCTTGCCCACTACCCTTACATTTACCTCTCGCACCACCCTATCCATGTATAAGTTGAACAGCCAGGGCGACATAACGCATTCTTGACGAAGTCCCACCTTTACCTCGAACCACTCACTCTCTCCATTTCCAATCCTG
>NC_134815.1:22931661-22934161 GCF_046742065.1 Oratosquilla oratoria
GTTGTCTACTTCTGCCTGGGAGACTTCACGATATGTATTAACATCACTGAGCAGATATTTCATCTTCCTCTCGTAGTCTGAACTGTCCATCACCACTACTCCACCTCCCTTGTCAGCGGTGGTGATTCTGATGGAAGAATCCTTGGCTAGCTCTGCTAGAGCTCGAACGTACCTTCTGGGTATTGTAGGGTTGGGACGTTCGTTGAGAGCTAAGGTCAGTAGTCCTTGTGTGTAACCTTGCATGAATTCACTGTCTTGGTATCTGTAGTTTTTCGTGATCAAATCGATGTTTTGATTCTTCCTGTGGGTACCGGTTGCAAACTTAAGCCCGAGGCTGAGTACTTCGGTTTCGGTGTCAGTTAATGCTCTGTTGGAAAGATTCATTATGATTTCGGGTCTTCCCATGGATTTCCAAACACTGTCGGCGCAAAGCCTATCCAGTTCACGTAGATGTCTATTCTTCTGTTGGTTATTGAAGGTAGCGATGTCCACTCTTATATCTTCGGCGACCGAATCGGACATCGTATGGCGGAGCTGCGAGCCTAAGTTCTTGGCTTTCTCGAAAGCCTGGAAGACCTTGGTAGAAAGGCTAGTCCAGCATTCCGTGAGGTAGGACTTAAGGTGAGGAGGAAAGGGGGGGTCAAATTGGAGAAGTTATTTCGGCGTAGACCTGGGGGCGACCATTTCCTCAATGCAGTCATGAAGGAAGTTCCGCCTATTCCGCAAGCTATAAGCCTTTCTCAAAGCACGTGCATAGCGACCGTATAAAGGTTCCATTCTGTCCTCGGTGTTGTGACAATTTCCTTAAAAGTGGCAGTCTGCCGACAAGATTGACTAGATAAACACCGTATGAGGACGGAGCCTTTATTTGTACGACGTTTCATGGAATTTCTAGAAACAGGACCCTTTGCCAACATCGTTCCCGAGCATGTGACCTGGCTGCGATATGTGGACGATATCTTACTCGTCACACCCAGGCGTTTCAATCTTCAGCGCTTGCAGACGGCCTTAAACGAAGTGGAGCCCACCATTCAGTTTTCCCTAAAGGAAGAAATCCACGATTCTCTTCCTTTCCTGGACACTCACATCTTTAAGTACGGTAACCAACTTGAATTCAAAGTGTATAGAAAGCCCACCAACAAAAATGATTTAATTCATTTCTACTCCCACCATGATATAAGGACCAAGAGAGGAGTGGTAATAGGTTTTTTCCTTAGGGCATTTAGGATATGTAGTGCAAAATACTTAGAAGAAGAGTGCAGGTTTATTAAAGAGACCTTTTTAATACTAAAATTTCCAGAGTTTCTTTTTGATAATTGCAAACAGCAGGCCGCTAAGATTCGGGAAAGCCGTAGGCAGCAGGACAGCACAACTAGACGTCTCGTGTTGCCAACCGGCGACGTTGCCACCAACCTGACACGTCTTTTAAGAACCACCAACTTGGAAATAGTGTGCCAGACAAGCAGAACAATAAAAGACATCACGAAGACGGAAACACACAACAACCAGACACCGGGCACCAAAGCCGGTGTTTATCGTATTCCGTGTTCAGGATGTGATAAAGTTTACATCGGAGAAACGTCACGCGACCTGAATACACGAATACGTGAACACCGTTACGACGTCAGGCATGATGTCACCACCAATGCATGTGTGACACATAGAAACAAGGAAAACCATCTTATGGACTGGAAGAATGCAGAGCTGCTGATGCGGGAACCAGACAAAATCCGCAGGAAGTGTTTAGAAGCAGCAATCATTCAAGGAACGAACACTATTGAACAAAACAGGGGCATGTTTAACATATCTCCTCACATTATTCCCCTAATACCCATGGCCAGCAAAATATTAAATATTTAAACCACCCTTTGTGGACATTTCGCCCACTGACGTTTGGGCCAGCATTCTCATCCTTTCCCAGTGTCCAATCCCCCCACCCTCCTCCTCCTCCTCCTCCTCCTCCTCCTCCTCCTCTTCCTTCCCCCCCCCCCTTTTTCTCTCCCCGTTCCCTCCTTTCCCCTTATTTAATCTCAAGCATTTGTATCTCAACTTGTACTTGAAAAAGCTGTAATAAGCGAAACGTCGTACAAATAAAGGCTCCGTCCTCATATGGTGTTTATCTAGTCATATATATATATATATTTATGTGCATATATATATACATATATATATATATATATATATATTTAAATATATATATATATGTGCATATATATACACATATATATATATATGTATATATATATATATTTATATATATATATGTATATATATTTGAGTAAATTTGGCGTATGATAACTCAGAATGATGGCTTTTTGGCTGTATGCTTTTCTCAGAGCCAAAACGTAAGGGAATAAAATACCCCTGTCTTCATCCTGAATTTTCCTACGCCAAATTTATTCAAATTTGTCAACTTTGATTCAATATACATATATGTATATATATATATATATATATATATATATACATATTATTGTGTATGTATATATATATATATATA
>NC_134815.1:22939161-22941661 GCF_046742065.1 Oratosquilla oratoria
GATTATTTGATAGATCAGATATATGCGGCCAACCGAAATAAGCGTTACATTTATTTTGCAAAAGTAATTGTTTAATTTTTCATAATCGAAATTATTTAAATGTTCTTTCGAAAACTTTCCTTTTTTTTTATTGAAATTTGTTTTCTTTTATCAACTTTTGCCTCTACCAAGATCTTATTATAACAATTGGATGTTCACTTCCTAATCTCATAATTATATTTGTGCCATGTCTAAATTATTTAGTATAATATTTCTTTCCATCCATCATATGCACAATTATTTTGTAGTAATTTGCTTACGTGTTTTTTAAGTTTCCTTGCGTATTTAACTATACTAGTTGTAGTATAGAGGAAAATAGCAACGATAGTGGGGTCATGTCTTTTCTTATGTAGTTATTATACCATCAATGAAATTGTGTTTGTGTGTGTGTCTGTGATTTTGTGTGTGTGTGTGTGTTTGTGTGTGTGTGTATGTGTGTATGTGTGTGTGTGTGTGTGTGTATTCACTTGGCCTTTGTATCACGTGTTGGACTCGTGATCGACAGCTATTTCCCTCCTGGAAGAGAGCTAAGAGCTCTTAGGTCCGATCTATGGGTAATGCTATGACCTTGCACACACACACACACCCAACTCCCCGCCCACGAGAGTTGGAGTAACACCCCTCAGCGCTGCGATACTGATATTATTTCAGCCCCGGGCGAGGATCGAACCCGGACCTCCGTAGTGGCAGGCCAGAGCTCTAACCACAGCGCCATATACATATATATATATACATATATATACATATATACATATACATATATATATATATATATATTTGAATATCTGGGGAGCAGATTCTCTTGTATGCATGCATTGTTAAAATCGACAGCGTTAGTGAGGTTGTTGATCTTCTTGTGAGTATTCTCCAGTTTTCTAACCAATATTCTGCCATTTGGAGGGTGGGCATAGACCAAGTTGCCAAAATGATTCATTTATTTCAACGTTTCGTTTCGTCTCTGTTAGACGAAACGTTGAAATAAATGAATCATTTTGGTAACTTGGTCTATGCCCACCCTCCAAATGGCAGAATATTGGTTAGAAAACTGGAGAATACTCACAAGAAGATCAACAACCTCACTAACGCTGTCGATTTTAACAATGCATGCACATATATATATATATATATATATATATGCATATATATATATATGTATATATGTACATATATATATACATAAATATATATATATATATATATATATATATATATATGGGGCAGAAACATGGAACATAAGAGAAGAAGAGAGAAGGAGTTTGAATGTGTTTGAGATGAGGTGGCTAAGAAGAATGATGGGGGTTACTATGCTGGATAGAGTGAGAAATGAGGAGGTGAAGAGGAGAACAGGGGTGGAAAGGGGGTTGGGGGATAGGGTTGATGAAAGAGTATTAGGATGGTTTTGACACATGGAAAGAATGAGTGAAGAAAGACTAGTAAAAGAGGTATGGAAGGCAGATGTGGGGGAAGTGAACATGAAGGGACATCCTAGGATGAGGTGGATGGATTGGGTGAAGGGATCTTTGGGGAAGAGGGGAATGTCTGTTGAAGAAAGACGGGAAAGGATAGACGACAGGGGTGAATGGAGAATGGTTGTATATGGACGATGTTGTGATGCATGAGGTGGATTTGGCCGGGGGATGGGGGGTGAGGTAGTATGTGTGAGCAAATTTTGACGCAGACCAAAGGAATTTCTCCCCGTCTTCTCCTTTATGCATTGGGGGGGCGGAGAGGGGGGTCGCCGATTTAATGAAGCGGTCTTGCTGTGGATGTGCTGTGTCTTGCGACACTGCTTCTGACCCAGGGCAGTGGACAAAGTGCAGGGATGACCCGTCATTCAGGAGTTGCTAAGATGAGAGGTAGGGTGGAGGGGTGTGGAGTGTATTCAGGGATGGAATGGATGGGAATGTTATTATGCCTTTTCCTTTTTGGCTACCTCTCCTGTAAGGGGGGAAAAGCCTTGGTATATGTATGCATGTATATATATATATATATATAGATACATATTTATATATATGTATATATATATATATATATATATAATATACGAACACACACACGCACACACACGCACACACACACACACACACACACACACACACACACACACACACACACACACACACACACACACACGCACGAACATACGTACGCACGCACAGATATACAGACTGTAATGTAATAATTATTCCGTCATTATTTTGTATGTATTTTTGTCATGTATTTTTTTAAATGTAGATGTGTATTTGTAAGTGCGAACTTATATTGGGCGTGTAGAAAATATATTATGTTTATAATATTATATGATGTATTTAACCGAAACACCATGTAATGATATTTAGATTTAACTATATACAATAGAACCATTCTAGCGGGTTTCTTCTAGTGGATTTGTAATTCCGGTGCGATTAAGTGTGCCCACACAGTCCTGCTCATTACTTGATTGAGAACACACGTCCGTGAT
>NC_134815.1:22951661-22961661 GCF_046742065.1 Oratosquilla oratoria
ATACATGGTAGTGATACTTTATATTAAACTTGCCAATATGTTGGATTGATCAAAAAATCTTTGATTCAAAGTCAATATATCTACAACAGCACAGCATTCTACATTCTACATTCCCTTTAGTAGAGTCAATATTGATTACCTAGGTATTATACAGTATTGGTTATTGTCACAGAAATAGTGATTAATTTTGGTCAACAATTCCAATACTGTATACAGAAACGCTTAATCAGAAACGAGACACTTTCATAAAGACCGTATATCTTACATATTAAATTCTAGCAAACTTCAAAGGTATTTTTAGCTGAGAAATAGGTCAGCATTCAGACAAAAGCAACTAGAATTGTCTCAGTATTTTTAATCCTGATAGAATTGTTAGGATTGTACACTAGTTAGCACCAGGCTATTTCATTTAGTTTACAGAGATGCTCAGAACGGAAAAGATTGAATAATCTCTATCGAAAAATCGCTGTAATCTTTTCGTCTTGTTGGTTACGAACAGGTGACTTTACTAATTTTGTAGGATCTATCATAACAATATATATATATATATATATATATATATATATATATAAATATACATATATATATATATATATATATATATATATATATATATATATATATATATATATATATATGTATATATATACCTGAATAGAATCGGCAATGACGACGATGTCAATCAAATAATTTCGACAGTTGTCCCCGTATTCGAACCTAGGACTTGTATGATACCAAGTCTATGCTTCTACCGTCTACGCTACTGAGACTATAAAATTCTTCAACCTCGGGGTTAATCTACTCACGCAGGATTTGAATCGACTGCTAACTGCCGTCCTAATCTCAATTTTACAAAGAACCAAGCCCACTCTTAGGTAGTGGTGAACCTGGTTGAAGTATTTTATAGCCTGAGTAGCGTAGTCGATAGAAGCATAGACTTGCTATCATACAAACCCTTGGATCGAGTCCGGGGACACCTGTCGGAATTGTTATATGTATATATATATATATATATATATATATATATATATATATATATATATATATATATATATATATACATACATATACATATACATATACATATGCATATGCATATACATATACATATACATATACATATACATATACATATACCAAATGCTTTTTCCCCCTACAGGGGGGTAGCCAAAAAGAAAAAGGAACAGAAATCACTCCCACCCATTCCACCCCCCACACACTCCACTCCCCTCCCCCCCCCCTCCCTCCCTCTTATATTGGCACCTCCTGGATAACGAGTCATCCCTGCATTCTGTCCACTGCCCTGGGTCAGAAGCAGTGTCGCAAGACACAGCACATCCACAGCAAGGCCGCTTCATAAATTCGGCGCCCCCCCTCCCCTCTCCATCCCTCCATGCAGAAAAGGAGAGGACGGGGAGAAATCCCTTCGGACTGCGTCAATTTATTTTTCTCATACATACTTCGTCACCCCCCATCCCCCACCCACTCCCCCTCATGCATCATACCACCATCAAAATACAACCCCTCTCCATTCACCCCTATCTTCTGTCCTCTCCCGTCCTTCCTCCACAGACGTTCCTCTCTTTTGTAATACCCCTTTCACTCCATCCATCCATCTTATCCTAGGACACCCCCTCATATTCACTACTTCCACCTCTGCCTTCCACACTTCTTTTACTTATCTTTCTTCACTCATTCTTTCCATGAGTCCAAACCATCCTAATACTCTTTCATGAACCCTATCTCCCAGTTCCCTTTCCCCCCCTGTTATCCTCCTCACTTTCTCATTTCTCACTCTATCCAGCCTAGTGACCCTTATCATACTTCTCAGACATTTCATCTCAAACACATTCAAACTCCTTCTCTCTTCCTCTCTCGTGTTCCATATTTCTGCCCCGTACAATGCTGTTGGCACAATCACTCCTTCATATAACCTCCTCTTAGCATCCACTCCCAGATGTCTATTTCCCATTACACTTTTCAATCCACCAAGGCATTTACTCGCTTCTCTCAATCTACATTCTACCTCCACCCCCACTCCTCTCTTTCCTGACACATTCGCACCTAAGTATCTAAAACTATCCACCTCGTCCAGTCTTTCACCCTTAATGCTCACTTCCAGCCTGCTGTCACATCTCATCACCTTACTTTTGCCCACATTTATCTTCAGCTTCCTTCTTTCACACACCTTCTCAAACTCTGTCAATAACTTCTTCAATCCCTCCTCTGATCCTGCTACAAGCGCAGTGTCGTCAGCAAACAACAACTGGCTCACCTCCCACTTTTCTCCATTTTCTTTAACCATCTTCAACCCCTGACCCACCACCCTTGCATTCACTTCTCACACTACCCCATCCATGTAAAGACTGAACCGCCAGGGCGACATAACACATCCCTGACGAAGTCCCACCTTTACTTCAAACCATTCACTCTCTCCATTTCTAATCCTAACTCCTAACACAAGCTCTTCTACTCTCGTAAAAACTCTTGACTACTCTTAAAAGCTTTCCTCCTATCCCATATATCTGCAGTACCTTCCACAGTGACCTCCTGTCTACCCTGTCGTAAACCTTTTCCAGATCCATAAAAGCCCAAAATATTTTTATCTTTTCCTATAGCTTTCTCACATATCTGTCTTACCACAAAATTCTGATATACACAACCCCTATCTGTCCTAAAACCACAGTGTTCCTCACCAATTACTCCCTCTGTTCCTCTCCTAATCCTCTCAATCAAAACCCTTCCATAAGCCTTCCCAACGGCACTCAACAAGCTGATCCCTCTGTAATTACTACACTCACACTTGTCCTCCTTTCCCTTGTAAAGCGGAACTATACAGGCACTCCTCCAGTCCTCCGGCACTCTACCCTCTCTTAAACAAAAATTGAATAACCTCACCAGCCAGTCCACCATAACTGTACCTCCTTTTTTTAGACATTCTGCATGGCATCCATTCAAACCAGGTGCCTTACCTGCTCTCATTATCTTAACAGCTGCTTTCACTTAATCCTTCCCTATTTCTCCTCCATTTTCCTCACTCATCACGGTCATTTTCTTAACGCTTCCCACTGCAACTACCTTTCCCTCCCTATCCTCCTTCACATTAAGCAACTCCCTAAAATACTCTGCCTACCTTCCTCTTACTGCCTTCTCTTCCCTTTTCACCTCTCCATCTCCCCCTTTTACATTTTCTTCTCTACTTGATTCGCCTCCCCTTTCTCTTTTGATTTCCTTCCAAAATATTTTTTTATTACTTTCAAAATTTTCTGCCATACTCTTTCCCCATTTCACATCTGCTCTCCTCTTTGTTTCCTTTATCTTATGCTTGACTTCCCTTCTCTTTACTTTGTACCTCTCATACGATTCCCTCGTCCTAATTTGTAGCCAATCTATGAATATCTACTTCTTCTCTTCTACACCTTCCTTTGCTTCCTCATCCCACCACTCACTACCCTTCCTTCTATTTCCTCCCGCCCTCCTTGTTCCACACACAATCTTTGCACACCTTATGACTCCCTCCTTGAACCATTCCCTTTCCTCCTCCACTCCTAGTTCTACTCTATATTTTACTACCTCCCACTCCTATTTCAGCTTTTTCTTATACTCATTCTCCTTTTTTTTTTTTTTTTTTTTTTTACATTTAGGTAGTTCACTCTAAGTATCTCCCTATCTTCTGCCCTTTTTCTCTTTCTCCACCTATTTTCCATTCCCAATTTACCTTCCATCAGAAAATGATTTGATATTCCCCCACTCTCTCCCCTTATAATATGTACATCCTTAACTCTTCCTACCATACTCCTGGTCACCACTATATAGTCCATTAACGCTCTATCTGCCACCCTTCCACCCACCACTCTCTCCCATGTGTACTTATGCTTGACTTTCTTCCTAAACACTGTATTTGCTATCATCAACTCTCTTTCAAGACAAAAGGATTACAAAGGCGGAGTATACCGACAGGAGACCTTTTGCTCCATAACTAGGTCGGATGCGAAAAAATTATAATAACGATAAACAAATAAATAAATAAATAAATAAATAAAAAGTATAATAATACAAATAATAATGAATAAGATAAATGAATAAACAGGTAAAGTTAAATTAATAAACAAACAGGTAAATAGGGAATAATAATACATTGAAAGATAAATAATAAATGATAATCAAACAAACAATAAACAGAAAATTATATAAAATAAATGGCAGGCATTACAGCATCTTCCTTAGGTGTTTGTCTAAATTCTAAACGAATCTTAAAGCTTCGAACTAAACTACATTACACTACCTCTGCAAGAAGTTTATTCCATTCATTGATTACACGGTTGGCGAAGTTGTTTCTACCCACTTTCAAATTAAATGCATTTCCTGACATTTTGAAACTATTATTTCTTGTCGGATTCTCATTAATGTGAAAATGTTGTCACCTTTGATGCTGTCAATTCCCTTTAGAAGTCTATCCTTTTTTTTTTTTTTTTTTAAGGGGGGGGGGCAGATTCATGTTTTTACTCAATTTTCGTAGTTTTTTTTTTTTTTTTTTTTTTAATCAATTCTCCACTACGATTTTTACCTGGAACTCCATACTTTCCAATCATTCCGTCTATTGGTTCATTTCCTACCCTAGCAGGTCTAACAATACAACTACATTGTCATTTTTCCCTAATCCCCAAATGCACTCCTTCATATCTACCCAAAAAGCTTCCCTTTCCTCTACACTCTTCTCACTACCAGGTTCACACGCACTTACAAAAACCCACATCTCCCTTCCCAGCTTCACCTTCACCCACATCAACCTTGATGAAACCTCCTTCTACTCCACTACCCGCTTACTTATCTCTTCGCTTACTAGTATAACCACCCATTCTCTCCCTCGTCCCCTCTTCACTCCTGACTACCTCCCAGCTACACTCCCAAACTCACAGTTGTCCTTTCCTTTCATTTTAGTTTCACTCAAAGCCAGCACATCCATCTTTCTTCTCACAAAAATACTGCCTATCTCTTCCCTTTTACTCGCATCTGTACCACATCCATGCTCATTAAGAAAAAAAAAAAAAAAAAAAACTTAGGGTACTGGTTAGAAAACTCCCAGACGCTCTTATGCTTTTACTTTATATATGTATATATATATGTATATATACATATATATATATATATATATATATATATATATATATATATATAGATAGGTAGATAGATAGATAGATAGATAAATAGATAGATACATTAATTTATTTAATAAATCTGTTTTCCCTTTAATTCAATAGTGTACAGGTGAGCATTTGTTTCACAGGACCAGGGCTTACTTTATATTACACATATGAGTGATAATATACCTACATTTTAAAGTATATTTTAGATTTTATTGGATTTAGGGCCACTTGGCTAATGGATTAAAGGAGATCAATTAAGTAAAATCAACAGGAAATGAACTAAAAAGGTTCTTTGAACATTGAATAGCAAAGCATGAAAACGAATAACAGTTTTGTTCAGTATTGCACATTCTGTGTTCAGTCTAGATCTATTCACCCGGAAGTGAGCAAGAACAACAACAACAGCATATCTATTAAATATCAAGTCATCAGGAGGAACAGACCAAGGGAACACAGTCGTACTGAAATGTATTAGATGTAGCTCTAAACCTCATTTATATGTTGCAGATCAGATCATTTCTGTAAGTGTAACTGATATTATGGAAGAAAATAATTAGTAGATTATGTGTTGAGATGAATCATAACTGTATATAATCCAAGAGATCAAATTTTGAAGTTTGGGAAGTATTTTTCAGGTATATATCATTTATACTAAGGTATGATACAAATCATTATAATGGCGGTAATTAATGTTTTTTAACATCATCACAACAATCAAAAGTCAATCATGCGTATTATAAAATATGAAGAGTTTTCTATTTTTCTATATACTTATGTACTAAATATATTAATCTATATATAATCACTTCACTTAACAGGAAATATATTTTTCAAATGAACAGGATTAAAATTATTTCGATTTTTTAATGCTTTTAACCTTAGGGGAATGCTGAGGTTTTTAAAAATCTTACAGATTTATTTTGAATTAGCCGTTACTAAATCTAATCAAGTTCAGGCATATGTATTCATATTAGATTTCAGAATTATTTCTATTGAGTTTTCAATGAAAGTTTTGTTAAAACTAATCTGCACACCATGATTTCTTTACTTAACTGGAATATTCATAGACAAACGGTATAAAAATTAGATAATATAGCTGAAGAAAACCAGTTAACATGAAATATTGTACACACCTTAAAAACGTCAACGCTTTTCAATTCTATGCAGCTTAGGAGATTTACTTCTATCGACATTTACTTCTTAGTTGGAGTGCCACTTCCCTCATCTGCATAAAGTTTCCTACCTTTAGTCTGAAAAAGAAGAAAAATTTATATATATATATATATATATATATATATGTATATATATATATGTATATATATATATATGTATATGTATATCTATATATATACATATATATATATGTATATATAAATAAATATATATACATACATACATACATACATATATATATATATATATATATATATATATATATATATATATATACTGTATATGAAATAAGAAATCTTGCACGACCAAAAGCAGTTTCGTTTATATTTCTATTGCCTCTAGAGTGTTTTGCTTAGGTGAGTGAAACTTGTAGATGCCAAAGAGATGTCAAAGGTCCTTTAAATTATACCTATGACTTCCATGGTCGACTTTAATTAATATCCTGCCTACCACTAGATGAATTTATTCAATTAAAATAATAACAGGATTTCAAGGATGAAAAAGAGTGTTCCAATGCGCATGTTCCCGGTAATTGCTTATTATCTACCATTTTCTCTTCTTGCTCCTCTATAAATCTAAGAAGTGTGGCTCTTGTGTCATTGTTTCACTCAAATCCTGCCTCTCTATGTTATAAGAACATAAGAACATATGAATGAAGGAGCCTGCAAGAAACCATAAGGCCTACACTAGGCAGCTCCGTATTCATCACCACCTGTCAGCCCCATCCATAGAGTTGTCTAATCGTTTCTTAAAGCAACTGATGGTTTCAACGCTTACTACGAGTACATGGTTACTAAGTTTATTCCATTCGTCGATCACCCTATTAGTAAACCAATTCTTGCCTATTTTCTTCTTAAACCTAAATTTGTCCAGTTTATAACCATTAATGCGAGTCTTTCCCTGCTGTTTAATATGATGACCTTGTTTACATCACCCTTATTAATACCTTGATCCACTTGAACACCTCTATTAGATCACCCCGCGCTTTCCAGAGAGTGTAAGTTAAGGTGCCTAAACCTCTTTCGTAAGGCAAATTTCTGAGTCCATGTATCATTTTGGTCATTCTTCTCTGTACTGATTCTAGTGAATTGATGTCCATTCTGTAGGATGGAGACCAAAACTGTACCGCGTAGTCAAGGATGGGTCTAACTATTGCTAGATAGAGTTAGATAATTAGCTCTGCACTTCTATTCGTTACCGTCTTAGCAATGAAACCTAATGCTCTGTTTGCTTTATTCCTGGCGCTAATGCACTGTTTCCTTGTTTTAAGGTCCGGACTCACGAGAACTCCCAGGTCTCTCTTGCACTCAGTTTTCTCTAAAAGCGTGTTATCTAAGCTGTATCTATTTTCGGGATTGTATGGCCCTTCGTTTAACACGCTATATTTAGAGATATTGAAGTTCATTTGCCATTTCACCGACCATGTGAATAATTTGTTAAGATCATCCTGCTGAATCTCTGCGTCGTCTCCTGACTTAATTAGGCGTCCTATTTTAGTGTCGTCCGCAAACTTACTAACATCACTATTTATCTCATCGTCTAAGTCATTTGTATACATAATGAACATCAAGGGACCCAAAACCGAACCCTGTGGGACCCCACTAGTAATATATGCAGAAGAATATATTATTTATTAGTAAACTTTCTGCTTTTATAAACTCGACTTGTGACAGCCTTCTTGTTTCCTGATTCTATTTATTTATTGCCTCTATGGCAAAATGAATAACTGTTTTCTGCGAAAAGAAAAAAAAACATACGACAGTTTAACCTTGGTAATCTAGAACTCAGTCTTGACCCAGATCAAGTCGACTATTCTTGACACAAAATTGAAATGAAAATGTCACCATGTTAAAGGAGAATGCACAATATCTTTTCTCCAATGAACATACCCCCCCCCTCTTTTTTTTTTCTTCAAAATGTCCAATATCTTTCCAACTTCGATGCAGATTATCTCGATTTGCTTTGGACTGTTGGAGCACATCCGACTTTCTAAATCAAAAAGTAAGGCTGCAGTTTGATAGACATTTTTGTACGCACAGCCTTTTGTGTCCATTGCTTGATGGACATGATGCCAAGAGCCACGAAAAGAACAAAGTATTCTACTCCTATTATACTTGAGTATTGAAAGAAAATTTGTCCTTACAATAACCTTTATATATCTCTTCCTCTACTTTCTCTTCTTTTCGTTATTTTTCTTTCTACTTTATTTTCTTCTACTGCTCTGTCATCTTTTTTCCTCTCCCATTCTATCATACTAGAGAAGTAAAAGGATATTTTTGCTCAGAAAATCCTTAATGTTTTTTCCTCATTTACTCTTTCTCTTAAAATTCGTCTTCTTCCTACTCTATTTTTCTTTCTTTACGCTGCCATTTTTTCTCTTTTCCCTATAATTATTCTTTCTTTCACTTTTCTCTTATTGTTCTGTTTTGATAGGTACGAAAAAATACGTCGGCCAATTCCTACACTCCTTTTTCTTAATTACAATCCTTAAAAAAAAGTCCACTGGCATAACTTTTTTTTACTCACAAGTACAAGAATCTTTAGACTGGAGGCCACACACCAAATAGATATGATTATGAAGCATTAGTCAAAACTATATCAGTAAAGGATGGTTCCTGAGTCAATAGAATAAATCAACGTCTATGAATCCTCTCTATCCAATAATTTTGTTTGCAGATTTCGGTTTGAGTAATACCAAATGTTAGCACTCTTAGTTACTGCTTATCTCTTACTGATCACGTTACCCAACTGAATCGTCGGGTTGCTGCCTTAAAGAGAGTTGCATCTGTGGTCTTCACTACTGTCGTTTGTGGGCAATTGCCTAGGTTGTTGAAAAGTCTTACCCTGTCCACTCAACTATGTTGTTTGTTCACCTTTGTCATCTCCGTCTTCTCTTTCCCCATATTCTTTCTTAATGAACTAAGAGTACCCGCTTGACCATATTATATGTCTGTGCTATCTCAGCATTCTTACATGCTGACTATTTCTATATCGATGGAGAGACAGCAACTATCGATTTAAAATATTTATGTTTTTCTTGGGAAGTTAAAAGTTGTACAAGAAATAGGCATCCAGGAATGGATGCAAAAAGGACATTACATAAAGGGGTGATTGTGACAACAGTGTATGGAACAGACCTAGAATTTAAGAGAGGCAGAGATGTAATGTTTGAGAAGTATGGTAGGGGTTACAAGGCTGGATCGAAGGAGAGACGAGGAAGTGGACTTTTTAAAGAGAGCTGGAGTGGAAAAGGAGATGACATATTAGGTTGATGAAAGAGTGATGGGATGGCATGGGTACATGGGAAAAATGAGTGAACAAAGATTAGTAAAATAGGTGAGGAAGGCAGAGGTAGATGGAGTGAACATGAGGGAATGAACGAGGATGAGACGGATGGATGTGAGCAAGGAAGGGAGAAGACAGGAGATAGGGTTGAGTAGAGAATGGTTGTGTATAGATGATGCCGTGATAAAAGTAAGGGAGTGGGTGATGGATTGGGGGGTCAGGGAATGTTTATGTTTAAATGATATTTTGACACAGCCCGAAGGAATTTCCCCCCATGTTTTCGGCATGAGGGGACGGAGAAGGAGGGGTTGCCGATTAAGTAAAACGGCTTTACTGTGAGAAGCTAAGATAAGAATGAGGGAAGGGTGGTGGAAGGGAGAGTGGAATGGATGGAA
>NC_134815.1:22966661-22969161 GCF_046742065.1 Oratosquilla oratoria
ACAAGAGAGCATAACCATGAGAGCAAAACATCCAGAGGACATCTGGCACAATTAGGAGTAATGATACTGCTCTACTGTCCTATTAATTATGAAATTATCTAGTTTAAATAAACCTAAACTCAAGTTGATATTGTTATCAAAATTGCTCTTTATACAACTGGATTCAATGATATTCCTTTCTAAAACATAATCATAAACACCATTTTTTTTTAAATGGTCCTAGTCAATACTAGGGTTAGTGTCCCTTACATGGACAAAAACCCCACTAGTATAGAATTTTTTTTTTTTTTACATTGTTCCAGTCAATACTATGGTTAGTGTCCCTTACATGGAAAAAAAGCCCACAAGACATTTGGCCCGCCCTTATACTATATCTGCGTTGATTCATCCTGATATTTAATTCTTTACCAGTTTGGCCAATGTAACAGGAGCTACAGTGATTAAAAGGAATACTATAGACACATCGTACATTATCGCAAGGGGAATTTTTATGAGGAGTTCTTTGATGGTACTGTTTTTTAAAATAACATTAACATTGAACTTTTTAAGGATGCGAAGAAGTCTTACAATATTTTCTTGAAAGGAAAGAACTAAAAAAAATTTTTCTTGCATAAAAATATATTCCTGGCCCTATATTGTGCTTTATCTATAACATATTTAGGATATTTCAAACCCGATGCAATGTCATATATTTTCCTTATTTCTTTGTCTAAAAATTCTGGACTGCAAGTTCTATAAGCTCTTAAAAACATGGATGGAAAACAGATACTTTAGTATTAATATGATGTGCAGAATAGAAATGGACATATGACAAATCATTGGTTGGTTTCCTAAAAATGTCAAACCTAAAATATCTATCTTTTATAATAAGGGAAACATCAAAAAGGGTAATTTGTTATCGTGTTCTACCTCAATTTTAGATTTTATAGAAGGCACTAAATCATCTAACTTAATAAGAAAATTGTCTATAGTATTCCTTGTAAACACTGTAGCTCCTGTTACATTGGCCAAACTGGTAAAGAATTAAATATTAGGATGAATCAACGCAGATATAGTATAAGGGCGGGCCAAATGTCTTGTGGGGTTTTTGTCCATGTAAGGGACACTAACCATAGTATTGACTGGAACAATGTTAAAAAAAAAAAAAAATCTTTGTAATTCTGTTTTAGAAAGGAACATCATTGAATCCAGTTTTATAAAGAGCAATTCTGATAACAATATCAATTTGAGCTTAGGTTTAGTCAAACTGGATAATTTCATAATTAATAGGATAGTAAAGCAGTACCATGGCTCCTAATTGTGCCAGTTGTCCTCTTGACCTTTCGGCCACATGGTTATACTCTCTTGTATTTGCTGTTTTATTGTTTTATTATTACTATCATTTGTCCCATGTGTATATGAATGTGTGTGTATGTATATTGTCCGAAGGTTTTATGTGGCTATAACCTTCCCCAATTTTTCTTATTTCTGTATAGATATTGTGTTCTATTTCTCTTTCTTGTACTCTAAGGATGTCGTAATAGACAAAAACGTTTAGTATTCCGACTTTATTTTCCCTGTGACTTCTGCAATATTATTTAGTCACGCGTTATAGTGATTATATATATATATATATATATATGTATATATATGTATATATGTATATATATATGTATGTATATATATGTATATATATGTATGAACTTGACCAATAAGACACTAACCCAACACCAAGAAGAAATACTTAATATGGGACTGAACTGTCACATACTTTCCAAACCAAAGAAATTTCAAAAAAAGAATCGAGTGCGAGCTACTCATTGACGATGTAGAAAAACTTGTATAAAGAGGAGAAGTTACCATGGAAGCAACGTTCAAGCAGGAAGTCATAGCCGAAGCTGGCAAATCAAGAGGAAACTACAGAAGCAGCATAACAGACCAGGAACACATCCAGGCGGCGAAACATCTAGTGCCCGATCCTGAAATCACCATTAAGAAAGCTGAAAAAAACAGCCTCCTACGTCCTCATGGACACTGCTGAATATCTCAGCAAAATAGATAGAATCCTTAGCGACACCAGCAAATTCAAAAGAATCACAAAATATCCGACTGAATCGCTCAAGAGGAAAATCAACAAACTAATTTCGACTAACAATGCTGCAACTAATTCAATCAAGTTTAATAAGCTTACTGGTGTTTATAGTATGGGTTATTGCTATGGCAACGCCAAGACTCATAAACCCGGAAACAAATTAAGACCAATAATATCACAAATTCCGACACCAACTTATAACATTGCCAAGAAATTGTGTACTAGAGTGTTGCACCAAAGAATCCCCATTCATCTGCCCACAAGGAAACAAATATTGCCAAATTGACGGCGTTGCTATGGGCTCTCCATTAGTTGTTCTAATGGCCAATTTCATTATGGGATGCGTAGAGGAAGAAGTTTTTAAGGCCACTAAGAAACCAGACATATACTGCCGATATGTAGATGACATATTCATCAAGGCCAAGACTA
>NC_134815.1:22981661-23006661 GCF_046742065.1 Oratosquilla oratoria
TCCCAGGACTCGAACAGGATAACCTCGTGACAAGTGCGACATTGACTTTTAATTTCAAGCATGCTGGCCGTTGATGGCTTAGAATTGAAGTGCATTGTGGTTGTTAAAATGTATCTCTAATCATTGGGATCCATTCAGTGTTGTACAAATACATACATATATATATATATATATATATATATATATATATATATATATATATATATATATATATGTGTGTGTGTGTGTGTGTGTGTGTATGTGTTTCCTGTGTGTGTGTGTGTGTGTGTGTGTGTGTGTGTGTGTGTGTGTGTGTGTGTGTGTGTGTGTGTGTGTGTGTGTGTGTGTGTGTGTGTGTGTGTGTGTGTGTGTGTGTGTGTGTGTGTGTGTGTGTGTGTGTTTGTGTTTGTATAAATTTATATATACATAATATGTATAGATTTTTTGCTTTAAATTGCATGTTATAATAACATTGTCATGAGTCACTGCAAACTTCCTAAAATGTTTGTTTCTATTTTTTTTTGTAAGTGAAACAGAAACTTGGTTTTGAAATACTAAATGAGTACTCTAATTAAAAGAAACATGTTCACATATATACTGATCTTGAATTCAAAATTTTCACTGAATTATTTATTCGAGCAATATTTGACACAATTATTTTGATTTTAAATAAGAAAACTGTACAAAGAATCTATGAGGGATATTGATCATATAAATGTTTCAATTCATGCTCATTATGTAATTAGTATGGTTTGAATATGGCCCAGGAAATTTTTAAATTATTTTAGTTACATTCATTGAATCAGCCACTCAATCCATTCTTTCAATTGTTACAAATGATCCATGTCCTCAAAAAAGAGGGAACCGATACAAGTTTTACCCATTAGTCACTAAGGAAAATAATGTGAAATTTGTGGAGCTGTTCGAAGTAAATGAAGGATATTATGGTATGAAAAGATCTATGCTATTTGTGTGTGACTTGTATCTAGGGCATCTAGATTTTGATTCTAGGCTAATTCAGGGTTGGCATTGTTTCAGTGGGGAGTGGTGGCCTTAGTTTAGTCGTAATAATTCAAATCTTGCTTGTCATGGGGGTGTTTTTTTTCCAATTGCGGTTTGAATATGTATTTTTTCATAGAAGTATTGTGGGATACTGGAATTAGGCTGTTGTATGTATTTGGGTTGAATGCAACTGGATTTGTTTTCCTGTTGAGTGTATTGGGCTTTGTGTGATTTTATGTGCGAGTAATTTAGGTTAAGGATTAAGGTGTGTTTCAATTCGTTGAGAATTGTTGTAGCGTTTACCCGAGCTACCTAGTCTCAGAGAGGAAACATATACACGTGGTAGAGTGTTTTACTTAATTTGTGTTGTGTGAGGGACCATTAATTAAATCAGGGACTTACCATGGTAATGCAGATGTGTCCTCCGCAGAGTTGGTTTAGTGCTGCTGCTATGTGCCGCTCCTAGAGATTGCCCTTGACCGCGTGGGCCGCAGGTCTATATACAGTACTGACCCTGCGAGCGCCTCGTGTCAATTTCCTTTTCATTTCCCCCTTCTATCTACTTTTTTTTTTTTTTTTTTTACATTTTCTTCCATTAGCACTTGGCCGCTGTTATGATAACTCAAGCTCCATCATCTGTCTTGATGACATGTATGCTCTCTTTGGTTATGCTGGCACTCTCCATTGTGTCCCCACGCGCGCTTGGTACTCAGAATCCCACGGGCATTATATAAAGCGGCCGTTGCCCATCTTGGGCCTAACCCAGCTGCCGGTCATTGCACCTCACCACAGTAGCATCATCACCCCTAAAAGTGGTAGTTGTTGTAGTAGAAAGATGTGTGTGCATATGCCATGGATCTTGTATATTTGAACCATATGTAAGGGTCTAGGTATTTTAATATCAAAAGCTTGTAAAAGAATAAGGGCAGGTACTATCTGGTCCCTTAAAAATAAGATAAGGTGAATTTCAATAAAATAAAATGAAATAAAATAAAATAAAATAAAATAAAATAAAATGAAATAAAATAAAATAAAATAAAATAAGATAAAATAAAATAAAATAAAATAAAATAAAATAAAATAAAATAAAATAAAACAAAATAAAATAAAATAAAATAAAATAAAATAAAATAAAATAAAATAAAATAAAACAAAATAAAATGAAATGAAATGAAATGAAATAAAAGAAAATAAAAGAAAATAGAATAATAAAATGAAAAAACAATTAAGTTAGATTAAACTAAATAAAAATAAGAATTAAATAAAATAGAATAAATAAAATAAAATAAAATTTAATTAAATAAAACAAAACAAAACAAAGCAAAACAAAACGAAATTAATTGAAATTAAATAAGATATAACAAAATAAAATAAAATTAAATGAAGTAAAATAAAACCTATTCAAATGAAATAAAATAAGATAGAATATGAGTGTAGGATCGAAGGGAGTAGGACTGTTCTGAAAGAGTGGGTAAACATTGGGCATGTTGCGAAGGCCTGGTAACGGCCTCCCGGGGCCGCACGTCTGGGTAGGTGTGAGGACTTCTGAGTTGTTCTTTGTGGTCGGTTGGTGGGTAATTCTTCTTTCTGGGACTCTGTACCTTTGAGGTTCAATTTTTCTTTCGTCGACTTGGGATCGCTACTTCAAAGCGAGGCTCCTCGACACCTAAAAGCTATTAATGTATGTTTTGTTTTTTCTTATTAAATGATGTTGACATGATATTTCAACAGGTTACTATAAGTTTCAGGTAAAGGAATGCCCGGTACTTTGCAAAACTATTGAATATCAAAAGATTCTGGGATGCTGTGCCTATGAGAGTCCATCTTCCTTTAATCAGCTCAGTGTTGTGATATTAAGGCGCAGCTCCTAGGCATGTAAAAGGTGTCAGAATTGAAGTTGAACTATACCGGTACGTTATATTCTATTAACTAATGTTGAAATGATATTTCTAATAGCTGCTATATGTTTCAGATATTGTAAGTCCCAGTGTTTTTATCTAATTATATACCAAGGGCCTTTTCCGTCTTATGAGACCCCACTCCTGCCCATTTCATTCCCATTCACCACCCTTTCCCCCCCCCTCATCTTAGCTCCTCATGGATGACGGGTCATCTCTGTATCCCGCCCACTGCCATGGGTTAGAAGTAATGCACCAAGATACAGCACATCCACAGGAAGACCGTTTCATTTAATCG
This sequence comes from Oratosquilla oratoria, assembly GCF_046742065.1. Taxonomy (NCBI): domain Eukaryota; kingdom Metazoa; phylum Arthropoda; class Malacostraca; order Stomatopoda; family Squillidae; genus Oratosquilla; species Oratosquilla oratoria. Next base: position 22,984,839 of record NC_134815.1, read on the forward strand.
GTGTACTTCCCTTTCTTCGTTCCCTTCTGGCAGCATCAAAATATCATTCATACATAACCACTTCCTACTCTCTCTTTTCCTTGCATCACAGTATCATCTATACACAGCCTTTCTCCACTCATTATCTCTTGCCTTCTTCCTTTCTTGCTTAACAGGCATTCCCCAGACAGTTTTTTTAAAACTATAGAATACTAAAACATGTTAAAAGTAGGATGACTTGCTTAAACAGGTTACGATAACCACTAGTCGACTACTATTTATATGGCATTACATGATCTAAACTATTTTGTTTATTAGCTAATGACGTGCATTTGTTGGTATATGAGGCTGTGCATTTAGAAATAAAGAGTGTATTACGCGGAAAAGAATAACTCAAGTCCTTTTACCTAGGTTGTATTGTGTAGGAAAGCAAATGTGCGTTTCCTGTTAAATATACATACACACATTCAAAATATAAAATCACATAAAGTCATTCATGGTAGCATGATAGGAAGCTTACGCCAAAAGGTACCAAAGCATGTAAATTACTACATACATCTAAAAAAAAAATCGGTCAAAATTTATTTAACCAAATTATACCTTATACCACACATTGCTGTGATATACACATGTTTTAGAATACTGTTAAGTAAATATAATGATAATCGTTGATTAATGTTTCTTTGAATGGTTATATGGGTAATGAATGATGGTCTTCGGGCCCACCCATAGACTCTATAGAAATAAAAAATGGAATATCATCTGTGTTGCAATAATATTGGAGATATTTCTATACTGCTAGCCTGTTGTATAATGAGAGGAAGTCACTGGATGTAAACTTTCCGTATACGGAAAAGTGTTAGAAATAAGCAGTAAATATTTGTACAAAAAAATCTTAAAATCAATCTAGAGAAAGACAATCAAACCCTATGTAATGTACATCTTGATGGATGGTGGTGACGTATCTTTAAGACGAGTCCACCTCTTAGAGCCAACACTTACAGACAACCACCCTCGATTTAAATATACGAGAAAAAAAAATCAGAGGTAAAAACTATAAAAAACATAGAATGGATGCAACAAAAAATATCATAGAAATTAGTAAATATATGAAATTTATAAAGTGTATATAAAAAAAAATATTAATCAAATAATGAATGGTAATTTGTACATTAACAAAGAACACAAACAGCATGTATTAACTAACTTTTAGTAAAAGATGTGATATCATTAAAAATTACATACAGCCGTGTCTTCAAGTCTCATGATATAAGAAAAATATAATTACTATAATATTTTTTTATTACAGTATATAGATACAATATGATGAGAATAAATACATAACAATAAAACGCAAGTAGGGGAATTTGGAAGGACTCATATCATGTGCACCATGTTAGGTTGTAAAAGTTGTCGACAGAATATGAGATAAGAATAGACAAATATGGAAATCGTTTTGACCACTGCTAGAATAATAAATGAACCTGGTGACTATCATCCTTTAGAATTATTAAAATTGGGAGTTGGTGTGAAGGCCTTTGCTAAAGGTGGATTCGACTACTGGTTATACTGATCGTTTTATCATTTATTTAAGGGGGTAAAATAACTCTATAATTTTCTTCCATAACAAAACACAGCAAAATCATTTGGTGAATTATATTCATAAAATTATTTCAATACGTACAGAGAATAAATTTTCCTAAAAAATAATAATGTAACAAATATGTACACTAATATCATTAAAAAAATGGTAAGCAGTTATCAAGGAATTAGGGATGATAGCAGTCTAGCTGCGTTTGAATTACCATAGCAATATTACAATAAGGTATAATTGGGTCAAACAGGGAGACAATAGCAAGATGAAAAAAAATATATAGAAATATCCTACAAAACAGGACAACTATATTGTGGTTTAACATTCCAGAAATTTGTGTAACCAAATAACTTGGAAATTGCTGCCACAATATTCAAAGAAAAACAGATATATTCTACTCAACAATTTATGAAGCGGCCTTACTTTGGATGTGTTGTGTCTTGCGACACTACCTCTGACCTAGGGCAGTGGACAGGATGCAGGGATGACCCATCATCCAGTAGGTCCCAAGACAAGAGGGAGGGAGGAGGGTGGAGGGGAGTGGAATATGTAGGGAATGAAATGGGTCGGAGTGGTTTTAATGCCTTTTTTTATATTTGGCTACCCCCGTGTAAGGGAGAAAAAGCCTTTGGTGGATGAATGTATGTATGTATGTATGTATGTATGTATGTATGTATGTATGTATGTATGTATGTATGTATGTATGTATGTATGTATGTATGTATGTATATATATATATATATATATATATATTTATATATATACACACACACACACACACACACATATATATATATATATATATATATATGTATGTATATATATATATATACATACATACATACATATGTATATATATATATATATATATATATATATATATATATATACGATGTAAGAGAAGATTTGGAATCTGGGATCCATATTGGAAAACTGTAAACACCAGATTCAATTGAAGGGTTTATTTGCCCGACGTTTCGATTCCCCGTCCAGGAATCGTCTTCATGGGGTATAACTGTTACAAGAATGTGAATTCCTTATGAATCGCCGAAATGGTAAACCTGGGAAAGGTTCATCAATCAGTCAATTGTACAATATATTACAATACAAATTAGATACCAATTAGAATAAAATAAAATTCAAATAAAAGTTACATATTTGTGAACATAAAACAAGCGAAGCAAAAGTAGCCATAGATGACACACAGTAAAAAACAAACAAAAAACAACAACAACAACAGGACAGAGATGTAAATAGAAGTGGATCAATTGTGCGCACCGAAGAATCAGGAACAAACGACTAAATTAAAAACAAAAATAGAAATACACTACAAAAATACAAATAAAATAAGATACATGGCTGTGAAAAAAACAAGAGTAGCAAAAAGCCTCTAACGTAACACTAACGTAAATACTTCAGAACATAGGACAAGGACCAAATGTCCGCAAAGAAATGTCAAGGGTTAACGGCTAAATTACAACCAAAAAAGTAAAACCAAACAAAATAAAAAGAGTAAATGGCAGTGAACATAAAGCAAGTGTGACAAAAAACATCAAAACGAAACCCAGAAGTAAAAACTGAACATAATCTCAAAGACGTAAAAGAAAGAAAGAAGGTGGACCAAATGTCCGACGAAGTAGGAAGTGGGGGACAGGAGGAACAAGGACTCAATAACAAATGACTACATTACAAGCAGACAAATAAAAAGCACTAACGTGAATACTTCAGAACATAGAACAAATACCAAATGTCCGCAAAGAAATGTCAAGGGTAAATGGCTAAATTACAACCAAACAAATAAAACCAAACAAAATAAAAAGAGTAAATGGCAGTGAACATAGAGCAAGTGTAACAAAAAACATCAAAACGAAACCCAAAAATAATAACAGAACATAATCCCAAGGACGTAAAAGAAAGAAGGTGGACCAAATGTCCGAAGAAGTAGGAAGTGGGGGACAGGAGGAACAAGGACTCAATAACAAATGACTATATTACAAGCAGACAAATAAAAAGCAAAGAAGATAACCGTAGAGAAAAAAGGAAGCAAACTACAACTGTAAAGGAGGACAAAAGTCACGGGAAGGGGGAGTCGAAGAGGTGCATTGGGAGACCGCTTTCGAGAAAGGAAGTCGGCCAAAAGCCAACTGGTGAACAAACGAGTGGTCGAAAAGAAGCAGACGAAGAATAGAAAACTGAGAGGGTGAACCTTTCCCAGGTTTACCATTTCGGCGATTCCTAAGGAGTTCACATTCTTGTAACCGTTATACCCCCTGAAGACGAATCCTGGACGGGAAAAGAAACGTCGGGCAAATAAACCCTTCAATTGAATCTGGTGTTTACAGTTTTCCAATATATATATACATACATACATACATATATATATATATATATATATATATATATATATATATATATATTATAACCCGTTTATTCTTCATTCCCTGAGGGATTTTTATTTCTCTTTAATATGCCAATACATTGTTTGTCTCTCACTTTTTCTCTCGCATACTCGTACGAAAACGCACGCACACAAATACATATAGATACACACTACTAACGTACACGCACTTACACACACACGAGCATACACACACATACACACACACACACACACGCGCGCACACACAGACACACACACGCACACACACACACACACACACACACACACACACACACACACAGACACTGTACCACCCCTCTTTTGTCACCTCTGATTCTTTTCTCTTTGCTGTCTTGTCCTTCCTTCAGTAATTTTCTAGTTAATTCGTAAGTTCAATCACTTCTTAGAAAGTAGGCCCCATGCCTAGTTCTCTCGAGTTTTTGGGTGAAATAAAAAGGGGTGTAAATTTCCTGCTTCTTGATCTAACGGAATACACCCAGAGAATCCCCTACTTGAGGTTCTCTCCATTACGTCAAACCACCTTCGTTCAGACGTCACTTTTTATTCATCCAATAGTCTTTTACTTCTCAAACAAGTGCCACACCTTAAGGGCGTGCCTTTTTCCCCTCGGCCAATAATATTTCTCTTCGTACCCATTTTCCTCTAATCCGAGAGGCTGTTACAGTCCTTCCAGTAACATTGCTACATAAGCATGATGTCATCGCGGAGGTGGCCTGTCGCTCACAGCATGTTGGTTACATCAGCAATTATTACAAACAGTCACCTCCCGTCGGCCGTGTTTACACAGACAGAACGGCGACTCCAGTCTTGTTTATAAAAACAGTCAAATCCGAGCTAACGCGAGTCTGACTCAGCTATTGTCGCTTGTCGGCGAATAATAATCCTCGACTCAGGATTTCAATACACCAGTGTTTCATAACATTATTAGCATTCGTTCTCCTATCTACCTCTCCATCTACTGAATTGTCTACCTCCATCTACCGGCCTCTTACACACACACACAAACACACACACACACACACGCACACACACACACACACACACACACACACACACACACACACACACACACACACACACACACACACACACACAAACACACACACACACACACACACACACACACACACACACACACACACACACACACACACACACACACACACACACACACACCACTCGGTGGAGCGGTTGGTGGAGTCCCTGACTGTCACTACGGCGATCCTGGTTCGAATCCTGCCCAAGGCTGAAATAATTTCAGTATCGCTGCTCTTCGAGTCGTTACTCTAACCCTCGTGGACTGGAGGTTGGGGTGTGTGTGCGTGTAAGTTCACAGCATTACCCATAGATCGGTCATACGAGCTCTGAGGTCTCTTCCGGGAGTGAAATAACTATCGATCACGAGTCCAACACGTGATCCAAAGACCAAGGTGAATACACACACACACACACACACAAACACACACACACACACACACACACACACACACACACACACACACACACACACACACACACACACACACAAACACACACACACACACACACACACACACAGACACACACACACACAAACACACACACACACACACACGCACACACACACACACACACACACACACACACACACACACATACACACGCACACACACACAGACACACACACACACACACACACACACACACACACACACACACACACACACACACACACACACACACACACACACACACACACACACACACACACACACACACACACACATACACACACACACGCACACACGAACACACGCACAAAGGACAATAACATGGGCCTTTTTAACAGGGAAACACAGTGCTATAACGTGTAGCTGTGGTCGAATGACCAAATTTCTTTTCATTAAGGTAAGGCATATTGATATTGCTAAAAGTTCAATTGTCTATAATATATAATATAATGGTATGGATATTATTTGACCTTTTGCCAGATGAACTTTCCTCCTAGCTGAATAGAATCTATTAGCTTCATCCATAAATCATAAATGCTCAACCTTAATAGCCACTTAATATCTGAACAATTTGGGGACATGATAAGACGTGTTTTACATTTCTGTGAGTGGTAGATTGCGTTGTGTAAACGCGTTATCCAAACAAGAATTCTACTGTAGATTACTGATAAATTAATTATCTCTTCTTATATGGCTTTCTGCCATTCCTGTTTTCAAATTCCTTAGATATATTGATAAAAAAGTCTTATGTTTTCGTTTTATTTTCCCCTTTCCATCTCCCCGAGTTGCTTCTTTCCCCTTCTCTTATATTCTTCTACTATTCGCTTTCCTTTGCTTTCTTTTCATTTCACCTTTTTCACTCTTCTAAACCGACCACGTTTAGTTCATTTTGTATTTTCTTCGTTTCATTGTTTTCATTTTTCTCTTTCCCTTTCTCTTTATTCTACGCTTTGTTTACTACGATTGGTTCATCAGATCAGGGCAATTTTTGTATCATTTCCATATCTTTCTAAATCTATTATTCTTTGTCCTTCTTCTTTCTATGAGTTTATTTTTCTTTCAATCACTGCGCTCATTTCATTCTTCTAGATATTTCTACCCCTTTTTTTTCTATCAAGTCTACTTCATTTGCTTGGGAAAAGTATTGCTCTTTTTTCCACGAATATTGTTATACAATGATGACCTCTTGCAAGGTGTCTGTTATGAGGAGGCATCTGATCTTGATCACATGGCTTTTTATTTTTCATAGCTTTGTAATGTATGGCGAGATTAATTCTAGTATCGGGGTTGGTGGAGGTGAGGTTCTGTGTACTTATATTCTTGAGGGCTTTTTTATATTGTCTGTAACCAATATGATTTCAACATACTTCAGTGATTGTATATACGGTACTTAAAACGGCATGACCTCTACAACTATATCAAACTGGTCATCATTCAATCTCGAAAACGGTGCCAGTCAATGTCACATCAAGAATAAGCACATTTGCACATTTCCTCTTCAAGGAAAACGATCTCCTCCACCACACTAATCAGCCTAGAATTAACATACAGTTATTGCCTGCAATAAGTTTACCTAGCAGCAGCGTCTTCCCTACGGCTCAAGACCTTCTCCTAACCAATCATCGTCGTCCTAGCAACCTGTTATTTTTCAGAATGCAGGAAGTACTAAGGTTACCTCTCCTAGTGCATACGCTCTTTGTACTCATTCTCATGTTTTCTATATTTCTGCATACTTCCCTAATTGAAGATGACTAGTATGGTCGAAAGGAGTCTTGGTGATAATATATTTCCAAATATCAATTCCATTTCTGTTAATCGTCCTTCCATCTTCAGTGAACGGTATTACTCAAAAGCTTCAGTAACAATCCAACATGCGTTATGTGCTGATCGAGTGAGTTGGATGTTCTGTGTGCCCTTAATGAAACATACATACATATTTATACCAAAGGCTTTTTCCCCCTACACGGGGGGTAGCCAAAAAGAAAAAGACATAGAAACCACTCCCACCCATTCCATTTCCTATATATTCCACTCCCCTCCACCCTCCTCTCTCCCTCCCATCTTGGCACCTTCTAGATGAGGGGTCATCCCTACATCCTGTCCACTGCCCTGGGTCAGAAGCAGTGTCGCAAGACACAGCACATCCACAGCAAGGCCGCTTCATAAATTCGGTGGCCCCCCCTCTCCGTCTACCCATGCAGAAGAGAAGAAGACGGGGAGAAATCCCATCGGGCTGTGTCAATTTTTTTTCTCATACAAACTTCCTCGCCCCCCATCCCCCACCCACTCCCTCTCATGCATCACAGTATCATCTATACACAACCCCTCTCCATTCATCCCTATCTTCTGTCCTCTCCCGTCCTTCCTCCACAGACATTTCTCTTTTTTGTAATGCCCCTTTCACCCCATCCATCCATCTCATCCTAGGACGCCCCCTCATACTGACTCCTTCCACCTCTGCCTTCCACACTTTTTTTTTTACTAATCTTTCTTCACTCATTGTTTCCAAGTGTCCAAACTATCCTAATACTCTTTCATCAACACTATCTCCCAATTCCCTTTCCACCCCTGTTCTCCTCCTCACCTCCTCATTCCTCACTCTATCTAGTCTAGTAACCCCTATCATACTTCTCAGAAATTTCATCTCAAACACATTCAAACTCCTTCTCTCTTCCTCTCTCATGTTCCATGTTTCTGCCCCATACAGTGCTATTGGCACAATCACTCGTTCATATAACCTCCTCTTAGCATCCATTCCCAGATATTTATTTCTCATTACACTTTTTAATCCACCAAGGCATTTACTCGTTTCTCTCAATCTACATTCTACCTCCACCCCCACTCCTCCCTTTCCTGCCACATTCGTACCCAAGTATCTAAAACTATCCACCACGTCCAGTCTTTCACCCTGAGCGCTCACTTCCAGCCTGCTTCACTCTCTCCCCTTGTACATCTCATCACCTCACTTATGTCCACATTTATCTTCAGCTTCCATCTTTCACACACCTTCTCAATCTCTGCCACTAACTTCCTCAATCCATCCTCTGATCCTGCTACAAGCGCAGTGTCGTCAGCAAACAACAACTGACTTATCTCTCACTTTTCTCCATTTTCTTTAATCATATCCAACCCCTGACCCACCACCTTTGCATTCACTTCTCACACCACCCCGTCCATGTAAAGATTCAACAGCTAGGGCGACATAACACATCCTTGACGAAGTCCCAACTTTACCTCAAACCATTCACTCTCTCCATTTCTAATCCTAACACAAGCTCTACTATTCTAGTAAAAACTCTTGACTGCTCTTAACAGCTTTCTACCTATCCCGCATATCTGCAGTACGCACCAGTGCCCTCCTGTCCACTCTGTCTTAAGCCTTTTCCAGATCCATAAAAACCTAAAATATATCCTTACCTTTTCCTATAGCTTTCTCACATATCTGTCCTACCACAAAATTCTGATCTACAGAACCCTACATGTCCTAAATTCACATTGTTCCTCACCAATTATTCCCTCTGTTCCTCTCCTAATCCTCTCAATCAAGATCCTCCCATAAGCCTTCCCAACTACACTCAACAAGCTGATCCCTCTGAAACTACTACACTCACACTTGTCCCCCTTTCCCTTGTAAAGCGGAACTATACAGGCACTCCTCCAGTCCTTCGGCACTCTACTCTCTCTTAAACAAACATTAAATAACCTCACCAGCCAGTCCACCATAATTGTACCTCCTTTCTTCAGACATTCTGCATGGCATCCATCCAACCCAGGTGGCTTACCTGCTCTCATCATCTTAACAGCTGCTTTCACTTCATCCTTCCTTATTTCCCCTCCATTTTCCTCACTCATCACTCTCATTTTTTAGCGCTTCCTACTGCAACTATCTTAGCCTCCCTATCCTCCTTCATATTTAGCAGCTCCCTAAACTACTCTGCCCACCTTCCTCTCACTGCTTTCTCTTCCATTATCATCTCTCTAATTGTCCGAGAGGAATAGAATACAATACATCAATTCACAACTCCAAGAAAACCGAAGTCATGAACAAATTTCTTGGAAAAGGTGGGATGAAAATAGCAAGGGCTTCCAATTAAAATATAGGAAAATTTGTCAAGACCAAAAGTAAAAACATATACCCCAGAATGTTTTCAGTAACATTTACGGCATTCCGTGCAGCATGTACACCTCTGCATACTACGGTAAGTCAGATCGAAGCGTTGAGAAGCGCCTAGCCGAGCATATGAGGGACATGAGGTCACACAGAATATCCAACTCCCTCGTTCAGCACGCTGACAAATCTGGACATTGGCCCCACTGGGTTGGGGTCCAGGTTCTGCATACGGGATTAAAGAGAGACGTGAGAAAAACTGTTGAATCTGCCAATATTAACACATTTGAAAATACTAATGATAGGGAAGGTTTCGTACGTTTATCGAAGGTAACAAGCAAATTCATAATACAGTTAGAAACCATGTACCTGTTACGGAAATGGGAATCCTCAGACAACCAGCGGGATGATCTGTCCGAGTTTCCAGCCCATCTTCGCTTGTTCTTCCTCCACCCACACTCTCATTTGTCAAATCCATTTATTCAATATATATATATATATTTATATATATATATTTATATATTATACACACACACAAACACACACATATATATATATGTATATACATATATATATGTATATATATATATATATATATGTATATATATATATATATATATATATATATATATATACTAGGAAATTATCAAATAAAATAATTTCTTATGCTTCACTTTTGGTTTGCACCCTCCAACTCACTTCTCGTTTAGCTTTCCTCGTTTTTCCCCACTTCTTTTTTTCACACTTCACTTTTTTCATCTTTTCTGTTTTCCATCTATTCGTCTTACCTCTGTCTTTTTTCTGTTACCAATTTCCCACCGTCTTAGTTTCCTTTTCTTTATGTATTTTCAGCATTTCCTGAAGCTTGTGTTGTGTCCATCACAATAAGATTTTTTCTTACGACTCATTGTCTTTTTTCCACTGTATTTTATAGCGTGTCTAGGTTTTTCTTTTTTTCTGGTACCATTTGTAATTATTTTATTCCTTTAAATTTTACAAAATTACTGTCTCCTTTACTTCACTTCCTAACGTTCACTATTTAGTTATTATATTTGATATGTTTTCGCCAACGACTTCTCTTCCGGATTGATTGCCATGGTCCAGTATTAAAGATAATGAAAATAATAACTCAGTAACTGTCAAGATGGATGGTGAAGAGTCTTCGCCAAGAGGTGCGTCTCTGCGGCCGAAGCCATCACCTTTGCTCTCCTTGGACTGTTGGAACAGGTAACATTCACTGCTGCGAATAGGAGGGGAATGTGAGATTGAAACCGACAAGTAAGCAAATGTAAGATCGGTATGTTTTCGACTGCACCACCATCTCATTGAAACAGGCAGTGTGCGACACATTCCACAAATCAAGTTGCATGATATTAACCAGAAAATAGATTAATTTTACAGGGTTGAATTGTTTCTTATATATCTTATATTTCTTATATATTTTCTCGTGTGCGTTTGTGAAAGGGATATTAACCACAAAATATATTAACTTTACAGGGTTGAATTGTTTCTTCTATATCTTTATGATTTTTTCTTTTGTGTGTATGGGGAAGGAATCCGGGGCTACCAGCAGGAATAGTTTGTACCTTAAAAAGATATCTGCCATATCTAAATACTGGCACTATTGTTTGAACACTGAAGTGGTGTTGGATATTCTATATTTCATCAATATTTATGACTTGAAAAAAATATATCAAGGTGATATACGTCGATAGTTAAGTCTAATCTAACTTGGATATCTCTGGTTTACTCCATTCGTCTATATTCGTCTATGTGTTACCCCTTCTCGGTAAAGGGTGATTTAGTGCCAAAATCTTGGCCTTCAACTCCTCCTTCTCTTTCGCATATAAGAGTAATGTTTGTCAATTTGCATTTCCAAAGTGTATCTTCAGACCTGACAGATATTTTGCATATAACTTCTAACGGGACAGTAATTGAATTTCTGATTTCCTTCACATTTCTTGGAAGGAAATCGTCAATTCTCTGTGTTTTATTTATTTTAAGCTTATCTGCCTATCTGGTTTATGAGAGATTATGAAAAAGACTATTTTCATCCCCCTCCTTGATTTTTGTTTCTTTTGTTCTTGCGCTCGTTCTTTTGCTTTACCATCCCTCATTCATTTACTTGTTTTTCTTTTGAGCTCCAAAGTTACATTTAACAATTTTATAAACTAAATTAATTTTTTATTCTTTAGAAATTAATTTAAACTACCTATTCAAAAATATATAGTTTTTTTTTATTCTTTTATTTTTTTATTAATTAATATCTTTCATCATCATCATCATCATCATCATCATCATCATCATCATCATCATCATCATCATCATCATCATCATCATCATCATCATCATCGTCGTCGTCGTAGTCGTCGTCGTCGTCGTCGTCGTCGTCGTCGTCGTCGTCGTCGTCGTCATCATCATCATCATCATCATCATCATCATCATCATCATCATCATCATCATCATCATCATCATCATCATCATCATCATCATCATCATCATCATCATCATCATCATCATCATCATCATCATCATCATCATCATCATCATCATCATCATCATCATCATCATCATCATCATCATCATCATCATCATCATCATCATCCCTATCACCAAAACCATCACCAGACATCACGATCACCTTCATTATCATCCCCACCATCAACATTATAATCATAATTTCTATCACAATCACCATCACCATTATCACATTTACCGTCACTATCATTATAACTACTGTCACCATCACCAACACCATCACCATTACCATTATCATCATCATCACTATAATCACCATCACCATCAACAACATCATCGTCACTATCACCACCATCATTCTCACCATAAGCATCAGCATCACCGTCACCATCACCAACATCATCACCATTACCTCCACCCCATCACCATCATTATCATCACTATCTCAAACACCATTACCATCTCATATCCCACTTGCAAAGCATCTCATGTAATTAGAAAAAAGCCTATTAATTTTTATTCAAATATATGGCATGTGCAATGTACTTCCCGTTTTCCACAATCAAACTTCTGGTTTATCATGTGCAGTTGGTTTATGTGAACAAATCAATGCTGCCCATTACTTAAACTTAGTGAAATCGACTGGCGTTATTCAAATATCGTCAGGTCTAAGGATTTAAGCAGGATAATTCTGTTACCTTTTCTTCAGAATTCTTCCTCTTACCTAAAGTGAAAAGTCGAACCATGGAAAGGATAACACATGTGAAAAGTTTGACCAGACAGCGGAGTATCATTTACGGCGCGTTGTTTTAGGTCGATGTTTTCTTAGCTGACAATGAACGATTTCATTTTTTCATTTACTTGATACCGGGTTCAATGAATACAGAACAAAGAGATTCCTTTCACTTGATATGTAGCCCTTGACCGCATTTCTGTCTGTCTGTCTGTCTGTCTGTCTGTCTGTCTGTCTGTCTGTCTGTCTGTCTGTCTGTCTGTCTGTCTGTCTGTCTGTCTGTCTGTCTGTCTGTCTGTCTGTCTGTCTGTCTGTCTGTCTGTCTGTCTGTCTGTCTGTCCGTCCGTCCGTCCGTCCGTCCGTCCGTCCGTCCGTCCGTCCGTCCGTCCGTCCGTCCGTCCGTCCGTCCGTCCGTCCGTCCGTCCGTCCGTCCGTCCGTCCGTCCGTCCGTCCGTCCGTCCGTCCGTCCGTGTCTCTCTCTCTCTCTCTCTCTCCCTCTCTCTACCTCTCTCTCTCAAGCTCGAATTTGTTCCCTCCACTATCTCTACTGATTCCGGATTCCGGATCCCGCTCGCAGGATCCTTACTTCGCGCGAACTGAGATACCGAAAAGTATCCAGTTGATCCTTCACGTCGTCGATGATGTAATTTCTTCATCTCGTTTTCTTGGCCCAATGCGGGGTCTTTGTTCTCATAACACGAACCAAGCCCTTCGGAATCGGCTGGCATATTAAACCCTTCAATAGAATGACTTTTTTTTTCTGGTATATAAGGTGGATTCCCTCCTGCCAGACCATGGTGTCGACCAATGGAGACACCGTGTCATATGTCTCTACGCATTAATGTAAGTGAGGCTGTCTGGCATTAGGAAAAAACATATCGAGTACATTAATGTGTCTGACATTGAGTGTCTAGCCATGGACTCAACCTCTCAACAAAGGTTTATTTTCTATATCTAATAATATATCTAAACGGTCCTAAGTCCCATCCCACAGTTGCTTTCAGTGCCTACCACGTGTCTTTCTCACCTTCTCACCAAACAGACAACACTCCTCTTTTATCCGAGCTTGAGACTGGCATGGGTTTCCAGATGTTTCTCCATGTGTCTTAGCTATCCAAATATATGGAATTTGTGTGATGGTCCCTATCAAAGATGAATTACTTACTCTATAAAATGCAACCCCCCTAACCCCCCAAACATGTAATTGAAACTTCATTTTATAATCATGATAATAGAAAATTATAACTTCCTACTCATAGTCGTAGGAACCCTGTTCTGTCAAAAGAACCTAATGTTTATTAACACAGTGGGAGTGATGATGTACTTCATATGCATATTTTTGGCCAAATCGGGACGATATTATACAGTTATTGAGATGTCACTGCTTGTTAGCAGGGTTAATGTTAAAACAAATTCAAATGAAAGGCCTTGTCGACAGGTGGCCATTCGGTACATAATGAGGCTGAATGCAATTAATCATAAAAGTAAAATGAACAAATAGATGAATGAATAAAATAAAGAAAATGCTTAATGTATAGGTAGAAAATGCATTTGGTAGTTGGCACTGAACTAGCTTTGCGTTTGTTTGTTTGTTTGTTTGTTTAATTGTTCGTTGGTGTGTGTGTGTGTGTGTGTGTGTGTGTGTGTGTGTGTGTGTGTGTGTGTGTGTGTGTGTGTGTGTGTGTGTGTGTGTGTGTGTGTGTGTGTGTGTGTGTGTGTGTGTGTGTGTGTGTGTGTGTGTGTGTGTGTGTGTGTGTGTGTGTGTGTGTGTGTGTATGTGTGTGTTTGTGTATGTGTGTGTGTGTGTTTGAGTGTTTGTGTGTGTGTGTGTGTGTGTGTGTGTGTGTGTGTGTGTGTGTGTGTGTGTGTGTGTGTGTGTGTGTGTGTGTGTGTGTGTGTGTGTGTGTGTGTGTGTGTGTGTGTGTGTGTGTGTGTGTGTGTGTGTGTGTGTATTTACCTAGTTGTATTTTACGGGAAGGGGAGCTATGCTCGTGGTGTCCCGTCCTCATATCTCATTTTATCTAAACTATTTTTAAATTCATGTATTGTTTTTGCACACACCACTTTCTCATCTAACTTGTTCCAACTATCTATTACTCAGTGAGGAAAGCTGTTCTTTTTCACATCTCTTCTATAGCTGTTTTTTTTTATATTCTTTCCGTGTCCTCTTGCATTTCCATCATCCCATTTTATCAGATTCTCTCTATCAGTAATTTCTATGCCTTTCATGATTCTGTAAATAGCTATCAAATTTCCTCTCTCTCTTCTTTGCTCTAGTGTCTGTAATTCAAGTTTTGCTAGTCTCTCTTCATATGATAGTTTTGAGAGTGTTGGTGCCAATTTTGTAATTGCTCCTTGTATTCTTTCAATTTTTTTTATACTTTTTTTTTTTGTATTTGGTGACCATATCGTTGCTGCATATTCCAATCTTGGTCTTATCAGGGTGATTAGAATTTTCTTCACCATTTCTTCTTCCAGGTATGTAAATGCAACTTTGATTGTTCTTACTAAATTATAAGTTCTCCAAAAATCTTATTTATATGTTTCTCAGGTGACATATTATTCATAACAATGACTCCCAGGTCCTTCTCATTTTCTACTTTTTTTATTCCTTCTTCTCCCAATCTATATGATCCTGTTATTCTGTTTTTGCTTTTTCCAAATTCCATTATACTACACTTTTTTGTATTGAACTCCATCTCCCACTTCCTACTCCATTCCTGTACTTTATTTAGATCACTCTGTAGTGATTCACAATCTTCTTCCGTGTTCACTTTTTTCAATAGTTTTGCATCATCTGCAAAGAAGCTCATATAGCTTTCAATTCCTTCATCCATATCATTAATATATATAGAAAACATTATTGGGGCCAGAACTGTTTCTTGTGGAACACCGCTTATTACTTCATCCCATTTTGAGTGTTTATCTCTTATCACTACTCTCCTTTTTCTTTCTTGCAAAAAGTCTTCCATCCAATTAAGCAGTTTGCCCTGTATTCCTCCTTCAGTTTCTAATTTCTTAAGAAACTTATTATGTGGTACTTTGTCAAAAGATTTTTTTAGGTCTAGAAATGCACAATCAGCCCATCCATCTCTTTCTTGTATTATATCTATTAGCCTTGAATAGAAACATATTAAATTGGTGACGCATGATCGTCCTTGTCTGAATCCAAATTGCCTTGGATTTAGCACGTTGTTTTTTTCTAAATATTTTACCCATCTACTTTTGACAATTCTTTCACAAATTTTTGCTATTGTACTTGTTAGAGAGACTGGTCTATAGTTGGTAGGGTCTTCTTTATTTCCCCCTTTATATATAGCTACTATATCTGTTTTTTCCAATCTTCTGGGACTTTTCCTTCTTTCAAGGAACTGTTTATTATGCTATGTATTTTGTCTGCCAGTTCATTCCTGCATTCTTTCAAAATCCAGTTTGTTATTTCATCTGGTCCATGCGATTTTCTGACATCAAGATTACTCAAGTGTTTCAATATTTCATTCTTTGCTACTTCTATTTCTTTCATAGGGGGGACTTTCTCTTTCCATTCAATCTCTTCAGGTTGTATGTTCTCCCTTGTAAACACTGATTTAAAATGTTTGTTCATAATTTCCGCCATTTCAATTTCCTCTGTGTATTCAACTCCTCCTTCTCTTAATTTCTCTAAATCTTGTTTGTTTTTCAGTTTGTTGTTTACAAATCTGTAAAATAGTTTTGGTTGATCTTTACATTTTTCTGACATCTTTTTCATATTTTCTCTTTTCCTCTCTGCACGTTTGTACATATTCATTTCTATGACAAGTATATATTTTCCATTTTTCAGTCCTGTCTTTTTCCCATCTGGTCCAAGCTTTGTCTCTTTTGTCTTTTAACTCCCTACAACTTTTGTTGTACCAGCATTTTACATAGTCTTTTTCTTGTTTTTGTCTTGGGACATACTTTTCCACTCCTTTTTTATAATATTTTTTTCAAAATATTCCATTTCTCTTCCACTGTTGTTTCTTCTTTGTATATTTCTTCCCAGTTTTCTTTTTGAAAGAATTCTCTTATTTTATCAAAGTTTGTTTTTTCGTACATCATTCTTCCTTTTCTATATTGTTCATTTTTTCATGTATTTTTCTCATTTAGTTCTAGTTCTATCAATATGTGGTCACTTTTACTTATTGGTGCCTGGTATTCTATCTTTTCCACTATTTCAGGTTCTGATGTAATTATTAGGTCTAGTTTTGATGGCTGTTCTTCATTTCTATACCTAGTGTTCTCTTGGATCCATTGTGCCATTGTGTAGTCAATAATCATCTCAAGTAGAACATTTCCCCATGAGTCTTCTCCACCCTTTACGGTCATCTCTTCCCAGCAGATTTCTTTGCAATTAGAGTCGCCCATCATAACTATTCTTCCTCCATCTTCCATTATCTTGTTTAGTGTTATTCTTGTGTCTTCTAACATAATTTTATGTTTACTCTCTTCCCACGAGGCTGTTTTTGGGGGCACGTAGTTTATTACAAACTTTCTGCTCTTCTTATCTGTCTTCTATTTCTATCATAATCATCTCTACTCTGTTCTTTCCATATGTGACACTCTTCACGTTTATATCCTTCTTAGTCAGGAACATAACTCCACCCCCTTGTTTTATCTCTCTGTTTCTAATCCAATAATTATATGCATTGTGTCCTATGCTGTTGGGTGGTAGTGGACCTTTTAATTTTGTCTCAACAATTCCCATTATGTCCGGATCTTTTTCCTTCAGATACTCGTTCAGTTCATTTAGTCCTGTTATTAATCCATCTATATTTGTGTAGGATACTCTTAACTTTCTGTTATTTCCATTGTATTCTCTGTTTCTTTTTTGTTTCTCTCTGTTATGGTCCATTTCTTCAATTTCATATTCACTACTCTCCACTAGATTTCTTGTTTTTCTGACTCCGTTCTGGTCTCGTTTTTTTTTCTTTAGCTTCTTTCATTTTCATTTTTTCTTCCTCTCTTTCCTCTTTATTCATTTCTCTTTTTATCCATACCTTTTTATATTGTTCACTTTCTGCTAACTTCCCTGTTTTTGCTAAGATATTCTCTGCTGTTGTTTGTGATCTGAATTTAATCTTAATTGGTCTGGACTTATCTGTACTATACTTTCCGAGTCTAAACTTCTATTCAATTTGTTTCATTATTTCAGGTTCATCTTCTTGAACTAATTCTAGTAATCTACTTACTTTTTAATTTTCCTCCTTGATTCTTGTGGTTCTATCTGGGTTATGTTTCTCTTCCATTCCTAATATAATTATACATTTCTTTTTATCTGCTAAGTCTCTTACAATATTCTCCTTCTGTCTCATCACTTTGATAACTGAGTCTTCAGTTTGTTCTTTCATTTGCTGTTTAATTATATCAGTAAATTCAACTTCACTGTTTTCCTGTATCTTCGTCCACCCCTGTGCCTCTTTTGCTATTGTTTATTTATTGTCTTTATTGTTCCTTTATTGTTCATTTTCTCTTTTACTTCTCTTAACTGTCTTTTTAGTTCTTCTATTTCATCAGTTAAGTTCTTGTTCGCCTTCTCTAGGTCTTCCAATCTTTCAATCCTTTCAGCAATTTTTGACATTTTACCGAACCTAACCTCCCAATGTTCGGTCATTTGTTCAAGCCTTTCCTCCAGTTTTGCCAGTCGGGGGAGGTTGGCATCCGCCGCCCCCTCATTAAATCCTTGGAAATTATTATCCTCACCTTCCATTGAACCGCTTTTATCTATGTTTCTAATCTTTACATTTTTGTTAGTCCCATCATCAAAATCCAAATCATCGGTTCGGCGTTTGTTTACAAGCCGTCTGGCCTCTTGGACCAAGTCCTCCCCTTCCTCATTTCCTTCCATTTCCCTCAGTAATCCCTCCCCTTCTCTTTTTTCCTCATTTTCCAACTACACCACGAGCAATCCCCCCTGTAAATACAATAGGTACTTCCTTTCCGTTGAGATCCACGAGAATTTCACTCTTTCTTCAGAACGTCAATCCTCGCCGTCCATCTAACGTACGTGTGTGTGTGTGTGTGTGTGTGTGTGTGTGTGTGTGTGTGTGTGTGTGTGTGTGTGTGTGTGTGTGTGTGTGTGTGTGTGTGTGTGTGTGTGTGTGTGTGTGTGTGTGTGTGTTTACCTAATTGCATTTACATAATTATAGTATACTTGACAGGAGCAATACCCGTGGGGTTGTCTTTTCCTCTCTAGATTTTAAACTAACTTCTAATAAATGTGTCTTTCCAACTTGGGAATATAACCTTATTTACATATATCATACCTGGATTTTAATTCATATATTTTTGTGATTGGGCAATAATTCCTTCTTAGCTATTTTAAGTATCTATACATCTGCATGAAGTTCCCTATCATTTCACATTCTTTAAACAACAAGTCCTTTTTCATTTTGTTTTCATGATCTTTTAAAGCCCTCTCATCCCTAATCAAGAGATGTCTTC
The DNA here is from genome assembly GCF_046742065.1 of Oratosquilla oratoria. Taxonomy (NCBI): domain Eukaryota; kingdom Metazoa; phylum Arthropoda; class Malacostraca; order Stomatopoda; family Squillidae; genus Oratosquilla; species Oratosquilla oratoria. Next base: position 23,004,081 of record NC_134815.1, read on the forward strand.
TGTCAATTTAGTCTATCCACCGTAACAACCTGAATACTGTAATCAAGTTACCTCCTGCTCTTTGGTATTTCAATGTTGCTATATCTAGTACTTGTATGTACCTATATGGCTTATATGTTATTCTGGTACCAATTTTCTTTTTTGCCTTTTGAATGATATCTATCTTGCTTTTATATTTCACTTTGTGTGGGGACTATAACATTTATACATATACGCTTGTATGTACCTATATGGCTTATATGTTAGTCTGGTACCAATTTTCGTTTTTGCCTTTTGAATGATATCTATCTTGCTTTTATATTTCACTTAGTGTGGGGACTATAACATTGAACAGATTAGGTTTTTTATGAGTTTATTTGTATCCTTTTTTCATCCATATATTGAAAAGCCAACTTACTGTTCTTCAGTAGTCTATACGTCTCTTTCACATATTTGTCGATATGTCTATCCAGTGTCCAGTGAAAGATTGTATTTTATCATTATTATAAAAATATTCTCCTCTTCTGCTTTTATAATGCACTTTCTTTGCAAGGAATAACTCAGAAATATTTTATTTTTAATTATTGTCTGTTTCCAATAGTTTTCATTTTTATTGTTTAAAGTAATACAAAAATAGTGCAACAGCTGAAAAGTCCATGTTTTATGCACTCTTAAAAGTCTTTGCACCACCAATAAATATGTTTGTATAGTTTGATGTATCATATATCACAAGGAACATTATAGATGTTAGCACCAAACTTTGTGGAGCCCCTTTGGTCCATGCTCTTCTAACTGTCCTCATGTTCCATCCCTTTGATAGATAATTATTTTTTTCAAGGACCTTTGCTCTTAGTTCTCCAATATGCTCAGCGAGATATTCAGTCCTTAAATAGATCATTCAAAGTACAAATATGAAAAAATAATAAAATGAAAAATATGTAAGAATAGTGTAAGAATAGTTTAATGTATATATACATAGGTAATTGAATAAATAGATAACAAGTAACTAAATAGATAAATAAAAATAAATAAATAAATAAATAGATAAATAAATAGATAAGTTAAATAGATAAATATATAAATAAATAAATAAATAAATGAATAGATAAAAAAAAATATACATATATATATATATATATAAATAAATAAGTTATAAGTAAATAAAAATAAATAAATAAATAGATAAATAAATAAATAAATAAATAAATAAATAAATAAATAAATAAATAAATAAATAAATAAATAAATAAATAAATAAATAAATAAATAAATAAATAAATAAACAAATAAATAAATAAATAAATAAATAAATAAATAAATGAATAAATGAATAGATAAATAAATAAATAAATAAATAAATAAATAAATAAATAGATAAATAAATAGATAAATAGATAAATAAATAAATAAATAAAAATGAATAAATAGAAATAAATGATAAATAAATAGATAAGTAAATAAGTAGATGAAAATTATAAATAAATAAATAAATAAATAAGTAAATCAATCAATCAATCAATCAATAAATCAATAAATAAATAGATAAATAAATAAATAAATAAATAAATAAATAAATAAATAAATAAATAAATAGATAAATAAATAAATAAATAAATAGATAGATAAATAAATAAATAAATAAATAAATAAATAAATAAATAAATAAATAAATAAATAAATAAATAAATAAATAAATAAATAAATAAATAAATAAATAAATAAATAAATAAATAAATAGATAAATAAATACTCCACTCCCCTCTACCCTCCTCCCTCTCTCTTATCCTGACACCTCCTGGATTACAAAGGATTACAAAGGCGAAGCATGCCGACAGGAGACCTTTTGGTCCATATCTAATTCGGATGTAAAAAAAAATCATAATAATAATAGATTAACAAATAAAAACTATAGTAATGTAAATAACAAATAAAATGTATAAATAAATGCATAGGTATAGTTAAATAATAAACAAACAGGTAAATAGTAAATTATAATAAATTGGCATATAACTAATAATAAATGAAAATCAGACAAATGATAACAAAACAAAAACAAATAATATAAAATAAATTATAATCATTACAGCATCTTGCTTAGGTGTTTATCTAAATGATTCTTAAAGCTTCGAACTGAACTACATTGCACTACCTGTGCAGGAAGTTTATTCCATTCATTAACTATACGGTTGGCAAAGTTGTTTCTACCTACTTCCAAACTGAATCTATTTCCTGACAGTATGAGACCATTGTTTCTTGTCTGATTCTCATTTAGTGTGAAAATTTTGTTACTTTTGATGTTGTCAATTTCCTTTAAAATCTTAAAGACCTGTATCAAGTCACCTCTGAGTCTACGCTTTTTTAGGGAAAACAGATTCATATGACGGGTCATCCCTTCATTTTGTTCACTTCCCTGGGTCAGAAGCAGTGTTGCAAGGCACAGGACATCCACAGCAAGGCCGCTTCATTAAATCATCTACCACCCCTCTCCATCCCCTTATGAAAAAAAGAAGGAGAAGACTGGGAGAAATCCCTTCCGGCTGAGTCAATTTATTTCTCATGCATACTCCCGTACATCCCAATCCCCACCCATTCCCCCTCATGC
>NC_134815.1:23024161-23046661 GCF_046742065.1 Oratosquilla oratoria
AAGAAGAAAACCACTAAGCAGAAATAGCTTTAGACCAATCTTGAGTAGCTCTTTTATTTTATTTCGACAAATTATACATTCAATTTGGTCGTGAGATTGATTCCCGGGACCCGATGCGGGTTATATTCTGTATGTTCTCGACAGCTATGGCCAGGCGGGGGAGACGACCCAAACATAAAAAAAAAAAAAGTGTCTTGCGTCATCTAAGAGGACATTGTCTTCCCAAAAGATTCTCACTTCCAACTTCATAGGAGTGAGACAGTGAGTGGGTATAACTGCTGTAACGTGATTTTCTTCAGTCAAGGTAAGCCCTATGCAAAGTGAAATGGCTAAGATTTCATCAGGTCTGCGGGCTTGTAGCTCGATCAAGATATTCATGAAGCGATATGTAGCAATATCAAATTAAATGCTCAAGTGGCGATGAAACGTTGATGAATATCAAAGGAAACGAATGGATCATTAGGTTTAATGGATGACAAATTGATGAGGAAATTGCTATAGCATTGTGAGGAAGTATACATAAATGCTTCGAATAGTATTGCAGGAAGATATAACTTCTTGTAATCAGAATGTATTGCTTGAAATTATGCCACGAAGGCTCGTGATGTATTAATTAAGCCTATCTAATTTTGGGTTTATAGCCTTATTATAGAGCAATCAAGCTTAGGTCATTATGATTCAAAGGATAAGAGAAATGAAACTCTGTTTGTTATAAAAGTACAGAGAAGGGAAAAGGGAACGGCAGCAATGGATTATGAGAGTTATATAACAAATATAAGCATTAATTAATCTCATCAGTGTTAGATGAGATAAATGAAAACTGTAGTGATTTCTATTTGACGAGAAGTCTGTATGGAGACCCCCAAATTCTAAACCATAGATAAGAGCAACAAGAAATTAGAATAAGTCAGATTTTCTTCAAAAGTAATTAATCAAAAGGTTGGATAAAGTTAGCCTATTTTACACATAAAATAAACAAAAATAACAACAATAAAAGCAAATGTGTATCTATTGACTTTAAATATCATCGACTGTTTCACTTGAACAACATTATAGAAACTTATTCCATATATCATATAACATGCCCTGAGGACGACGTTGAAGCTAAAAGTAGCAAATACCATCTATGGGATCTGATTATCTGACTTCAATGGAGTTCTTAGGACAATTTCCGCCATAGTCTGGAAAAAAAAATTCTGTCCGTCACCACGTAAGAGGTTTATCAGGACCTCGCTACACTGGCACATTTGATAAAGCTAAATGATCCTATAGATGTACGATTTCTCACTCTGTAGAGAAAAGATTTGTGTTGAATGAATTTATGCAAAACGTCATTCCAAGTGGGAAAGTGTGGTTAAAATATATATGTATATATATATGTATATATATATATATATATATATATATATATGTATGTATATATATGTATATATACATATATATATGTATATATATATATATATATGTGTGTGTGTGTGTGTGTGTGTATAAGAGTAAGTAGGGATATATTAAATATTCCTCCGTATACGATGAATTAAAAACAATTTAAAGAATCGGAGAAATGAGATTAATCGTGATGCAGTCTACGGTGAGATTAATCTCGAGTTTTAGATGTGTGATTGATAATTGTGAACTGTCATCGATGTTGACAGGTTCCTATTACCAAAGGAGAAAAGTATGGAAGCATTATCGTCAGGTTCAGGGATATGTAGGGAGGGGATTCCAACAACCTCCATTTCTTCTACTGGAAAACGTCAGGGAGAACAAAAACAATTTCGTGAATCGCACGACTGCACCAAACTCTGTCATGTCAACCCTATATTTCTTTTTTTACCTCGTTTGTTCACCTTCTGTATGCTATCCCTCTTTCACACTTTCCATCTCACGGTGTGCATTCAGTAACACACCTGCTCCATTGCCCATCATTCCTTCGCGCTAACTTTTCTGCCCAAATCCATTTCCTCTGTTTTCCACCTCCACAATATCTTTCTCTCCAGTCTTTTCTCTCGCTCAGCTTTCCTTCTCTCATTCCTCCAGAGTTCTCCAGAGTTAACCCCAGCATTGAACTCTCGATGTCTAGGTATTCCTGATCACTGTCTTTTTTGTGTCCGCCAAATTTCAAGTTTTAAAGCCGTAGATTGCATGTGGTGTCATACACTAATTGTAAAATTTAAAGCTTGTGGCAGATTTTGGGAAGGGTAGTGATAGGAGAAAACTAAAAGTGAACGTGGGTAAAACTATGATGGTGAGATGAATAAGGAGAGAGGGTGGCGGGAAGTAGAAGATGAAAGAGGCTGGAGAGAGTGAGAAAAAATAAGAATTAGGAACACATGTGACACGAAATGGAAGAGTGGGAGTGGAAGTAAACTGTAGAGGAAGAGAAGAAAATATTTGTCTTAAGGGACTGAAAAATGTCATGAGAAATAGACGTCTGTGTATGAATGCAAAGATAAAATAGGCAAAATGGTGATTGTTCCAACGACACTGTATGTGGCGGAGACTCGGAATTTAAAAGAGACACAGTGGGAACAAGTTTAAATATGTTTGGAATGAAGTGTCTGAGATATATGGTGGTGGTTGCAAGTTTTGATAGAGTGAGAAAGAAGGAAATGGGGAGGAGAGTGGGGATAGAAAACTATATGACAGCTAGGAGTGATGCAAGAATATTGAGATTGTCTGGGCACATGGAAAGAATGAGTGAAGAAAGTGTAGCAAAAATATTACGGGAACCAGAAGAGGATATAGTGAACTTGAGGAGACTACCAAGGATGAGATGAATGGATATTGTGAAAAGGGCTTTGAGCAAAAGGGGGGAGGGTGTTCAGCAAGGTAGGGAAAATGTAGGAGATAGGAATGAGAGGAGAATGGTTGTATATTGATGATAATTTTACTTTGCTCGAAGGGATTTAAGTAGTATTGAAATCTCCAATCACTACTACATCCAAATTCCACCCAAAACTTTCTAAGCATTTTTTCAAATTCATCCATTAAGCCTCCCATTCCTCTTCAGTTTTCTCACCAGCAGGTCCCCATGAACTTATAAAACCGCAAATACCCCATGCTAGTTTCTAATTCATCCACATTAACTTTTAAGAGTAACTCAACCTATCTCGTCACTTACCTCGCTCCCTCATCATTCCCGACAGTTTCCATACCACACTCCTAAACTCAAAATAACCCCTCCATTTTAATTTGATTTTTCTTAACGCTAACATATTCACCTTTCTTCTCACAAACAAACTGTTAATCTCTTTTCTTTTGTTTTCATCTTCATCACAACCATGAACATTTAATGGCCCAACTTATGAGTTTCTTGTAGTTGTTCTCATCCCAGATCCTCTTATAACTTGACTTATCGTAGTATGAACATACTGAGAGCAGGATCCCTAGTTCCATAACTCTGTCTCACTTTGTCGCCTTTTACCTCGCATGAGAATCAAGGTGGTAGAATCACCCCCCACCCCCACCCATCCCATACAACAGATAATACGAAGAGACAAAGTTATAGACGTGGTAGAGGATAATTTCAAGGATACATCACGGAGGAAGGACAGTTACAGTACAAAGGTGGTATAATTTTTCTATGAGTAGTGATTTTATTCTAAAATAAAACAAAATATATTTTGCTTCTGTTTATAGGAGAACCTTTAAAATTTTCCAAAGCATTGGTTACATGCTACTATGCCATCTCTACTGCATGATCCCCTGCAATAAATATACTAATAACACAAACTGAAATTGTTAACGAGTTTGGGCAACATAAAAAACCTCTGTATGGTGAAGGACAGACTTATTCTCCTGTTATTCGTCCCCAAAGCCCATAGATACAATACTATGTTCAGTTCTGATGAAGTAACACCGTCCTCAAATGGGGCCAAAGAACTCTATCAATTTCCACTAACTTTCCATTTATTTGTTTTTATAAACGAATAGATTATGATCGGCGATCACTCTCCTACTCTTTGTACTAAGCAGTAACAGTTTATTCACACAACACTAATACTGCAAAACTTCCTCTTGTAAAGATCGACAGGAGGATTAGAGGTCTCCTGTTACTGGATGCCATTTGGTGGTCAGTTTATGGTGTGAGAAACTGTAGTTGATAGATCTTCAGTGAGTGTATGTAAGAACAATCTTAGCCTTGATCTAGAAATGAGTAGCACCCTTGAATCCTTTTGGTTTACATTCTTCCCACGAAGAACAAAATTATCTGGATTTAGTGAAAAATATTTAGGTGTACTTGAAAATTACTCACTGTTCCGGAAGAGGCTAATCAAGGTACTTTGGACGGACCTAGAAATTTTACTCTATTTGAATAAAATCAGCAGTAACTAGATACAAGTTCTTAGATGTACCAAAAATTAATCAACACCCTCCCCCTTAATATATATATATATATATATATATATATATATATATATATATATATATATGTATATGTATATATATACATAAATATATATATACATATATATAGATAGATAGATTTATATATATATATATATATGTATATATATATATATATATATATATTTATATATAATCAACCACAGTGCACTTTAATTCTAAGCCATCAACTTCGGAAACACCGTGGAGGCACATGCAGAAATTGAAACGTGGTACGCCCGAGGACTCGAACCAACGGCCAGCACGTGGCCAATGCTTGTAGTGACCTGACCACTACACCATCAAGAGAGATATAAGTTGAGCGCAACTTTTCTTACATATTTTTATGCTCGTGTTAAATACACATACACGAAAGTTTGCGTTCAACCCATCTCCACTAGGATAGTACAATTGGTAAGTATACGAACACGGGAAAGTATTTGTACAACACTGAATGGGTCCCAGTGACTAGAGATACATTTTTATCAACCACAGTGCACTTTAATTCTAAGTCATCAACATCGGAAAAACCGTGGCGGCACATGCAGAAATTGAAACGTGGTACGCCCGAAGACTCGAACCAACGGCCAGCACGTGACCAGTGCTTGTAGTGACTTGACCACTACACCATCAAGAGAGATATAAGTTGAGCGCATCTTTTCTTACATATTTGTATGGTCGAATTATATACACATACACGAAAGATTGCGCTCAACCCATCTCAACTAGGATAGTACAATTAGTAAGTATACGAACGCAGGAAAATATTTGAACAACACTGAATGGGTCCCAGTGACTAGAGTTACATTTTTATCAATCACAGTGCACTTTAATTCTAAGCCATCAACATCGGAAAACCGTGGAGGCACATGCAGAAATTGAAACGTGGTTCGCCCGAGGACTCGAACCAACGTCCAGCACGTGACCAGTGCTTGTAGTGACTTGTACACTACCCCATCAAGAGAAATATAAGTTGAGCGCAACTTTTCTTACATATTTGTATGCTCGAGTTACATACACATACACGAAAATCTGCGTTCAACCCATCTCCACTAGGATAGTACAATTGGTAAGTATACGAACGCGGGAATGTATTTGTACAACACTGAATGGGTCCCAATGACTAGAGATACATTTTTACCAACCACAGTGCACTTTAATTCTAAGCTATAAATGGATTAAACGCAAACTTTATATATATATATACATATATATATATATATATATATATATATATATATATATATACATATATATATTGATAAGTATTTTAGACAAATTATTTGGATGATGGAGAACATAAACACAGGGGAAGGCTCGGAACCCTAAACACTCTAACTTTTCGTTCGCGTAGAACTTCTTCAGAACTTCTTCTCTCTGAAGAAGTTCTACGCGAATGAAACGTTACAGTGCTTAGGGTTTCGATCCTTCCCCTGTGTTTATGTTCTCCATCATCCAAACCATATATACATATATATACATATACATATACATATACATATACATAATATACATATATATATATATATATATATATACATATATGTATATATATATATATACAATACACACACACACATATATATATATATATATATATATACATATGTATATATATATATATATATATATATATATATATATGTATAGTATATATATATATACTTCTGTACAATGAACACAGCAGACATTATGGTATAGAAAAAATCAGTCATTATAAAGAGTCTATCTTGAAAAATGAATAAAACTTGTGAAATTTTAGTGACACAATTCTAGTGGACTAAAGAATCTTCCGATGCTGCAAATCTGCAATTTTGACTAAGAAATAAGCTAAGTGTTGCCAAAAGAATGAGATAATAAACCTTAGATGGGGGAAAACACAAGCTGGAGGTTTCCATTGAGATGGAGAGACAAAAAGAAAAAAAGAAAAAAGGAAGCACAGGAGGAAGAAATAGGATGGAAAAGGAAAAAAAAAGAGAAGAGATATAAGAAGAAAAGAGATAAAAAGAAAATGAGAAGATGAACTGGTAGACATGAAAAATAAGGGGAGGTTGAGAAAGAAGAATGAGAAGAGAAATTAGAGAAGAGTAGGAGGAGGAAGAGGATAAGGAGGAGGAGGAGAAAAAGGATATGAATGAGGATAGGAGAAGGATGGGAAGTAGGAAGAGGAAGAGGAGGAGACGAAGGAGGAAGAGTTCTGCACACGAAAAGAAGAGAGGTTAGGAGGTGAAAAAAGAGGAGGTGAGACGTGAAGAGAGTGAAAACCAGAGGTAGGAGAGGAGGAAGAGGTATAGGTGGAAGAGAAGGGTAGAGGAGGAGAGAGAAGGGGGAGTGGTAGCAGCAGTGTGAGAAACAGAAAAAGCAGAAGTAAAAATAAGAGAAAGAAGAACAGGAAAAAGAGGAGAATGACAAGGAAGAAGAGAAGAAGAGAAGAAGAAGAGGTAGGAGAGGAGGAAGAGGTATAGGTGGAAGAGAAGGGTAGAGGAGGAGATAGAAGGGGAGTGGTAGCAGCAGTGTGAGAAACAGAAAAAGCAGAAGTAAAAATAAGAGAAAGAAGAATAGGAAAAAGAGGAGAAAGACAAGGAAGAAGAGAAGAAGAGAAGAAGAAGAGGTAGGAGAGGAGGAAGAGGTATAGGTGGAAGAGAAGGGTAGAGGAGGAGAGAGAAGGGGGAGTGGTAGCAGGAGTGTGAGAACCAAAAAAAGCAGAAGTAAAAATAAGAGAAAAAAGAATAGGAAAAAGAGGAGAAAGACAAGGAAGAAGAGAAGAAGAGAAGAAGAAGTAGCAACAGTTTGAAAAAGAGGAAAATTTGGGGATGTAGGAAAAGAGCAAAAGGAAGACGAGGAAAAGAGGAAAAAGGAGAGGAGGAGAAGGAGGAGGAAAAGGAAAAGGAACAAGAGAATGAGGAGAAGGTTAAGGAGGACTAGGCGAAGTAGGAGTAGGCGGACGAAATCTGGACCCAAAAGAGCATACGGGGAAAGGACGGGAACGGATCGAGGTCATCAAACACCACGGCCAACCGAATCTTCCTTGTGTCGAGTCCACCTTTAAGGTCTCCCTTGGCACCAAGGGCCTGCTCCTGACTCTAGTAGCTACACTGCTCTTGCTGTCCTTCCTTCTCCTTCTCTTCTTTATTCTTTTCTTTTTTCTTTTTTTCTTTTTCGATGAAGTGAAATCGTCATGGTGAAATAATCAATATTTTACCACAAATATTTTAATTTGAATCTAACTAATTTGTCCGACACTAATCACTATAAAACTGTATAAAAGAAAGATAAATATACAGTTTATCATTAGGAGCCAATCAAAAAGTTTTATTGTTAACAAGTTTTCATTTCTTCTTCTTCTTCTTCTTCTTCTTCTTCTTCTTCTTCTTCTTCTTCTTCTTCTTCTTCTTCTTCTTCTTCTTCTTCTTCTTCTTCTTCTTCTTCTTCTTCTTCTTATTTTTCTTCTTCTTCTTCTTCATCTTCTTCGCGTTCTTCGCGTTCTTCGCGTTCTTCTTCTTCTTCTTCTTCTTCTTCTTCTTCTTCTTCTTCTTCTTCTTCTTCTTCTTCTTCTTCTTCTTCTTCTTCTTCTTCTTCTTCTTCTTCTTCTTCTTCGCGTTTTTCTTCTTCTTCTTCTTCTTCTTCTTCTTCTTCTTCTTCTTCTTCTTCTTCTTCTTCTTTTTCTTCTTCTTCTTCTTCTTCTTCTTCTTCTTCTTCGCGTTCTTCTTCTTCTTCTTCTTCTTCTTCTTCTCCTTCTTCTTCTTCTTCGAGTTCTTCTTCTTCTTCTTCTTCTTCTTCTTCTTCTTCTTCTTCTTCTTCTTCTTCTTCTTCGCGTTCTTCTTCTTCTTTCACTTTCCCCAACTCTTTTTATTTCTCTTTTTCCCTCTCCCCAATTCCTAATTTTCCTTTTCCAGTGTATTCCTTTACATTTTCTCTTTTTTCTGTGTTCTTTCCTGATCATACTACTTATTTCCTCCTTTTCATTCCCTCTTTATCTCCCAGTTCTTCCTTATCGTAGTTATCTTACTGATCCTTCTATTTCTACTCTTTTTTTTTTTCGTTCTACTTCTGCCTATTCACTTTTTCGTTCTCCTCCACCTCTTACTTCTCCTCATTATCCTCCTCTTTCTTATCTATTTACAATTTTTTCTGTCTTTTCCTCATTCTCTCTGAATGGCTCTCAATCTTTTCTTTATCTCTCCACTTTTTTCTTAAGTATCCTTTTCCTCTTTATCTCAATCCGTATCCTTGCATTATGCCCCATTTACTCTCCTGTTTTATCTATATTATTATTTTTTTCCTTCTAATCTTGACTCTTCTTATCTTATTTCCTTTCTATTCCATTTCCACCTGTCTTCTTCTTGTCCTTCTTCACTTCATTCTTTTTTACTATCTTCCTACACCTTGCTTTCTTTTTCGTCTTTCATCTATTTCTCCCTTTCTTTTCTCCATTTTCTTTTACTTCACCTTTTCCTATTTCTCATTCTTCATATTAATCTTATGAAAAAAAATCTTAATTTGATCCTTTTTTTGAGGGGGGGGTCATTTTACTTCTCCTTTTCTCCTTCTAATTTTTTCTTATTCGCATTCGCATTATTTTTTATTATTATTTCTCCTACTCATCCTTTTTCTCTTTACTCTTCTCTTTCTTTTGTTTCTTCTAAATATTTCACTTCTTTCCTTGCTTTTCAACCGGATCATCATTCCATTCTTTCTCTTCCTCCTCTTCCACTTTCTTCGTCTTCCAATTCTCTCTGTTCTTCCCCTTCATTTTCTTTTCCTGTTCGTGGTTCCCCTCATTCTCCTTACCCTCATTTCTTTCCTTATCTCTTTTTCTTTTTATAATTTGACTTCTTCTATTTGACTTCTCTCTCATTTTTCTATTCGTTTTCAACTTATTTTTCTTCTCTTCTTCTATTATATATATTCTTATATCTAAACATTGTTTTTTCTTCTTTTGTCAGTTACTTTCCTTCCTTATATTACTTCTTCTTTCCCTCCACTTCTCCTCTTTACTCTTCTCTCCTCTCCTTTTCTTTCTCCTTCAAATTTTGTAGATTTTCCTTATCTTTTCAATTTTATTTACATTTTTGGTTTTCTTCCAAATCTTATCCATTTTATCCGCTTTTCTTCTTTCTCCTACTTCTCCTCCTCATCCTTCCACACTTCATTTTTATCATCTCCCGTCTCACATTTCTACACATTTTTTTCCTCTTTCTCCACTTTCTAATACTTCCTGTTATCTCCTTGTGCATCCATTACTTTTCCTTTCTCTTTTTCTCCTTCTTCTCTTTTTTATTCGCTCCCTTTGCTTTATCTTTACCTTTCTGCTTTTTCATTCGTTTCTTTATCTTTTTTCATGACAGTTATCTTTTGCGTTTACAACTATTTCTTTTTCTTTATTACTTTCATATTCCTCATTCGTTCTTAGCTTTTTTTTTCTTCTTCTTCTCCTTCTTCTTATTCTTCATTCCTTCATCCTTATGTTTTTTTTCCTTTTCTTTTCCTTCTTACTCTTCTCCTCCTTTTGTTTACTTATCATTCATTCTTTCCTAATCCTTCCACCTCTTTTATTACCTAACTGTTCTTTCTTCACCTATTCTTTCCCTTACTTCTCCTCTTTTTACTCCTTTCTTCTCATTTCTCCTATTTCTCATTTTCCATTTTCTCCTTCTCCTTCTCATACTTCCAGGTATCTTCTTGTACGTCTCTTACTCCTCCTCCTTCCTTCCTTTCTCCTCCTCTTCATTCTCCTTCTTCTCCTCGCCCTTTTCCTTTTCTTCTTCTTTAATCTTCTTGCGTCGTTTCTTTTGCCTTCTCATGCTTCTCATCTTTCTTCCTTCTTGTACATCTTTTACTCCTCCTCCTTCTTTCCTTTCTCCTTTTCTTCATTCTCCTTCTTCTCCTCGCCCTTTTCCTTTTCCTCTTCTTTAATCTTCTTGCGTCGTTTCTTTCGCCTTCTCATGCTTCTCATCTTTCTTCCTTCAACCTTTATTTTTTTCTCCTCCTCATATTTCTTATCTTTCCCCTCTCCCTCCTCGAGCACGTAAAAATTTGAAGAAAAAGAGGAGGAATGAAAGAAGTAGATAAGAAAAAAGAAAAGGTCATGGCATGAGTTTTTATCAAGAGAAATGGGGGGATGAAGAAAGAAGAAAAAATATGTAGGGGAACCTTGGGAAGTCAGGAAAATGTAAAATCATAGAGGAGAAGAGAAACAGAACGAAAATTGAGAGAAAACGATCACAAAAAACAACAACTGACGAGATAAATGAAAAGTTTGGGAAGCAGTAAGCGAAGATAAGAAAGTAATTATGATAATTCGAAGGCAAGAAGATGAGACAAAAAACTGAGAAAGGGGAGATAGGAAGTAATAGAAGGAAAGAAAAGAAAACTGGGGACAATTTCAAGCGTGAGAAATTACATTAACGAAGACTGACTTTACCGGTCTTTGAAATTTCTTTATTCGATTTTTTTCTTTTTCATTTAAGATGAAGATATGAACCAGATCGTCCTTTGCTGAACTGCTCGTCAATTGTGTTTTGGCCTCTGTCTGGTCAAGTCAGGTAAGTTCAGGTCAGGTGAAAGTGACTAGTCACCCAATTATTAACCATTTTATAATGCTTCATAACTTATGCTGGTTAGTGTCTCTACTTACGACGGAGGTCAAAGTGACGGCAGTTCAAACCCTGCCACCAGCGAGCTGTACCAAGGGCATGTTTCATTGAAATCCACGCTCTAAAGTCCTCTGTAAGGAGCACCGTTCTAGCCGCCTAACAGAAGGGGATTCGCGACGTTAAACGGAATAAAACTCCAAAAGATATTTCATGTAACTAAGTTAAATTCCTCCCGCGGCGAAATGGATAAATCTATCTCGTACCTATTTCGCTGAACCCTTCTGCTGTATTTTACGGCCCTCGCTTTTTTTCGGCTTCCAGCAATCGACGTAATGTAGGTCAGGGACGGCTCGTCACCAGTGAAAGGAACTAGATTTTTTTTATTTATGTTTTGGGTTGCCTCTACTTCTTCATTTAACCCCTTCTCCAGGGATACAAACTTTATGAATTTTGTTCTAGTTAAAGACTAGCTGTTTTTTTTAATTTAGAGGTCGAACTGCGACTTCTAGAAGTTCTTGGTTCATGAAGAGGTTGACTAGAGGATATGAGAGGGACGCCCACACCATTCATGACTGGGGGAAGTTGGTCGTGAACCTGTCGAAAGTTGTTTGGGATAGTAAGGATGCCTGCATGGGAGCTTGCTCGGAGAGACCGTGGAGACTGACGCTGGTGTCTGAGTAAAGCAACGTTCTCCCTGGTGTAGAGCCCCAATTGATGACATAAAGCACTTCGTTTTCTCAGCTGCATTACCTCCCCTTAGCCTGAGCATAATTCATACACAACGTCAACCTGTTGAAGGACCTAATGAGTTCTCATATGTAATCAACAAACGAGAGCTCAGGCAGGCCAGTTTGTTTAGTTTACAAAAGGCAATTAGGCACATAAAAGATGGTGGTGAGGAGCGCACAACAGGAGGAGCGTAGCTGTGGCAGAAGCTGTCACTTTGCCTCTATACACTTGGGTTGTTGGTGCAGGTGACAGTCAATGCTCTGAACCGAAGAGAAGTATGGAATTCAAACCTACAACTAAGGGAATGCGAGGCCAGTACGCTGTGGATAATACCACCAGCGCATATATAAGGCGTAAATATTTTCTATTTTTTAATAGAAAAAATATCAGCTCTCAAATACACTGTCAAAGCAAACGTGACGATAAATGGAATGGTGCGTGGGTTTTATCCCTGGCAAGCTGATTGTCAGCTACGTGATCCATCTCTGTCGTTTCCAGTACGACACATACATTACATTACCATCTCTGACTCAGACACCTCATTCATTCTTTTTGGAATATCTTAGTGATGATTTTGTGAACGGATTCAACATTAGGTTGACCCAGTAACGTAGAGAAGGCACCCATCACGAATACATACCACGCTTTCATATGCCTTGAACATCATATAACAAACTCCAGGGTTCTGTAGCCTATCAGGTATAAAGAATTTAATTATATGTTTATTCATGTGATACTATAGACCCTTTGAATATGCAGAACACAGACCATAATCTAGATAGTGGATTGATACTGCTCTAAAAAAAAAGTATAATTCTATCAAATGTGTAATATCTGGAAAAAAAAAGTAAATATCCTATGACATAATTCACCACGAATAAAAACCAATAGTCAGATATAAAAATCGGCCAATAAAAAAATCAAGTGTTGGACATTTCATAACGTGATAAGATTTAATAATACGTTTCAATGAATTTGAAATTCCAGAACGTAAGTTTTGAATATTGGCCAAAACTTTACTTCATATGATAATTAGCCCAAGAAGAATGCCCAGGAGACATTGTCCCAACGTTGGAAATTAGACATTTCGAGAAAAGTGAAAAAAAAAAAAAATAGCCGAAGCTGCAGTTAACGTAAAGGTTGCCATGGTAATTTACAAGGAATAAAAGAAACGAAGAAGAAAAATATTGTGATGAAAGCTTAGTAAGGAATGAGCCAGAATTGTTTTTTTATGGTCGTGGGAAGAGTTGAAATTTCGCGAGACGTATTTTCTTCGGGACCCGTAATGCATAAATGCGTGGTGAAGGTGAAGAAGAAGAACAAGTTGAGAGGAAGAGGACAGAATAAAAAAAGAAGAAGCGAAAGTGAGGAGGGAAGAAGGAAAAGGAGAAGGAGAACAAATACTCGTTCTTTGAGAACGAGAAGAAGAAAAAGTGAAGAAAGAAGAGCAGGAGAACAAGAAGAAAGAACAAGGAAAAGAAGAAGGAGAAAAAAGAGAGTAAAAATTGAGACGAAAATCAGAAGAAGAAGAAGAAGAAGGAGGAGGATAAATAACAAAAGAAATGTTTTGTCTTAGAGAACTAGAGAAGAAAAAGGAAGAAATGCAAGAAGAAAAGGAAGAACAAATGTAAAGGCGAGGAAAAGGGGACCAAGGATAAGATAAAAGAGAAATAAGAAAAAGAGCTAGAATAGGAGAATAGGGACAAGAAGGAGGTAGAAGAAGAGGAAGAGGAAGAGGAAGAGGAAGAGGAAGAGGAAGAGAAGAGGAAGAGGAAGAGGAAGAGGAAGAGGAAGAGGAAGCGGAAGAGGAAGAGGAAGAGGAAGAGGAAGAAGAGGAAAAGAAAAAAGAAGAGGAAGAGGAAGAAGAAGAGGAAGAGGAAGAAGAGAAAAAGGAAGAAGAAGAGGAAGAGGGAAAAGAGGAAGAGGAAGAGGAAGAGGAAGAGGAAGAGGGAGAGGAAGAGGAAGAGGAGGAAGAAGAAGAAGAAGAAGAGGAAGAAGAAGAGGAAGAGGAAAGGGAAGAGGAAGAGACAGAGGAAGAGAAGAGGGAGAGGAAAAAACAAAAACAAAGAGGAAGGGAAGGAGTAACTGAAAAGAACAGAGGAAGAGGAGGAGGAAGAGGAAGTAAAAGAGGAATAATAAAAAGTAAAATAAATGAGAAAAGAAAGAGGAAGAGAAGTAAGAAAAAGATAAAGATGACGAGGTAGAGGGACAGTAATAGAAAGTGAATGAGGAAGAGGTAGAGAAAATAAAATAAGAGAAAATGGAAGAGGAAGAAGAAAAGGAGAAATCGGGTGAAAGGGAGAAGTAGATTGGAAAGGTATTTGTCGCAAGGGAAGAGGGCGATGACGATAGCGAAATAGAAGAGGAGAAAAGAGATTCGGTGGTGTTGAATTCCAAAGTATCTGAAGACGAGGAGGAAGATAGGGTGAAATAATGTCAGGGAAAATACGTAAGAAGGTCAGGCGAGAAAAATAAGAAAATGTAGAGACGGAAGAACAGAAGTAACAGATGCGAGAGAGGAAGGGCAGAATGAGATGAATAGCACGAGGTACGAAGAGGAGGAGGAGGAGGATAAGGAAGAGGAGTGGGAGGAGGAGGAGGAGGATAAGGAAGAGGAGTGGGAGGAGGAGTAGGAATGGAAAGAGGAGAGAAAGGGAAGAATAGGAGGGCAAAAATAAAGTGAAGAGGGAGGCAAGTTTGAGAAAAAGGAAAGTACAATGGTTAAGGAGTGAATGATGGTGAAAGAGATGGAAGAGGAGGCGTAGAGGATATAGAAATAGACAAGGAAATGAATAATGAATTAAAAGAAAAGTAATAGTAATTGTGTGTGTGTGTGTGTGTGTGTATGTGAGAGTTGAAAGGAATGAAAAATAAATTAAAGAGATGAGATCAAAGGTAAGAATTGGGGTCGGAGAACTAGATGGAGAACTATTAAGAGGAGCAATAAGAGAAGCTGGAGCAACAGAATATTGGTAAGAATAAGAAGTAAATGACAAAGCCAAAGACAGGAGGAAGAGATGGAGGAGGAGAAGAAGAAGAAGGAGGGATAAGGAGAGAAGGAAAACGATGAGAATGAGAGAAGGTTATAGATAAGGAGAAACACTGATTAGAGGTTTCATATGAAAAAAAAATCTTACTAAAATCTAAGAGAGAGAGAGAGAGGGACCAATTTTCAAGATTGTTATTATATATGATATTATATTATATTATATTATATTATATTATATTATATTATATTATATTATATTATATTATATTATATTATATTATATTATATTATATATATTATATTATATATATTATATTATATTACAATATATTATATTATGTTGTATATATATTATATTATATTATATTTATATTATATTATATTATATTATATTATATTATAATATATTATATTATACTATATTATTTTGTATTATATTATATTATATATTATATTACATTAGATTATATTACATTGTGTTATATTACATTACATTATATCATATATATATATATATATGTATATATATATATATAAATATATATATATATATATATATATATACATAAATATATGGAAATAAACTCACATACTGTGATACGAACCCTCGCCTAAGCGGGTTGCTTTTCATAAGATGAAGACCATGCTATCACACCAACACGACACTACAAAACAAACAACATAGTTGTAGGCTTGTGGTGGCGTGATGCTACGGCCTTCGTCTTATAAAAAGCAAGCCGCTCAGGCGAGTATTCGAATACTAGTATAACAGCTTATTTTGAAATGTCATAATGGTCCAAAAACAATATATGTGTATATATATATATATATATATATATATATATTATATAGATATACAGTATATATATATGTATATATATATATATATATGTGTATGTTTCTTAAGACAGATTGAACATTTTTAGAAGCTCCGCCATGGGGTTCGTATCCCATGGCGGAGCTCCTAAAAATGTTCAATCTGTCTTAAGAAACGTCTTGGCCTCGTGATTTTCGACGCACGGGTCAGGGTTCGTATTCCATGGCGGAGCTTCTAAATATATATATATATATATATTATATATGTATATATATTATATATATATATATATACATATATATATATATATATATATATACATATATATATGCATATATATACATATATATATGTATATATACATATATATATGTATAT
The DNA here is from genome assembly GCF_046742065.1 of Oratosquilla oratoria. Taxonomy (NCBI): domain Eukaryota; kingdom Metazoa; phylum Arthropoda; class Malacostraca; order Stomatopoda; family Squillidae; genus Oratosquilla; species Oratosquilla oratoria. The sequence goes on from NC_134815.1 coordinate 23,040,057, forward strand.
ATACATATATAATATATTTATATACATATATATATATACATTTATATATATATATATACATATATATATGTATATATATATCTATATATCTATATATATACAATATATATATATATATATATATACATGTACATATATATATATATATATATACAAGCACCCGGACCTGGCTTCGCCAGGTGTGCTTGGCCTACGGCGTAGCTCGCTTCGCTTCGCTTGGCAATATTTCGTAAAGATTCTCTTAGCAACATTTCGTAAAGATTCTCTTGGTAATATTTTGTAAAGATTCTCTTGTTAACATTTGGTAAAGATTCTCTTGGCAATATTTCGTAAATATTTTCTCATTAATATTTCGTAAAGATTCTTTTGTCAGAATTCCGTAAAGATTCTCTTTTTCTTGTTAGCACCACTTTCTTTTTCCATGTTAATATTATTAACGTATTAGAGAAATATTTTTTTATGTTTTATGTTATGTTATTCTCTTGGCAATATTTCGTAAAGATTCTCTTAGCAATATTTCGTAAAGATTCTCTTGGTAATATTTCGTAAATATTTTCTCATTAATATTTCGTAAAGATTCTTTTGTCAGAATTCCGTAATTCCGTTTTTATGTATAAAGATTCTCTTGGCAATATTTCGTAAAGATTCTCTTAGCGTTATTTCGTAAAGATTCTCTTGGTAATATTTCGTAAAGATTCTCTGAGTCTGAGTGAGATGTCTCCGGGAGTTAGTGTTTCCGGTGATGACTTATTTCCGGAGTAGGAGGTTGGAAGGTTTAGAGAGAAATATTTTTTTATGTATACACCCATGTTGTTGTGTATAGTAATCGTATAAATCGTTTTCTTCCAGACCGTCCTCGCGCCAGATCACTGTTAAAACACTCACCCCGGTCCATGACCCCCTGTTACCTTTTGTTCGGGTCACGCACTTTCGTTCAGAAATCTTAGTTTTGACTATTTCCATTTTTATCTAATTAATAGATTCTCTTGGCAATATTTCGTAAAGATTCTCTTAGCAATATTTTGTAAAGATTTTCTTGGTAATATTTCGTAAAGATTCTCTTGTTAACATTTGGTAAATATTCTCTTGGCAATATTTCGTAAAGATTCTTTTGTCAGAATTCCGTAATTCCGTTTTTATGTATATAAATTCTCTTGGCAATATTTCGTAAAGATTCTCTTAGCAATATTTCGTAAAGATTCTCTTGGTAATATTTCGTAAAGATTCTCTTGTTAACATTTGGGAAAGATTCTCTTGGCAATATTTCGTAAATATTTTCTCATTAATATTTCGTAAAGATTCTTTTATCAGAATTCCGTAATTCCGTTTTTATGTATATAGATTCTCTTGGCAATATTTCGCCAGGTGTGCTTAGCCTATGGCGTAGCTCGCTTCGCTCGCTCTTCATTAGAGTACATATAATTTTTGCTATTTCGTAACATATTACAAAGGAGTCTTCAAAATCTCCCGAAGGAGTCTCTAGTCTCCAGAAGTAGTCGTCAAAGTCTCCCGACGTCAAATTCTCCCGTCGTGTGTCTCTCTCTCTCTTTCTCTCTTTCTTTCTCGTTAGGTCAATCATAAAGGCAATACATTTTTTTAATCGTTTATGTTATGTCACATAGGACCCGCGGAAATTCCACGGTTATTCAACTTTTAAGTATTACGAAGGAGTCTTCAAAAGCACCCGGCCCGGCTACGCCGGGGGCCTTGGCCTGCGGCGCTGCGCCTTAGGCGCGGGCGCTGCGCGCCCTGGGCTACGCCCCTTTTTTGGAAAATAAAATATCAAAATATCAAAATCGAGTTCTTCGAGTTCTTCGAGTTCTTCTTCGAGTTCTTCTTCGAGTTCTTCTTCGAGTTCTTCTTCGAGTTCTTCTTCGAGTTCTTCTTCGAGTTCTTCTTCGAGTTCTTCGAGTTCTTCTTCGAGTTCTTCGAGTTCTTCTTCGAGTTCTTCTTCTTCGAGTTCTCCTTCTTCTTCGAGTTCTTCTTCGAGTTCTTCTTCGAGTTCTTCTCTTTCGAGTTCTTCGAGTTCTTCTTTTTCGAGTTCTTCGAGTTCTTCTTTTTCGAGTTCTTCGAGTTCTTCTTTTTCGAGTTCTTCGAGTTCTTCGAGTTCTTCTTCGAGTTTTTCGATTTCTTCTTCGAGTTCTACTTCTTCTTCTTCTTCGAGTTCTTCGAGTTCTTCTTCTTCCTCTTCTTCGAGTTCTTCGAGTTCTTCTTCTTCGAGTTCTTCTTCTTCGAGTTCTTCTTCTTCTTCTTCTTCTTCTTCTTCTTCTTCGAGTTCTTCCTCTTCTTCTTCTTCGATTTCTTCGAGTTCTTCTTCTTCTTCGAGTTCTTCTTCTTCACCGTAGTTGGCGGTGTTACCGATTTACCACCAAACGCGAAGGGTCAGTTTATTTTTTACTTATATAGATATTTCGCAAAGATTCTCTTGTTAACATTTGGTAAAGATTCTCTTGGCAATATTTCGTAAATATTTTCTCATTAATATTTCGTAAAGATTCTTTTGTCAGAATTCCGTAATTCCGTTTTTATGTATATAGATTCTCTTGGCAATATTTCGTAAAGATTCTCCTAGCAATATTTCGTAAAGATTCTCTTGGTAATATTTCGTAAAGATTCTCTTGTTAACATTTGGGAAAGATTCTCTTGGCAATATTTCGTAAATATTCTCATTAATATTCCGTAAAGATTCTTTTGTCAGAATTCCGTAATTCCGTTTTATGACTCATTTCCGGAGTAGGAGGTTCGAAGGTTTAGAGAGAAATATTTTCTTATGTATACACCCATGTTGTTGTGTATAGTAACCGTATAAATCGTTTTCTTCCAGATCGTCCCCGCGCCAGATCACTGTTAAAACACTCACCCCGGTCCATGACCCCCTGTTACCTTTTGTTCGGGTCACGCACTTTCGTTCAAAAATTTTAGTTTTGACCATTTTCATTTTTATATATATAATAATAATGTATATAGATTCTCTTGACATTATTTCGTAAAGATTCTCTTAGCGTTATTTCGTAAAGATTCTTTTGGTAATATTTCGTAAAGATTCTCTTGTTAACATTTGGGAAAGATTCTCTTGGCAATATTTCGTAAATATTTTCGGAGTAGGAGGTTGGAAGGTTTAATCTTCTTCACATCAGTAACCCACTTCCAGAAATGCCGATTTCTTCGTACCTTCTCCGCTGGTGCTTCACACTTGGCCTGCGGCGCTGCGCGCCTTGGGCTACGCCCCTTTTTTTGGAAAATAAAGTTCTTCTTCGCGTTCTTCTTCGAGTTCTTCTTCGAGTTCTTCGAGTTCTTCTTCGAGTTCTTCGAGTTCTTTTTCGAGTTCTTCGAGTTCTTCTTCGAGTTCTTCGAATTCTTCTTCGAGTTCTTCTTCGAGTTCTTTGAATTCTTCTTCGAGTTCTTCTTCGAGTTCTTCTTCGAGTTCTTCGAGTTCTTCTTCGAGTTCTTCGAGTTCTTCTTCTTCGAGTTCTCCTTCTTCTTCGAGTTCTTCTTCTTCGAGTTCTTCTTCGAGTTCTTCTCTTTCGAGTTCTTCGAGTTCTTCTTTTTCGAGTTCTTCGAGTTCTTCTTTTTCGAGTTCTTCGAGTTCTTCTTTTTCGAGTTCTTCGAGTTCTTCGAGTTCTTCTTCTTCGAGTTTTTCGATTTCTTCTTCGAGTTCTACTTCTTCTTCTTCTTCGAGTTCTTCGAGTTCTTCTTCCTCTTCTTCGAGTTCTTCGAGTTCTTCTTCTTCGAGTTCTTCTTCTTCTTCTTCTTCTTCTTCTTCTTCTTCGAGTTCTTCCTCTTCTTCTTCTTCGATTTCTTCGAGTTCTTCTTCTTCTTCGAGTTCTTCTTCTTCACCGTAGTTGGCGGTGTAACCGATTTACCACCAAACGCGAAGGTGTGACCGAATTACCACCGGACGGCGTAAGCAACCATTAAATTTTTTTATATTAGATACACCCATGTTGTTGTGTGCTTAGGTGTGCTTAGCCTATGGCGTAGCTCGCCCTTATTTTCGTGAAGTTCTGTTAGGAGCTCAGAAAGCAACGCGACATGACGTCACACGTTAAGCTTTGAATAAATGGAAATTCCACGGGATTTACGAAAGAGTCTTTAAAATCTCCCGAAGGAGTCTTCAGTCTCCAAAAGGAGTCGTCAAAGTCTACTGACGTTATCGTCAAATTCTCCCCTCGTCTCTCTGTTTCTCTTTCTCGTTAGGTCAATCATAAAGGCAGTAAAATTTCGGATGGTGGTCATAAAAACGCCAGGAAATTTTCAAAACTGAAAAACTTTATTCTTTTATGTATATAGATTCTCTTGGCAATATTTCGTAAAGATTCTCTTAGCAATATTTCGTAAAGATTCTCTTGGTAATATTTCGTAAAGATTCTTTTGTTAACATTTGGTAAAGATTCTCTTGGCAATATTTCATAAATATTTTCTCATTAATATTTCGTAAAGATTCTTTTGTCAGAATTCCGTAAAGATTCTCTTTTTCTTGTTAGCACCACTTTCTTTTTCCATGGTAATATTAGTGTTTCCGGTGATGACTCATTTCCGGGTTGGGCCTTGCGTAGGAGGTGGGAAGGTTTAGAGAGAAATATTTTTTTATGTTAGTGGAGTGGAGATTCTCTTGGCAATATTTCGTAAAGATTCTCTTAGCAACATTTGGTAAAGATTCTCTTGGCAATATTTCGTAAATATTTTCTCATTAATATTTCGTAAAGATTTTTTTGTCAGAATTCCGTAATTCCGTTTTTATGTATATAGATTCTCTTGGCAATATTTCGTAAAGATTCTCTTAGCGTTATTTCGTAAAGATTCTCTTGGTAATATTTCGTAAAGATTCTCTGAGTCTGAGTCAGATGTGTACCCGGGAGTTAGTGTTTCCGGTGATGAATCATTTCCGGAGTAGGAGGTTGGAAGGTTTAGAGAGAAATATTTTTTATGTATATTGATATATACCCATGGTGTGCTTGGCCTACGGCGTAGCTCGCTTCGCTTCACTTGGCAATATTTCGTAAAGATTCTCTTAGCAATATTTCGTAAAGATTCTCTTGGTAATATTTTGTAAAGATTCTCTTGTTAACATTTAATAAAGATTCTCTTGGCAATATTTCGTAAATATTTTCTCATTAATATTTCGTAAAGATTCTTTTGTCAAAATTCCGTAAAGATTCTCTTTTTCTTGTTAGCACCACTTTCTTTTTCCATGGTAATATTATTTACGTATTAGAGAAATATCTTTTTATGTTAGTGGAGTGGAGATTCTCTTGGCAATATTTCGTAAAGATTCTCTTAGCAATATTTCGTAAAGATTCTCTTGGTAATATTTCGTAAAGATTCTCTTGTTAACATTTGGTAAAGATTCTCTTGGCAATATTTCGCAAATATTTTCTCATTAATATTTCGTAAAGATTCTTTTGTCAGAATTCCGTAATTCCGTTTTTATGTATATAGATTCTCTTGGCAATATTTCGTAAAGATTCTCTTAGCGTTATTTCGTAAAGATTCTTTTGGTAATATTTCGTAAAGATTCTCTTGTTAACATTTGGGAAAGATTCTCTTGGCAATATTTCGTAAATATTTTCGGAGTAGGAGGTTGGAAGGTTTAATCTTCTTCACATCAGTAACCCACTTCCAGAAATGCCGATTTCTTCGTACCTTCTCCGCTGGTGCTTCACACTTGGCCTGCGGCGCTGCGCCTTAGGCGCGGGCGCTGCGCGCCTTGGGCTACGCCCCTTTTTTGGAAAATAAAGTTCTTCTTCGCGTTCTTCTTCGAGTTCTTCTTCGAGTTCTTCGAGTTCTTCTTCGAGTTCTTCGAGTTCTTTTTCGAGTTCTTCGAGTTCTTCTTCGAGTTCTTCGAATTCTTCTTCGAGTTCTTCTTCGAGTTCTTTGAATTCTTCTTCGAGTTCTTCTTCGAGTTCTTCTTCGAGTTCTTCTTCGAGTTCTTCGAGTTCTTCTTCGAGTTCTTCGAGTTCTTCTTCTTCTTCGAGTTCTCCTTCTTCTTCGAGTTCTTCTTCTTCGAGTTCTTCTTCGAGTTCTTCTCTTTCGAGTTCTTCGAGTTCTTCTTTTTCGAGTTCTTCGAGTTCTTCTTTTTCGAGTTCTTCGAGTTCTTCTTTTTCGAGTTCTTCGAGTTCTTCGAGTTCTTCTTCGAGTTTTTCGATTTCTTCTTCGAGTTCTACTTCTTCTTCTTCTTCGAGTTCTTCTTCTTCCTCTTCTTCGAGTTCTTCGAGTTCTTCTTCTTCGAGTTCTTCTTCTTCTTCTTCTTCTTCTTCTTCTTCTTCTTCTTCTTCTTCTTCTTCTTCTTCTTCTTCTTCTTCTTCCTCTTCTTCTTCTTCGATTTCTTCGAGTTCTTCTTCTTCTTCGAGTTCTTCTTCTTCACCGTAGTTGGCGGTGTAACCGATTTACCACCAAACGCGAAGGTGTGACCGAATTACCACCGGACGGCGTAAGCAACCATTAAATTTTTTTTATATTAGATACACCCATGTTGTTGTGTGCTTAGGTGTGCTTAGCCTATGGCGTAGCTCGCTTCGCTCGCTCTTCATTAGAGTACATATAATTTTTGCTATTTCGTAACATATTACAAAGGAGTCTTCAAAATCTCCCGAAGGAGTCTCTAG
>NC_134815.1:23059161-23066661 GCF_046742065.1 Oratosquilla oratoria
GGCCGACAATAAGGCGCCAAAGACATCCTGTTCATTTCGCTGACCACTCTGCTGACAAGCACTTCCTGCCGCGCCACCAGTCACCATCGACACACGCGATCACACCAATAACCACACAGTAATAAACACATTATTACGTATACTGACGAACCTCCCCTGGATATATATTATAGTCTGGCTGTCAGACTAAATTATAAACTAATTATGTAAATTAAAATAAGATGTGACGAACTAAACCCAGCTCACATAAACAAGTCAGTTTATACGAGCGTGGCACCTCACAAAAGGAGTTTCCGGCCTTCTTAAGATGATGCACGGAGCTCGGAGAGGAGTCGGTCGATAACTTACAATGTGTACTGTAGTGATAAGGAACATGTGAGACATTATTATTAAATATAAACATTTCTGTGTAGTGACAATAAGTGATTAAAATAGAACTAAGGTGACATATAGTGTTTGATATATTCGCCTACACATCTGGATAGGGACGGGACCACGTACGGACACATAAGAAATGGTGGCAGCAAACGTCCTACCCACACCTCTGAAGAAAACCGCCTGTCTCTGAAGAAAACCGCCTGTCTCTGAAGAAAACCGCCTGTCTCTGAAGAAAACACCTCCTCGCACCTACCGCACCCTACACGACGGCCCGGGCAAACCCACTCCACACCAACCGTTCCCTCCCAGACGCACACCTACCTATTTTAATCATTCCGTCACCCAGTGCATATAAGTACGATTATCGCCGCCGACTCAACTATAATTACCAGCCTCTAAATAAGGTAACCCATCCAACACCTTTTCAAATACGTAATAGTATCATTACTACTATTACCTTACCTATCCATTCAAACCATCCCTGATACTCGCATTTTTTTTTCTATGCGAACATCATTCAACGAGTCATCGTTTGAGGACAAACCTCATCCGCTCACCCCCCACCACTCATCCGAGTGTCGCGTTCCACCGAGAACCACAACATCAGCAAATTTCCCAGCTGCACGTCATAATACCAATCGCTTCAAGCACGGTATTAAGGTAACCTATACGCCCTTAGATACCCACGTGCTCAACGCACGTACACCTTAGCCATACAACGATTATGTAATCTCGCACTTATATTAGCATATTGTCATTTAGAAGTTTTTTTTCTCTCCAAAAATTATCATTAAGTAATACTCTTTAATCTGCCAATTACAAATATACATATATATTCAACAGTTAATATTATTACATAATATGATATTCATATGCATTCTTCTAGTTAAGTAATTCTTGTTTAAACAAATAGCTCTTATATGTTTAAAATTCAATATTTACATAGAACTTATACATTTTTATCAATGTAACCTATTTTACTGCTGTAAATTTTTTTATGACATTTTATTACTATTTTATGTATATACATATTTTTATGATTTTTGTAATCCCATTACACTATAACCGTTGACATACTATATCCCCCTTCCCATATCTAAGCATAACATATTACCCTTAGTTACTATATACCTATTATTCATATTTTAACAGCTCCTTTTTTTCTTAGATTACAAATCAAAACTAACTATTAACTAATACATGACTTAACAACATGGCCTTTGCCACCAGATCAAAACTAAAACAAAGCTTACATAGCGTCTTCTCAAAGTCTAGAGAAGAAAAACACCAAAATGACATATCCAGTGACAAAGAGGAAATACACACAGAAGACTTAATTGGCAATGACAAAACTAATCCTAATGCAGATACCCCAATAACTCCCCTTTATGAGAACGATGTCTTACCTTTTTTCAACCAGCTTTCTCAAGTAGACACCTCCAACCCATCTCAACCACAACAACCCACCCAACCAACTCCTCATGTTGCTCCTCCTAATATCATGCCCTTCAACCAGCTTCCTCAAGTAGACCCCTTTCACCCCTCACAATCACAACCACCCATTCCTCCCATCCAACCAAATATGCAAACAAAACCTCCTATAAACCATAATCCATCCAACCCCCATATCCCAACACATAATAACCCCCCTCCCATTCAGCAACAGTACCAAACCTTCCCCTTTCCTTCCCCCCATACCCCACCTGTTCAAACCCACTCCACACCATACCACCAACCACCACCTAACCTTCCCCCAAACCCACAATATTATCCTTACCCACAACCTCAACCAACAATAATTAACAACTATCAAACCATAACCCCCCTCACAGAAATCCCAACCTTTTCCCAAGATAGTGGACTATCCATTACAGATTTCTTGACAGCATGTGACCTGTTCTTCTCCAAGAACATCCAATACTCGGAGACAGATAAAATAAATTTGTGCCGTCAGAAAATAAACCCATCTGACATTTGCCGTTCAAAGGCAAGGATGCTAGACAGCTTAGTTGCATGTGGAATCACATATCAGGAATATAAACGTCACCTTCTTAAGGTTTTTCATAACAAACAACCAAATAACATTTCATTTCTCATCACTTTCCTCAATAACACTAGAGTCCAACCACATTCCATTACTAATATAATGGATTTTGTGGCAAACGGAATGAAAGAGGTCAGAGAAGACCTAGAGAATAACTCTCCTTGGACTCACACTGACCAATTTGGTCAAAATGTAATGCCAACAAAACACTTACTAACATTCCTTGAAATAGCTTCCTATCTTTCCCAACTCCCTCCAAAGTGTTTAAAGGAAGCCTCCAAAAGGGAACTAGACACTAGAAATCCTCTAGCTTATACCTATATCTTAGATATCATGAATGCTTGCAATGTATCCTTAGATACCCCCAACCATCTCCCCAGACTAAATAGCCTTCACTCACAGCAACCCCCTCCCACCAATCAAGGACAACCTTCTAAGTGGTGCTCCTACCATTCATCAAACAGTCACAACACAAAAGACTGCATACAGCAACAACAATACCCGCAGGTACAACACCACCCTATCCCTTGCTCAGTTCATGGAACCATTTCCCACACCGATGCCCAGTGTTGGACACAGCAGAAACAACACACGCAGGTACAACACCACCCTATTCCTTGTTCAGTACATGGAACCATTTCCCACACAGATGCCCAGTGTTGGACACAGCAAAAAAAACACCCACTCCTACCTACACCAACACATCCAATCAAATACTGCAACCTACACCAAATATCAACTCACTCCAACAAAGAGTGTTACCTACAGAAAACACAACATCAACTAAATCAGAGAACTATCAAACCATTCACCACCCCTCAACAAACAGCTCCCTCCCACACGACACGCAATACTCAACAACGATTGGGGGAACGTGTACCAGCCTCACGCACCAAACCACCATAGGAATATCTCATACACAACACAAATACCTCACCCTAGAAGTAAGTGTAGACCAACTTAAAGTTGACATGATGGTTGATACAGGAACAAACCTGAACATCATCCCAAGAGCTCTGTATGAAGCATTAAATGACCCACCCCAAATTCAATTTTCCAATATGGAAGGACTCCTAATAGAAGGGAGCACAATTTCTCTACACGACACCATAGACTTAAACATTGAAGTCAATAATTGTAAGGTAGGTCTCACACCTTTCCACATAGCTGATGAATGGAGTCTTGATCAACAAGGTATAATAGGACTAAACTCATTGAAGATTTGGAAAACTAAGATAGACTTTGAGACTAACAAAATCTCCTTCCGAGATGTAAATAATGAGTCAACAGTTCCTGAGACACACAACATCTCTCATGTCTACCTTCCTTCAATACTCCCAATCCCACTAACAGCTATTTCTTCCGACCACCCCCTTATGTCACCTCAAAGGCACTGATGTCTAACACAGTCATCATACCCCCTAGACATTCAATAACAGTCCCACTATACATACCCGGTGCAATAGACCATCAGGACGTCATAATCGACTCAGACACGTCCAGGATTAACAACATAACCATTGAGTCCTCCTGGGACACAATATCAGAAAATAAACATACACTAGCTATGTTAACAAACATATCAGACCAACACCGTAAAATCAGGAAGAATACAAACATCTGCGCAGTCCATCTCCATAATTCCCCTATCCAGGAACCACTGCCGCAACACATCAACCAAGTAAGACCAACACAACCCCTTCCCCCTATTCCCCCAGACCAAATCACGACATCAGCTGACGGAGAAAGTCATAACGAGCTATTAGCTCTCCTACAAAGGAATAGATCAGCTGTCGCCTTAGAAGACGAACCACTAGGCAAATGTGATATAATAAAACATCACATCCAAATTCCCCCAAACACCCCCCCTTCATACACCCCCGCTTACCGCATACCCCACAGTAGGAAATCCCAAGTCAATGACAGTGTACATGAGATGATACACCAAGGCGTAATTTCCCATTCAGACTCCCCATGGAACAGTCCCCTCTTTTTGGTCCCTAAGAAAGACGGAACCTTACGCCCTGTTGTTGACTTCAGAAAAATAAACAACCTAACTCAATCTGACCCACACCCCCTCCCCGCCATGCAAGATGTACTACAATGCATTGGCAACGGGAACTCTGTTTTTTCCACAATAGACCTCAAGTCAGCCTTCTGGCAGGTCGAACTAACAGAGGAATCAAAACCCGTAACTGCATTTTCCACTGACAAAGGACACTTTCATTTTGAACGTATGCCCTTTGGCCTTAAGAATGCCCCCTCAACCCAACAAAGGTTGATGACCCGCATTTTCAGTGACATGATAGGAATCTCATTATTCGTCTATTTAGACGACCTCATTATATATAGTCCCACAGAAAGAGACCACCTTAACACTTTAGAGATTGTCATCAAACGTCTAAAAAATACGGGATTAAAGATTCAATTAAAGAAATGTAGATTCCTCATGAAGGAACTCATCTTCCTAGGCCATAAAGTGGATGCAAAAGGGATTCACACAACCACAGATAAAATAGATACAATAAACAATTTCCCAACCCCAGAAACGCTAACGAAACAAGAAGTTTCATCGGGTTAGCCTCCTATTACAGACACTTCATAAGAAACTTTGCTGATATTGCTTCCCCTCTGACCAAATTCACAAGGAAAGGCGAGCCATTTCAATGGTCAGAAACAGAACAGCAAAGTTTCGACACTCTCAAACACGCACTCACCACAGCCCCTGTACTAGTTTTCCCTGACATGAAGAAAGAATTATTTCTTTACACAGACGCCTCCTCTAAAGGAATAGGCGCAGTCCTACAACAGAAAGATGACAATGGCAAAGAACACGCCATAGCATACGCAAGTAGAGTCCTCAACAAAACTGAAAATAACTACTCAACTACACACAAAGAAGGACTTGCAATCATATGGGCACTAAAACACTTTAAATACCTCATTTTAGGCTACAAGATTACCATACTAACAGACCACCAACCCCTAGTCTATCTTTTTAACTCCAAAGACTTACATGGGAGAGTTGCTAGATGGAAAACAACTCTCCTTGATTACGATCCCATGATCGTATACTTAGCTGGGAAAGCTAACGTAGTGGCAGACTGCTTGAGCAGACAAACTCACATCACCCCCATAACCCAAACCACATGCATACCTATGCAAGAACTCATAAATGAAACTGACAGAGACCCAATATGGTCTCCAATAAAACAGCATCTCATCTCACAAACCCCCTTACACTCCCGACCACCTGTCCCTATTGAGGAACTCAATCTGGTCGACGGAGTCATAAGGAGAACCATTAATACAAGAGAGGTTACTGTTATCCCCAGAGCCCTAGTCCCCAAGCTCCTACATATATTGCACGACAGTGCAATGGGAGGCCACTCGGGCAGAGATAAGACACTAAACACTGCTAGGCACACATATTACTGGCCTTACATGAAAAGAGATATAACCACACACATAGATTCTTGTGTAACTTGCAACCAATTCAGAGGCCCTAACCTGAAGCAAATCAACATAAAAGATATCCCACTCCCTGCTGAGCCATGGGAAACACTTGGCATTGACCTACTGAAAATGCCAACGAGCCATCAAGGTTCCAATTATGTACTCACAGCAGTTGATTATTTCTCTAAATACACAATCTTAATACCACTCCAGGACAAAACAGCAGAGACTGTAGCCAAAACCCTGGTCAACAATATCTTTTGTAGATACAACATACCACACACAATGTTATCTGACAATGGCTCAGAATTCAAAAATGAGGTGATGCGCGAAATAGCACATCTTTACAACATTGACCAAACATTTGCCACTGCATACCACCCCCAGGGAAACGGTCTGACTGAGCGAACAAATCGCAAGGTCCTAGAAATTCTCAGACCATTGATCAATGACCTCATGGACAGTTGGGAAGATTGGCTACCACAGGTACAAGCCAGTATCAATAGCACAGTCAATTCCGCAACAAAGATGTCCCCACATGAGATCATTTTCGGCCAACCAATGCGCCTACCCTACCAAATATTCAACCCCCCCCCCACCCTTATACAACCTAGATAACCTCGCACACTGCATCAAAAGAGGTATGCAAACAATTTACAAAAAAGTTAGAGCAAACCTGAAAGAAGCCCAGGAAAAGACAAAGACAAAACAACACAAACGGTCAATTCCACTTGACATAGCACCTGGCGACACAGTCATGGTAAAAGACTCAGGTAGAACAAACAAACTCAAACCCAAATTCCTAGGCCCCTTCATAGTCACAAGTTCACTCCCTAACAATGTTTTCCTACTAACAGATCCTTCTGATCACTCCACCTTCACCATACATGGAGAGAAGTTAAGAAAGGTCAAACTGAACCTCGACCCAATCTCACCTCCCATCCACAACCCACCTATCACAGACACACACCAATCACCAATACGCAAGTCTCATCCCATGACTCTGCGTCGACGCAACTAAACATGCACTCTAGTTCTCGCCCCTGAAGATGCAGGACGTCATGTATCTATCAGTGGAGGTTAAAATGGCCCATTTCCAATAAGAACTCTTTTCCACATATCTATCAAAACTTCTCTACTTCCTTCCGACCAATATAACCTTAGCGAGAGTCAGATAAACATATCCTCATTCACTGAGACATAACCTTCATCCTCCAAAAGTAAATACATCATTAATTACCCACCTTAAACATCGACTACTTGTGACATGGACTCATTCGACTTACATCATAGGATTCTTCCATATACCTCCACAGCCCTTTCCCTCTTAATCATTCTCTTTATACTAATAATAATAATCATATTCTGTTGCATGAAGTAACACCTTCCAAAACCTTTCCACCTCCATACCCAAATTGTTGTAAACCTAGATTAAGTTTATTCTTGTGTCTCACCCAAGATCTTAAATACCATAAACATTCTTACAGAAACTATATATCCATACTATGAAATAAAACAAGTGCAATGTGACACACCAAACTGACCATAGAACAGTGTTTAGAAAAACAACACTCCCAACAGTGATAGTGTTAAACCATAAAAACCATAACATTTAAAAAGTG
>NC_134815.1:23071661-23084161 GCF_046742065.1 Oratosquilla oratoria
TTTGTCGAGAATTGAATGGGTCTAATCGTACGCCTCCTAACATCAAAATAAAACAAACTTTCTAAATTGTTGGAAATTGAGATTGATTGTTCTTTACCACCATTCACTAAATAAAATAAAGAAATGTTGTAAATGATGCCAAAAGTATAACGACGTAAGCATTCCCAGCACTTTGCACAACTTCGATCATTTGAAGAAAGTTTTCAAGGGTGTTACCATGGTAACGGCTTTGGCCTACTAGCATCTCTGTTTCACAATGGGCATAATTTGTTTTTCATCTGTTTGTTTCCTTGTTTGTTTGCTTCCTTGTTTGTGAGACTGTTTAATTGCTTCCTTGTTTCCTTATTTGATTGCTTTCTTGTTCCATTTTTCCCTAATTGATTGTTTGTTTGTTTTTTGTTTGTTTACTTGCTTGCTTACATCCTTGCTTGATTTCTTGCTTTTCTGTTGTTTGATTGGTTTTAGTTTGGTGATTTCTTATGTGTGTCTGTCTTTATTCTTCTTTCTTACATTGTGTTTTTTCTGTCTGCCTGACTGTCTGTCTATCTTTCTGTCTTTCTTTGGGTCTGTTTCTTTCTTATTTTTTTTTCTTTGTATTTTTAATTTATTCTCCTTGTTTCCCTATACGTATGTGTCTTCTATGATAAAATTGATGATATAAAATTACATGGACTGTTTGAAGTAAGGTAGCATTATTTTTATTATATTTGTTTAGAATTTACTTGTTTACTTCCATGTCTCCAAGATTTTTTTCTCATACGAGACTTCAAGACAATTTATGCCTTTCATGCATGCCAGAGATTTATATTACATAGTTACACCGATGACACGGCTTATGTCGTGGCTCGCCGCAAATGCTAATCACGGAAACATATATATCATTTGTTAGTTATGCTTCCTGATTTTATGATAATGCAAGGTAATTAGCGTCATTTAAGAATGTAAGAAGGATAAAACATAACGAGGAGGGTCATGATTATGCGATTTGATGTGACATTTATCTGTATTTAAAATAAAAAGTCTTGTCATTCTACTGAAATGATCAGGCAGGATGTCGATTATTTGCATATTTTCTCTTTTCCAATTAGTATAATTATAAATACACATAAATGCAAACATACATACACTCACGCACAAACATACGTATGTGTATGCTCATTTATATATATATATGTATATATATGTGTGTATATATATATATATATATATATATATATATATATATATATATGTATATATATATGTATATGTATATATATATATGCTGATACATTATGACAAGTTGATGAAGGTGGAAAAAGAAGTCACGGGTCTAGTTCCGAGTTCCTGAGTTTATTCCTGAGCGAAACCGGTCAGGAATAAACTCAGGAACTCGGAACTAGACCCGTGTTTTCTTTTTCCACCTTCATTATATATACATACATATATATATAGATATATATATATATATATATATATATATACATATATTTATGTGTCTGTATATATATTTATATATATATATATATATATATATATATATATAATATGAGAGGCAGAAGGGAAATCACACAAATCGAACGAGAGTTTATTTTTTAACTAGTTTCGCACTATGGTGCTTCTGTTGTAGAAGCACCATAGTGCGAAACTAGTTAAAGAATAAAATCTCGTTCTGTTTGTGTGTTTTCCCCTCTACCTCTCTCACAACCTGTCAAGATGTCGTCACATATATATGTATGTATGTATGTATGTATGTATGTATGTATGTATGTATGTATGTATGTATGTATGTATGTATGTAAGTATATATGTATGTATATATGTATGTATGTATGTATGTATGTATGTATGTATGTATGTATGTATGTATGTATGTATGTATGTATGTATGTATGTATGTATGTATGTATGTATGTATGTGTGTATGTATGTATGTATGTATGTATGTGTGTAGATGTGTTAGGTACAGTAGATGGAATAATTTAATCGATAAATCTACAGATCTTTATATATATAAATCAAATATGACTTAGGCATTGTACTGAGATTTATCTCACCCCAAGTATGCTGTTGTACAATGTAAAAGTTTTGCTTTAATAGAATATATCTTTCTAATTATGTAAAGTGTCCACTGGATACTAATAGATTAAATCTTAAGGGAAAGAGCTTCCACTTAGATTATTAAAATTGGCTTTCTTTGGCAAAAGGAGAAGTATTTAAAGAAATCATTGAGTATTAAAGAATTTATTGTTATAAGATTTTTTCCTTAAATTCTATATTCTCTCTAAAGCTATAATGAATCTAAACTTCAATAACTACAACAAAACAGTTGAAGAGTTAACTAGACCAAAGTTGATTATATATATATATATTTTTTTGTATCTTGACCAGAAGGTGAAATTTAAAAGAAAATATTTTGGTGTCTACCAGTGGGACTCACTTAGCTTAATAGAACTCAGCCCAAAACCAAATTAATGAACCTCAACTGCACATAATAGCTTCTATATTCAACCTATTTTATTAAGTCTTCAGTTCTGTCCTAAGACGAATCTCTTTAGGGGTTTCTGTTATCATCAAAGAATTCTATGCAGATTTAGGTAACAATGTCTTTAGGTGATAAAATTATAATAGAAAAACCCATGTTACTTAGGTGTTTTGTTAAATTTTAATGGACATTCAGTAGGTTTCATTCAGTGCTCAATCCCAAAAATGTAACAGCATACAAAAAACCTGTTTACGTGAATGAGATTTGGAGAAAATAATGGAGAAATCTCTTCCACACCTGATTAATTAACAAGAAGAAGCAGAGGAGGAAGAGGATTAAAGGACTGAATGTGGGTCCCGAATCTAATCAAGGAGTAGATTAATTGCTACACTGGAACAGAGGGAAAGGACTCACAGCACGTGTGAGCCGAAGCCCTCTTTGGCCCATGCAATACGCAAAATATATATTTTTTTACTATAAGCAGATAATCTTTATTAGCTGATAATAAGTCGCCAGCAATCAAAGAGATAATTCATATATTTATATATATATATATATATATATATATTTATATATATATATATATGTATATATATATATATATATATAAGTATATATATACATATATATATGTATATGTATATGTATATATATTCATATGTATATATATACATATATATTTATATATATTTATATATATATATAAATATGCATATATGTATACATACATATTGTATATTATGCTTGTTTGTACTCTCCATGTATTTCTGCACGATATAATACAGGAAAGGTTGTTTCTTTTCAGTAGTGGTTACCTTCCTTATATATGTATATATGTATATATGTATATATGTATATATATTGTTACAAACCTCTCTAAAGTACCAAAGGTTCACCGGCCTTGTGAATGCCAGAAGTTCGTAACATCAAGGGAACCCTTTAGACCCTATGTCTATTACGGGTTCAAACGGTCAAAAGAACTGAATAAGGTCGCCACCCGGTCGGACACCGGGGAAAGAAAATCAAACTAACTTAACTTAAAGAAATATAATTAAATAAATTATAAGTATGAAGTTAATACAAGTAAAATGACACTAAAATAATATAACAAAGACACTATTACAATTAAACAAACATGATTTTACATAATACATCTGACTTCTGATCATACATTTGACTTTACACAAAAGAATCAAGTTCGAAGGTTTTAACGGGGTTGAACAGACGTAAGACCGGGTCACAGATCACCAAACAGTCATGAAATATAAGCTAATCCTAAGCCCAATGCTACTCACTCCGCGCTTCACTTATATAGGGCTCTACAAAGCTAAGTCCTAGTAAATCTGGCTTGCTGCTATATCAAGGGAAAAGGGTACTAACCTCAAGGCTGGCATTTTGAATCTAACCCGTGTAGTAGGTCTAAGCAGGGTCTGTACAATCTTATAGACTCGTTGGATACTACAAGGGGGGCGGGATTTACCTAGCCTGACGAGCCTACATTGTTTAAGCGGGAAATACAAACGAAATATTTTTACGTCACGGCCTGTGACGTAGCAGAGACGCATGCGCAATGGACACTTGAATAAACAACATATTACCAAAAAAACAATCAATATCATTATCAACTAATACCATAGTTACATTAATAGATACATACAATACAAAGAAAATACCTTACGGTGACATATTTGGACATAACCAAAGCAGCACAATACGAACACACGTAACATGACATTTCCTCGAAACTATAACAATTACATATTTGGCAAGTATACATCGCAGATGTAACACCTCCCCCACCAAAAGAAAAAAAAATTCTTGAAAAGAATTTTTTTCTTTACTTTCGGCAGATGTGCTATGATCTCGGCAGATATGTGCTATGATCTAGACAGACAGTCTGCTATCACATTATTCCTCCCAGAATATATGTTTTACATCTAGATTATATTCTTGTAAAAACAGCCTCCACCTAGTTAAGCGGAGGTTCATATCTTTGAACTTATCAAGGTATTTCAATGGATGGTTGTCAGTGAAAGCCGTTACATTTGCGCCAACAGGAAAATGTTTCAAAGCCAAATGGATAATAGTTCTTTTTCAATTGTGGAATAATTTTTCTGAGCCACATTCAGTTTTCTGCTGAAGTAACTCACAGGATGATCCACAGTGTCTTTAGCTTGTAATAGTACGGCACCAACACCAATGTTGCTGGCGTCACAATACAGAGAAAATGGTTTCGAGAAGTCTGGGGCCTGCAACACTGGAGCTGTACACAAAAGGCTCTTCGCTTGAACAAAAGCGGTGTTGCAAGACTCAGTCCACTGGAACTTGGCTCCTTTCTTTAGCAGGTCGGTTAAAGGAGCTATTAAGGAAGAGAAATTATAGATGAACATTCTATAAAAGGCAATGGTTCCTACAAAACTACGAATCTCCTTCTTGGTCTGAGGTACTGGAATTCTGAGAATGGCTTCCACTTTGGCCTGGGGAGGAGCCAATTCTCCTTGTCCGATCACATAACCAAGATAATGCACCTTGGCCTGAACAAATTCACACTTTGTTAGATTGAGCACCAAATTGGCAGACACTAACTTGTCAAAGAGTAAGCTTAGACGATCCAAATGATCCTGCCAAGTGTCACTATACACTACGACATCGTCGAGGTAGGTGACACAACTAGGTATGTCCTCGGTAATTTTATTCATTAACCGTTGGAACGTGGCAGGGGCGTTGGTCATACCAAAGGGCATAACCTTACACTGGTAAGTCTTTCCCAATGCGGCGAAACAGGAGATAGACTGGGCACGGGGTGTCATGGGCACTTGCCAATATCCACGGAGCAGATCTAGTTTAGTTATGAAATGTGCCCCTCCCACTCTATCTATACACTCCTCTAACCTAGGTAAGGGGTACGAGTCCCTTTTGGTCACTGCATTCACGCGTCGGAAATCGACACAAAACCGCTGAGTACCATCTGCTTTCGGAACTAAGATCACTGGTGAGCTCCACTCGCTTTGTGCTGGCGTAATTAAGCCGTGGGCCAGCATATAGTCTATTTCCTTCCTGATTATGGCTGTTCGTTGCGGGTTGACACGATACGGTGCCTGCTTAATAGGCTTCGCGTCTCCTACATCAACATCATGCAGAATTAGGTCAGTTTTTCCAGGAGTATCTCGAAAGACCTCCTGATACTTACTCAATAAGGCAGTTAAGTCCTCCCGTTGTGTAGCCGTGAGGTGGTCCAGCTTATCCACTACCTGGGGCCACCCTCCTGCATTCTCCTTCCACGGCATCTCTAAGGTGGGGGAAATAGTGTCCTCGTCTACTTCATGCATGAGAGAAACCGTACAAACACTCGCGACAGTTTCACCCACCGGGTTCTGCTCCCTTTCTCGATACAACTTTAACATATTTATATGGCATAATTGTTGACTCCGTCTCCGATCTGGAGTGGCAACAATATAGTTTAGTTCCCCTACTCGTTTCACTACCTCATAGGGTCCACTGAACTTTGCCCTTAAGGGGTTACCTTGAAAAGGCAGCAGGGCCAACACACTATCACCGGGATTAAATTCCCGTACTTTGGCCTTTCTGTCATAATGTCGTTTCATTCTTTCCTGAGCACTCATCAAATTTTCTTTGGCCATTTCCCAACACGCGGCCAATTTACCTTTCATGTCAGTCACCGACTTCGACATGTCCTTAGAGGCAGAACTATGCTCTTTCAATAAACATTCTTTCAGGACTTTAAGAGGTCCTCGAACCTCGTGCCCGAAAACTAATGCAAAAGGCGAGAGGCCCAACGATTCGTTGGGTACTTCACGCACTGCAAACAACAGGTATGGTAAGGCTTGGTCCCACCCCGTATCATTTTCTAAGCACCATTTCCTCAACATTGTTTTTAACGTTTGATGGTACCGTTCAAGGGCACCTTGACTCTGAGGATGGTAAGCACTTGACGTCACTTTCGTTATCCCCAGTGCTCCCAAACTCTGCATAACCTCTCTAGATAAAAACACAGAACCCTGGTCTGTCTGTAACTCGCGAGGTAGTCCCCACTTAGTAAAGAAGCTAATCAGCTCATGCAACACCACTTTGGCGCGCACTTTACGTAGTGGTATCGCCTCGGGGTACCTAGAAAATGTATCCATCAAAGTGAGAATATACTCATGTCCCCTAGCAGTCTTAGGCAACGGTCCCACTATATCCACGATAACCTTAGCAAAAGGTTCCTCTCCTACAGGGATTGGTTTCAAAGGGGCTACAGGTACAGGTTGGTTTGGTTTTCCTACCAACTGACAAGTGTGGCAAGTACGGCAGTGCTGTGCCACATCCCTTCTAATTCCTGGCCAATAGAAATGTTGCCAGATACGGTCTAAAGTTTTGCGTACACCCAAATGTCCAGAAAGGGGACTATCATGCCCTAGCTTCAGAACTTCTTTCCGGTAGACCTTCGGCAACATAACTTGCCGTCTCTCGGACCACATTGCATCATCAGTGGGGCAGGTACTTTCCACCCATCGGCGGAATAGTACTCCCTTGTCCAAGTAATACTCCTCTGATAGTTCACTACCACACCCTACCCTTTCATATAGTTCCCGTAAGTCGGGATCGACACTCTGCAAGTCACTGAGACACCTTGTGTCCACCTGTTTCTTTTCCATAAACAAGCGACTCAAGTCATACACATCGGTTTCACTTACTTGTTCCTCCTGGAACAGAGGCTTCAGGTCAAACTCTGCTTCGACCTGGGCTTCCTCGCATGGGAGTGTTTCCTCGGGGTTCGTACTGTCCTCACATTTAGGTTTTCCATAGTCTTGCCCACTCGAGACCCTCACTGTACCACTTGGTCCTTAGACCACTCCCTCTATTCGGACATCGCATTAGTAGCAGCGCAAACCGGAAATAACACCGGGTGCTGTCTTCCAAGTTGGTAGGTCTTTTCCAAAACAACTGGTACCCCCGAAACTATGGGTGTTGGACATATCTTCCCTCCAACCAAATCATTTCCTAATATAACATCCACACCTACAACTGGTAACTCATCTACCATCCCTACCATAGCCTGTCCCTCGTAGAGAGGCGACTGTAGGTCTATGGATACTAGAGGTACCTTGGCTAGGCCCCCTAGGGAACTTACCGTTACACTCCCTCCAACCACTGGACTTCTCACCAGACTACTCAGTATTAGGGACTGGAGGGCTCCCGAGTCCCGTAGGATGGTGACTCGTTTCCGGTCTCCTCCTATGGATATCCAGCCTTGGAATAAAAATGGCTGATATCCCTTTAAGTGAGGTTTAAGTTTTCCCTCCAATTCATCTACTTTACCCCCATCCATCTCTGATGGGCTGTTACCTATATAACTCATCAATGCCACGGCTTTGGCTTCACTCTCTCCCTGGGCCTTGCCCTTAGTGGAGGTACTCTCAACCTTATTTGTTAAAGATACGGGCTTGACACCTTCCATCTCTCTTCGTCTCTTCCAACAATCTCTCATTTGGTGGCCTACCCTTCCGCAATAGAAACATGACTTAATCATTGATGACTTACTACAGTCATCTTTCTTGACTTCTATGGATTTGGTAGGTGACCCACCTGATGAGAGCGAGATTCTCTGCCTATTTATTGCGAGGTCTCCTTTTCCCTTGTGAGTAACCGAGAACTTCCCTGCAGGTCTTATCAATTCATACTTATCGGCTAACACTGCGGCCTCCTCCAATTTGGAGACTTCTTTTTCCTGAAGATACAAGGATACCTCTTTAGGGATGGATCTCAGATACTCCTCTACCAGTAGCAGTTCAGCCAGTCTATCGAAATCTTTATTAATCTTGTTAGATCTTAACCACTGGTCCCACAATAAACGCTTTTCTCTACTAAACTCCACGTGCGAGATGTTAGGTTGTTTCCTTAGGTTCCTAAACTTTATCCTATACAACTCGGGAACGAGTTCACATGCCCTAAGGATGGCCGTCTTGACCATGTCATAGTCCTTCGCCTGTGCGTCCTCTAGGGCGCCATATACTCTCAAGGGCTTCCCTCTTAAGTTAGTCCGCAACAGCGCAGGCCAAAACTTCTTTGGCCATGAATAATCTTTAGCCATCCTTTCAAAAATTCTAAAGTACTGGTCCACATTGGATTCATCGAACTCAGGAAGCAACCTCGCATTCTGCACTACATCAAACTCTGGTCTCCCATTCACGGTTTGAGGAATTGGTAGCACTCAATTTCTAATCTAGCCCTCTCAGTTTCTTCCCTTCTAGATTGGGCTTCTAATTTAGCTCTCTCAGTTTCTTCCCTTCTAGATTGGGCTTCTAATTTAGCTCTCTCAGTTTCTTCCCTTGCTATTTCTAATTTTAATTGTAACTCGCTTAATCGAGATTCGGTGTGCCGGGATTCACCATCAGCGTCACTACCTTCCCGATCATCTAAATTCGCTGAGCCGGCAGAAGCTTGTTCTGTCGCTCTCTCTTCATCTCTCGCCGGCACACTTTCGTCTCGATCATGCAACATTGCCACTACCATTTGTACTAACTCCCCTTTATTTAACCCGTGGGTCGAACTAGCTCCAAAATAATGTGCTATCAATTTCAATTCCGGTATGGTGAGACCTTGAATTTCCTTATCTGTGGGTTTTCCTTGTACAAATTCATCTACCTCGGTTTCGTTAGTTAACCGCATCTTCCTACCTTAATAAACCTATTATCACTGATCCACGTCGAACGTCTTTCCAATTTACCGTTAAATCCTGGCAAGGTCGCCAATTTATGTTACAAACCTCTCTAAAGTACCAAAGGTTCACCGGCCTTGTGAATGCCAGAAGTTCGTAACATCAAGGGAACCCTTTAGACCCTATGTCTATTACGGGTTCAAACGGTCAAAAGAACTGAATAAGGTCGCCACCCGGTCGGACACCGGGGAAAGAAAATCAAACTAACTTAACTTAAAGAAATATAATTAAATAAATTATAAGTATGAAGTTAATACAAGTAAAATGACACTAAAATAATATAACAAAGACACTATTACAATTAAACAAACATGATTTTACATAATACATCTGACTTCTGATCATACATTTGACTTTACACAAAAGAATCAAGTTCGAAGGTTTTAACGGGGTTGAACAGACGTAAGACCGGGTCACAGATCACCAAACAGTCATGAAATATAAGCTAATCCTAAGCCCAATGCTACTCACTCCGCGCTTCACTTATATAGGGCTCTACAAAGCTAAGTCCTAGTAAATCTGGCTTGCTGCTATATCAAGGGAAAAGGGTACTAACCTCAAGGCTGGCATTTTGAATCTAACCCGTGTAGTAGGTCTAAGCAGGGTCTGGACAATCGTATAGACTCGTTGGATACTACAAGGGGGGCGGGATTTACCTAGCCTGACGAGCCTACATTGTTTAAGCGGGAAATACAAACGAAATATTTTTACGTCACGGCCTGTGACGTAGCAGAGACGCATGCGCAATGGACACTTGAATAAACAACATATTACCAAAAAACAATCAATATCATTATAAACTAATACCATAGTTACATTAATAAATACATACAATACATAAAGAAAATACCTTACGTGGACATATTTGGACATAACCAAAGCAGCACAATACGAACACACGTAACATGACATTTCCTCGAAACTATAACAATTACATATTTGGCAAGTATACATCGCAGATGTAACAATATGTATATGTATATATATGTATATGTATATATATGTATATGCATATATATATGTATATATATATACATATATATATTTATACTTAAAATGAATATCATGTCTGTTTTAAGTCAATAAACAGATTAAGCTGTACCTTTTTAAATTTCCATGCCTTTTCCATGAGTTGTTTTATTATAAATATGTGGTAAACTATTGACATTTTGATCGTAAACTTACATCGATCCTACTATTTCCTCAACATGGATCTTTAATTTTTCATATAATACTCTAATCTGGGAGAATATAAACAATTTATAGTAGAATAAATTTTCTTGTTCATCATTTCTACCTCCTTTCAAATGTATTGGTAATATTACTCCTGAATTGCATACAAATGGTAATGTATCATTTCTCTATTTCTGGTGTATAAATTAAGTTGATTTTATTTGCTATTTATTCACCCAAATTTAGGAATTAATTTTATTATGATATTATTTGAAACCAATTAATTCCTCAATCTCTTATTTCATCTTTATTCACCTTCAATATTGGTTTCCTCTTACGCATTTAGCATTTTAATTGAAGAGAGTATGGGAACTGTATCCACTTAGTATTTAAGTATTTTTTCTGTTGTGTTAATTCTTTTGACCTTGTAAACCACCCTTTTTATCTGCCTATGTGTTTCTCACGTGTCATCAATTTGAATTTAATGTTTAAGAAGACAAGAAAATTATCACTATCACACACAGTTCCCCTGAAATCCACTACATCCAACAAAGCATTTTTTAATTAAGATATGATGTATTTTGTTCTTCTTTCTTCCATTCGGTGGCATCCATGTAAATTTGGATATATCTTTATGCTGAAAAGTTACGCCATCATTTGCTAGATCATTTTGGTTTGGATGTGATGCCAACCTCATTACTTTGTCATTATTTTCCTGGTGAAAACATTCTTTGGGAAGTTTTTGATGATGCCAAAGTTCCAGTTGCCTTATCAGCCATTGCTTTTATATCACACAGGGTAATGAAAACAAAATCATTTGATATTTCATCCTTTATATCTTTCATTTCTTTACAGAAACTATCCTTACCTTGTTATTTTATGTTGTTTATTGGTGCATATGTCACTGTTACATTTAAATTGGACCATCTACACTTAAACTTAAATTAATCTTTTGTTAATTGGTTCACATTTTATAGAGGATTACATAGCTATATTACGTAGACATATTCCAAAGCACTGTTAGCGTCCTCCATCCTCTCTCCTATTATATGAAATTGGAACCCATACTACATTTTTTACTTTCTGCCTAACCTATTTCTTTATTTTTTGAAGAATTGGGCTTCAAACATTCCATAATTCAAGTCTTAAATTTCTTTTTCATTTTCATATTTACGTTCAAGTAAAGTGTGTCCCGAAAGTCTTCAACACCAAAGATAATCATGTTCTAAGGTTCAATGTTGGTGTCTTTAACTAATTAGATTTTTATGGTCCAAGAAATTACCCCAACGACCAACGCTTTCCAATTTATCTGGGCATAAGACCAGCGTGTGTACAATGTGCACATGGCTGGAGTATACATACATACATCCACACATACATACATACATACATACATACATACATACCATACATACATACATACATACATACATACATACATACATACATACATACATACATACATACATACATACATACATACATACATACATACATACATACATACATACATACATACATACATACATACATACATACATACATACATACTTATATGCATTCATGCGTGCATACATACATACATACATACATACATACATACATACATACATACATACATACATACATACATACATACATACATACATACATAAATACATACTTACATACATACATACATGCATACATACATATATACATACATACATACATACATACATACATACATACATACATACATACATACATACATACATACATACATACATACATACATACATATATACATACATACATACATACATACATACATACATACATACAAGCATACATACATACATACATACATACATACATACATACATACATACATATACCAAGGCTTTTTCCCCCTTACAAGGAAGGTACCCAAAAAGGAAAAGGCATAAAATCATTCCCACCCATTCCATCCCTGAATACACTCCACACCCCTCCACCCTCCCTCTTATCTTAGCACCTCCTGGATGACGGGTCATCCCTGCACCTTGTCCACTGCCCTGGTTCAGAAGCAGTGTCGTAAGACACAGCACATCCACAGCAAGGCCGCTTCATTAAATCGGCGACCCCCCCCCCTGTCCGTCCCCCCATGCATAAAAGGAGAAG
>NC_134815.1:23099161-23101661 GCF_046742065.1 Oratosquilla oratoria
GAGGTGATTGTAGCAACGGTACTGTATGGGGAAGAAATATGTCTGAGAAGTATGGTAGGGGTTACAAGGTTAGATAAATATATATATGTATATGTATATATATATATATATATATATATATATATATATACATACATACATATATATTTTTAACCATCTCCATCCCCTGACCCACCACCCTTGCATTCACCTCTCGCACCACCCCACCCATGTATAGATTGAACAGCCAGGTTGACGTACCACATCCCTGACGAAGTCCCACCTTTACCTCAAACCATTCACTCTCTTCATTTCTAATCCTAACACAAGCTCTACTACTCTCGTAAACTCTTGACTACTCTTAACAGCTTTCCTCCTATCCCATAGATCTGCTGTACCTCCCACAGTGCCTTCCTGTCTACCCTGTCGTAAGCCTTTTCCAAAACCATAAAAGCCCAAAAAACATCCTTACCTTTTCCTATAGCTTTCTCACATATCTGTCTCACCACAAAAATCTGATCTACACAACCCCTACCTGTCCTAAGACCACACTGTTCTTCACCAATTATTCCTTCTGTTCCTCTCCTAATCCTCTCAATCAAGACCCTCCCATAAGCCTTCGCAACTACACTCAACAAGCTGATCCCTCTGTAACTACTACACTCACACTTGTCCCTCTTTCCCTTGTAAAGCAGAACAATACAGGCACTCCTCCAGTCCTCCGGCACTCTACTCTCTCTTAAACAAACATTAAATAACCTCACCAGCCAGTCCACCATAACTGTACCTCCATTTTTTACACATTCTTCATAGCATCCATCCAACTCAGGCGCATTACCTGTTCTCATTATGTTAACAGCTGTTTTCACTTCATCTTTCACTATTTGTCCATTTTCCTCACTCATTACGGTCATATTCTTAGCGCTTCCCACTGCAACCACCTTTCCCTCCCTATCCTCTTTCATAATTAGCAACTCCCTAAAATACTCTGCCCACCTTCCTCTCACTGCCTTCTCTTCCATTATCATCTCTCCATCTGCACCTTTTACTTTTTCTTCTCTACTTGATTCGCCTCCTCTTCCTTTTTTAATTTCCTTCCAAAACATCTTTTTATTACTTTCAAAATTTTCTGTCATACTCTTTCCTCATTTCATATCTGCTCTTCTGTTTGCTTCCTTTATCTTATGCTTAACTTTCCTTCTCTTTACTTTGTACCTCTTATACGATTCCCTCGTCCTAATTTGTAGCCAATATATGAAAGCTTGCTTCTTCTCTCCTACACCCTTCTTTGCTTCCTCATCCCACCACTCACTACCCTTCCTACTATTATCTCCCGCCCTACTTGATCCACACACCATCTTTGCACACCTTATGGCTCCCTCCTTGAACCATCCCCTTTCCTCCTCCACTCCTAGTTCTACTCTATCCTTCACTACCTCTCACACCTCCCTCAGCTTCTTCTTATACTCTTTCTCCTTTTCTTTCTCATTTAAGCAGCTCACTGTAAGTACCTCCCTACCTTCTGCCCTTTTCCTCTTTCTCCACCTATCCTCCACTCTTTTACTATCCACCAGAAAATGATCTGATATTCCCCCACTCTCTCCCCTTAGAACATGTACATCCTTAACTCTTCGTACAATACTCCCGGTAACCACTATATAGTCCATTAACGCTCTATCTGCCATCTTTCCATCCACCACCCTCTCCCATATGTACTTATGCTTGACTTTCTTCCTCAACACTGTATTTGATATCATCAACTCTCTTTCAAGACACATCTCCACCCTCAATTCTCCACTACGATTTTTACCTGGAACTCCATACTTCCCAAACACTCCGTCTGTTGGTTTGTTTCCTGCCTTAGCATTAAGGTCTCCCGATACAACTACATTAAAATTTCTCCCTAATCCCTCTATGCACTCATTTAAATTTACCCAAAATGTCTCCCTTTCCTCTACGCTCTTCTCACTACCAGGCCCGTACGCACTTACAAAAACCCACATCTCCCTTCCCAGCTTCACCTTCATCCACAGCAACCTTGAAGAAACCTCCTTCCACTCCAGTACATGCTTACCTATCTTTACTTACTAGTATAGCCACCCCTTCTCTCCCTCGTCCCCTATTCACTCGTGATAATCTTCCAACTACACTCTCAAGCTCACACTCGCCCCTCCCTTTCATTTTAGTTTCACTCAAAGCCAGCACATCCATCTTTCTTCTCACAAACATACTGCCTATCTCTTCCCTTTTACTCTCATTTGTACCATATCTACGCATATTAAAAGACCCAAACCTTAGGGTACTGGTTGGAAAACTCCCAGACCCTGTTATGTTTTTACTTTTTTTTTATTTTATAAATGTCCTCTTTGGGGCTACAGGTAGCAGTACTTCTAATCCTATTCATCGTCCCGTTTTTTGTCGCCTTTTACGACCCAAGTGGGAATACTTGGTAGTAGCATTTTTTTCCCACTCTCAGGGTAGGCGAAAAAAGGAAATGAATATTCAGAGAAATAGTACAGTG
>NC_134815.1:23109161-23124161 GCF_046742065.1 Oratosquilla oratoria
AAAATGTTGATCAAGAGAAAACCGTCTATTATAAATTACTTAATGATATTGCAATATACTTTTTTCTTTGTGCGTGTAATGAATTTTCAAAGGAATAAATAAAAATGTATTTTGTATTTATTTGAGAGGGGATTTTATCTTTGAGATTTTACAAAATCATCTATACATAAAAAAGTATGAGTAAAAGCGTATTTCTTTTGTTTTGTTTTTTCAAATAGAAAAAATAAAACCAGTTAGAAACAAGCGCTCTCAGATGTATTGTTGTAGCCTTTTCACACGCTTTGAGTCAATGTTCTGACCGCTTTCCAAAAGTCATAGATATTTTAATGTTAGAAATACAGTGGTCCCGAGAGTTTCCTTGAGTTGTTATAAAAATCCAGTAAAACGTGTAACTAACCAAAGTCAAGTAAAGAATTTTATCTGGAGAATAGATACGTATCTAGTGAAACACTAAATTTTATTGTTTTCAGAATATTTTTCCTTCTACATCACTTATTACACTGTCGACGTTATTATTATAACTAACAACGAAATAAAATCACGTAGTATAGTCCTATCTGATGATTAATTATTTGTATTTTCATTAAAAAAACAAAATATACGATCCTTAATCAATTTGAAAAATTAAGAACCTATAAACTTATATCTTCTTGTATATATATAATGGCATTTATTCTTTATACATAAGTTGAATAATTTTTTTAATTTGGGTATAATTTTGATTTTTTTTCTTATTGTATATGAGATATCCATGTTAATGGTACCATTTAACACATTACTACCTATCATGCGGTCCGCTGCCTTGCGGTCTCACCTATAGATGGGAAAAGTTTCTGGAGTAAACATCGAGGAAAATTTAGGAGTTGGACTTCCGTAAGCAGCTCACTTTTGTATAACTGTATTGCTCTGGCAACCCCTGCGACGGCATTAGTACCAAACTGCAACAGCCTTAATATTCCTCTGGATCCATCGGGATTGTATACAGGGAAGTCCTAAAGCCTGGGTGATTACTAGTCCTTCATATAATCTCACCCTGCTTTGCACCATTGAGTGGACGCATACCCTAAACCTTTCAATGCTAGCTTAGCTATATATCTCTTAGTCATTACCCTCATTCGCAGTTGCTATACTGATTGAATCCGGACGATTTCATTCAACTTATCATAGGGATCACAAAAACTTAACTATCTCTATTATAACGGTTTGATTAATCAGTTCTCTACAAAATGCTACATATGGGACATTTAGATATATTTCCTTGGTCAACGGTAAGACATTATTAAATTTTAATAAATCTCTTGCAGTCAAGGGTTGAAATTCTTTCCTCACCTTTCTCATCTTGTTCACTGCAAGCAAAAGCATTTTTTCTCTCTGAATAGTTTTGACATCTTTCCTCGAACGCTCTCGTCAAGCTCTCACATTTTTGCTCGGCAATGACGCAAAGCTTTCAAGCCGTGACAGGTCTAACCTCATACGAACAGCCATTTACCTCTATTCCAGCCTATTCCTTATTTGATGGTGTATGTTGCTGTAGCGGTCGTACAATAAGAAAGACCTTTTATATGAATGTGGCAATCTTTCCCTCTTGGCGTGTGTGTGGTTTGTATACATAAGTATTTGTATATGTCTATATGAAATTATACTTCTGTATTTTGTGATTATATATATTATAAGCGTATATATACATACATACGTACATACATTAATGTGGAAGTATGTATATATATATATATATATATATACGCACATACACGCACATACGCATATATATATATATATGTATATATATATATATATATATATATATATATATATATATATATATATATATATATATATATATATATAAGTCATTCCATTTTGAAGGGGCGTGAAATCATGAGGGTGTTGCCTTCACTTTATAATAAGCAGATCGCTCGGGCGAGGGACCGAATCCTAGTATGAGAATTTGTTAATTCCATATGTAATAGTGACACAAAAACTGCATAAAGGATTTGATGCAATAAAGTACATACCGTGTCTACGTGTGTGCCCTCGGTGGAACAATTAGTCCGTAGATATAAATCTTTCAATTTTAAAGGGTCGTCGCGGAATGATGGTATGGTTTTCGCCTTATAATAAGGAAGCCACTCAGGCGAGAGTTCGAATTCCAGTAGAAGCGTTTATGAATACACACACACACACACACACACACACACACACACACACACACACACACACACACACACACACACACACACACACACACGCGCGCGCGCGCGCGCGCGCACCCACGCACACACACACACACACACACACACACACACACACACACACACACACACACACACACACACACACACACACACACACACACACACACACACACACACACACACACACACACACACACACACATACACACACATGCGCACACACACACACACACACAAACACACACACACACACACACACACACACACACACACACACACACACACACACACACACACACACTGTATACGCCACCATATACATGATGAGTAATATCACTCGCTCACATCACTCGCTCACACCAGCCCAGTCATATAACTCACTCACTCACTCACTCACTCACCGTCCGCCGACGGTCAAGCACCATTTCGCTGACCAATCTGCCGACAAAGCACTTCCTGCCGCGCCACCAGTCACCATGCACACGCGATCACACAAATAACCACACAGTAATAAACACATTATTACGTATACTGACGAACCTCCCCTGGATATATATTATAGTCTGGCTGTCAGACTAAATTATAAACTAATTATGTAAATTAAAATAAGATGTGACGAACTAAATCCAGCTCGCATAAACAATTCAGTTTATACGAGCGTGGCACCTCACAAAAGGAGTTTCCGGCCTTCTTAAGGCAATGCACGGAGCTCGGAGGGGAGTCGGTCGATAACTTACAATGTGTACTGTAGTGATAAGGAACATGTGAGACATTATTATTAAATATAAACATTCCTGTGTAGTGACAATAAGTGATTAAAATAGAACTAAGGTGACATATAGTGTTTGATATATTCGCCTACACATCTGGATAGGGACGGGACCACGTACGGACACATAATAAATGGTGGCAGCGGTGGGATATGGGGGGAAGGAAGGGGGAGCCGTTTCAATGGTCAGAAACAGAACAGCAAAGTTTCGACACTCTCAAACACGCACTCACCACAGCCCCTGTACTAGTTTTCCCTGACATGAAGAAAGAATTCTTTCTTTACACAGACGCCTCCTCTAAAGGAATAGGCGCAGTCCTACAACAGAAAGATGACAATGGCAAAGAACACGCCATAGCATACGCAAGTATAATCTTAAACAACACTGAAAATAACTACTCAACTACACACAAAGAAGGACTTGCAATCATATGGGCACTAAAACACTTTAAATACCTCATTTTAGGCTACAAGATTACCATACTAACAGACCACCAACCCCTAGTCTATCTTTTTAACTCCAAAGACTTACATGGGAGAGTTGCTAGATGGAAAAC
This sequence comes from Oratosquilla oratoria, assembly GCF_046742065.1. Taxonomy (NCBI): domain Eukaryota; kingdom Metazoa; phylum Arthropoda; class Malacostraca; order Stomatopoda; family Squillidae; genus Oratosquilla; species Oratosquilla oratoria. Next base: position 23,112,683 of record NC_134815.1, read on the forward strand.
AACTCTCCTTGATTACGATCCCATGATCGTATACTTAGCTGGGAAAGCTAACGTAGTGGCAGACTGCTTGAGCAGACAAACTCACATCACCCCCATAACCCAAACCACATGCATACCTATGCAAGAACTCAGAGATGAAACTGACAGAGACCCAATATGGTCTCCAATAAAACAGCATCTCATCTCACAAACCCCCTTACACTCCCGACCACCTGTCCCTATTGCGGAACTCAATCTGGTCGACGGAGTCATAAGGAGAACCATTAATACAAGAGAGGTTACTGTTATCCCCAGAGCCCTAGTCCCCAAGCTCCTACACATATTGCACGACAGTGCAATGGGAGGCCACTCGGGCAGAGATAAGACACTAAACACTGCTAGGCACACATATTACTGGCCTTACATGAAAAGAGATATAACCACACACATAGATTCTTGTGTAACTTGCAACCAATTCAGAGGCCCTAAAAGATATCCCACTCCCTGCTGAGCCATGGGAAACACTTGGCATTGACCTACTGAAAATGCCAACGAGCCATCAAGGTTCCAATTATGTACTCACAGCAGTTGATTATTTCTCTAAATACACAATCTTAATACCACTCCAGGACAAAACAGCAGAGACTGTAGCCAAAACCCTGGTCAACAATATCTTTTGTAGATACAACATACCACACACAATGTTATCTGACAATGGCTCAGAATTCAAAAATGAGGTGATGCGCGAAATAGCACATCTCTACAACATTGACCAAACATTTGCCACTGCATATCACCCCCAGGGAAACGGTCTGACTGAGCGAACAAATCGCAAGGTCCTAGAAATTCTCAGACCATTGGTCAATGACCTCATGGACAGTTGGGAAGATTGGCTACCACAGGTACAAGCCAGTATCAATAGCACAGTCAATTCCGCAACAAAGATGTCCCCACATGAGATCATTTTCGGCCAACCAATGCGCCTACCCTACCAAATATTCAACCAACCACCCCCACCCTTATACAACCTAGATAACCTCGCACACTGCATCAAAAGAGGTATGCAAACAATTTACAAAAAAGTTAGAGCAAACCTGAAAGAAGCCCAGGAAAAGACAAAGACAAAACAACACAAACGGTCAATTCCACTTGACATAGCACCTGGCGACACAGTCATGGTAAAAGACTCAGGTAGAACAAACAAACTCAAACCCAAATTCCTAGGCCCCTTCATAGTCACAAGTTCACTCCCTAACAATGTTTTCCTACTAACAGATCCTTCTGATCACTCCACCTTCACCATACATGGAGAGAAGTTAAGAAAGGTCAAACTGAACCTCGACCCAATCTCACCTCCCATCCACAACCCACCTATCACAGCCACACACCAATCACCAATACGCAAGTCTCATCCCATGACTCTGCGTCGACGCAACTAAACATGCACTCTAGCTCTCGCCCCTGAAGATGCAGGACGTCATGTATCTATCAGTGGAGGTTAAAATGGCCCATTTCCAATAAGAACTCTTTTCCACATATCTATCAAAACTTCTCTACTTCCTTCCGACCAATATAACCTTAGCGAGGGTCAGATAAACATATCCTCATTCACTGAGACATAACCTTCATCCTCCAAAAGTAAATACATCATTAATTACCCACCTTAAACATCGACTACTTTTGACATGGACTCACTCGACTTACATCATAGGATTCTTCCATATACCTCCACAGCCCTTTACCTCTTAATCATTCTCTTTATACTAATAATAATAATCATATTCTGTTGCATGAAGTAACACCTACCAAAACCTTTCCACCTCCTTACCCAAATTATTGTAAACCTAGATTAAGTTATTCTTGTGTCTCACCCAATATCTTAAATACCATAAACATTCTTACAGAAACTATATATCCATACTATGAAATAAAACAAGTGCAATGTGACACACCAAACTGACCATAGAACAGTGTTTAGAAAAACAACACTCCCAACAGTGATAGTGTTAAACCATAAAAACCATAACATTTAAAAAGTGAATTAAACAGTGTATGTGAAATCCAATATAACATGTAATCTGGTGAGACACAACGTTACACTTCTGAGACACAACATCGCTACCCCTATTTACAGTGCATGATCCCCCTTGGGACCTCAGAATCACTTCAACAACACCCCCCCCATCTGCACATTTTTAATCCCACAGGATTTTGTGTCTCTGAATTTTTTTTCTCGATGTATTACCCATATAAATACTTTTGTAAACCATGTACCTTAGGTGCCGGGAGCCACCTAACCCCAGGGGGAGAGCGATATGTATACGCCACCATATACATGATGAGTAATATCACTCGCTCACATCACTCGCTCACACCAGCCCAGTCATATAACTCACTCACTCACTCACTCACTCACCGTCCGCCGACGGTCAAGCACCATTTCGCTGACCAATCTGCCGACAAAGCACTTCCTGCCGCGCCACCAGTCACCATGCACACGCGATCACACAAATAACCACACAGTAATAAACACATTATTACGTATACTGACGAACCTCCCCTGGATATATATTATAGTCTGGCTGTCAGACTAAATTATAAACTAATTATGTAAATTAAAATAAGATGTGACGAACTAAATCCAGCTCGCATAAACAATTCAGTTTATACGAGCGTGGCACCTCACAAAAGGAGTTTCCGGCCTTCTTAAGGCAATGCACGGAGCTCGGAGGGGAGTCGGTCGATAACTTACAATGTGTACTGTAGTGATAAGGAACATGTGAGACATTATTATTAAATATAAACATTCCTGTGTAGTGACAATAAGTGATTAAAGTGGAACTAAGGTGACATATAGTGTTTGATATATTCGCCTACACATCTGGATAGGGACGGGACCACGTACGGACACACACACACACACAAACACGCACACGCGTGCGCTTACACACATACACATACACACAGACACACACACACACACACACACACACACACATACACACACACACACACACACACACACACACACACACCCACACACACACACACACACACACACACACACACACACACACGCACGCACACACGCACGCACACACGCACTCACACACACACACACACACACACACACACACACACACTTATATATATATATATACATATGTATATATATATATATATATATATATATATATATATATATATATATATATATAAGCACAGACATGACAGAATTTAATAGACACCAAGAAAAATGCATTAAATCTTCTTATCTAATACCTCATGTTATTCAAATTTACCTAATATGTTATATTTACCTAGATATATGTTTCAGATTACATACAATACTAATCAAGCATGCCACGAACCAAAGCAGCTGTAGACCTCTCTCAATTTCAACGAGGTCATATTGTGAGTCAACATGAAGGTGGACTTAGTCAACACAAAATATCTGAAAATCTGTCAATACTCCTTTCTACTGTTAATAGAGTGATCGTACAATTCACCAGAGAGGGTAAGAAGGGCACAAAACCTCATTCAGGCCGTTCAAAGCCCTCAGAAAGAACCTTGCGTCTTGTCATAAGAAATGTCAAAGAGGATTTACGTTGGAAGCCTCTGACATAGCAGCACAAGCTGATGTCAGTCCCAGAACAGGTGGCAGGTATCTCCACAAGCTGGGTTACTATGGCAGGGGTGCAAGAAGGAAACCACTCCTTCGTCGAGCCAATATAAAGCGCAGAAAGGATTAGGCTGTTGAGATGGTGGAGAGACATATGGCCTTTTTGAGCACTGTCATTTTATCTGATGAGTCTTAATTCACATTATTTTCTGACAGTGGAAGAGTGTGGGTCTGGAGACTGTAGTCAAGAGTTTGACTTGAAAAGACTGCAACCAACAGTGAAAAATGGGGCATTTCAATAATGGTATGGGGTGCAATTTGGAGTGATGGTCGATCAGAGCTTGTGGAGTGTCAAGGAAACATAATTTCAGGTAAATATATTTCTATATTAAAGGAAGAACTATTTCCGATATTCTCCAGTGGTAGAATGAGTAAAAATGTCTTCCTTTCTTATGGAAGATGGAGCTCCTTCTCACACTGCTCAAGCAACACAAAATTGGTTGAGCCAAAATGGGATCAGAAAACTTTCATGGCCAAGTCAGTCCCCAGCTATGAACCCTATTGAGCACCTCTGTGGCATTTTAGACCGACAACTTCGCAAACGCAAAAAGAACAGTAAGCCATGTTCACAGCCAGAACTCTTAAGATTACTACAAGGAACATAGCAAGAAATCCCCCAAGATAATATCAGTGAACTAATCACTAGCATGCATGTAGGGTCCTTGCATTAAAAAAAGCAAAGGGGATGTCAACGAAGTATTAGTTATTCATATTGTGACTAATTATAAACACTTTATTTGTACTAATTGCTTGTTTAATCAATTAAATGATTGTCTATTCAATTCTGTCATGGCTATCCGCATTGACAAATGAACTAAGCAACGCTTCTTATAGAATCTTTACAATAGGCACGCACATGTGTTTGTATGCATGCGTATGTTTCCTTCCTACATATTTGTAGAGATGTATACTTTTGTTCCACCTCTGAGTATTTGCACATTTATATGTATATGTTGTTACGGGCTGCTGGTATGTGAAGAGACGTTACGTATAACGTCTAAGTGCTTAAGAACCAGCGCACTTCTAGAAGCCACTGTAGGACTGAACTATCTGGTCAGGGCCTAGATAATTCGTAAGACTAGAAGTAAAGGTAACAAAGAAGATTCCAGGAAAGGAATATTAAACTAGCGATAAAACTAGTAAACGAAATTATTAATGTGGAAAATATTTACAGGCAATCAACACAAAAGAGAATGGGCAGTAGGGTCAATGGGACCGTACATGATTATGAGAATATGGAAATTATCGTTCAAATAAGAAACAAGATACGTATACAATATGGTACTATCTAAGTACACAGAGATCAGGAACATGCATCAAAATAAGTAATAAGTACAAATATAAGTAAAGTAATGCAATGTATATCAGACACGTAATGTAGGCAAAAAGGGTGATCACTTCACACCAATCGTCTCATGAATCTAAACCTTCTAGTTTTTATCAAGAGATCAATATGTGGGAAATGACGACGAGTCAGCGGTTACCACCGCTTATATACCATTGGACCGGAAGCCGGATACTTCCGGTTAAGGGTGCGGGTGAGTGAAAGGGGGGGGAGGAGGGTAAGTTAACACGTCAACATGGGTAGTTTTAGGACCCTCGACTCGCTTGAACAATCTATTTATTTAGTAACTGTCAAATCTGTGCGCTCCGAACTATTCAGGATTTCGCTTGTCTGTTTGTTCTACAAGAATGCGCACCTCTCTCCGCACGTAGACAAGATTACATATAGTGGACGGGCGTTACTGCTTAACATTGTTACAATACATACATAGATAAGAAATATGAACATAGTTATGTAATACAAAGGAACACAATTCTATAACATAATTACACATATGACGTAATATCTAATATTACGTTACACCTCCACCGTTTGGGAAAGCTTTTCACTTTCTGTTGAAAAGCTATGTTCTAGAAAGGACGTCGGCTAAAACATTAAAGACGCCTTTTATATGATGAATAGTTAGATTAAAGGGTTGGAGAAATAAACTCCAACGTGTAAGTCTCGGATTCTTGTTTTTCATAGTCTGTAGGAACTTCAAGGGGTTGTGATCCGAATATACTTGAATGGTAGTTGAGGAACCCAGGTAGACTTCGAAGTGGATAAGGGCCTGGACCAAAGCGAGCGTCTCCTTCTCAATTGTTGAGTAGTTCTTCTGCGCAGGGGAGAGCTTCTTGCTGTAGTAGGCGATAGCGTGAAGAACTTCATTGTGTTCTTGCAAGAGGGCGGCACCGATACCGGTGTCGCTGGCGTCGACTTGCAGAAGAAAGGGTCGTTGGAAATCGGGTGCCCTTAGAACTGGTGCGTTAGTGAGAAGGGACTTCAGGTTTTTGAAGGCCGTCTCACAGGTAGGTGTCCACACGAAGTTGTGGTCTTTTCTCAACAGGTCAGTCAATGGTTCTGCTACATCTGAAAAATTTGGACAAAAACGGCGATAATAGCCACTCATTCCAAGGAATCGACGTACCTCTCTACGATTAGTGGGTGTTGGTACATCATTGATGGCTTTTATCTTGGCGTCTATTGGAAACACTTGGGAATTTCCAACTTTAAATCCCAAATAGGGGACCTGTGTATGTCCGAAATCACATTTGGACAAATTGATGGTAAGGTTTGCTTGGTCTGCTCTATAAAAGAAATTATTTAGGTGTTCAATGTGTTCTGTCCAAGACTGACTAAATATTATCACATCATCTAGATAAGTTTTTACTCCTGGCAATCCTGCAACAAGATTACTTATCATTCTTTGGTAAGTGGCAGGGGCATTTTTAAGCCCAAATGGCATTGCTCTGAATTGGAACAATCCCTCTTCCGTAATGAAAGCGGTAACTTCTCTTGAGCGAGGGTGTACAGGGATTTGATAGTATCCCCTTAACATATCCAACTTGGATACATACTTGGCAGTTCCTAGACTGTCTATGATATCATCTATCCTAGGGATAGGAAAAGCATCGGCCTTAGTATGGGCATTGATTTTCCTGTAGTCAATGCACAGGCGATAAGAATTGTCAGATTTAGGGACAAGAATGCAAGGAGATGCCCAAGGACTACTGGAGGGTTCAATTATTCCCTGTTGAAGCAGAGTGTTTATTTCTGCTTTTATGAACTCCTTCTTTTTTGGATTGACTCTATAAGGGGCTTGTTTGATAGCCCTTGGCGAGTCTAGAATTATTTCGTGTTCTATCAAAGAAGTGAATCTTGGGGAATCTAGAAATAATTTTGGAAAACTTCTTAAGAGGAAAAGAATGTCTTTACCTTGTTTCTCAGATAAGTGTCCTACTTTTATCTGAAGATTTTGTAGTATCTGAGAGTTTTCCAAGGGAATCTCAGGAGGATTAGGCAGGTTATCAGGAGGCTCTTCGGATTCTATTGTGGTAGAGCTGCAAGCTGGAATTGGATCTCGGGAATGATAAGGTTTTAAGGTATTTATGTGACAGAGACGGGAACTCTTTCTTCTGTCTGGAGTTTTGATTATGTAGTTGAGATCACTGGCTCTGGACAAGACTTCATAGGGTCCTTTGTATTTAGCCTGCAATGGATCTCCTGGTATGGGAAGATAAAGTAACACTTGATCTCCTGGAGAGAAAGTTCTAAGTTTAGAATTTTTATCATACCGACCTTTCATTACTCGTTGAGCATTCGTCAAGTTCTCTCTTGCCAACTTCCAAGCTTCTAACAACTTCTCGGTGACCTGGGACACGTATTTCAAAGAAGGAACTGGTGGTTCTTCTTTCATCCATTGTTCATGAAGTATCTTTAGGGGACCACGGACTTCATGACCGAAGACTAATTCTGACGGGCTGAATCCAAGGCTTTCTTGAATTGTTGTTCGGGTGGCGAACAACAAAAAGGGGAGTCCGTCTTCCCAATTTCGCGTGTTCTCAGCACAGAAGATTCTTAACATTGTCTTGAGCGTTTGGTGAAAGCGCTCTAGAGCACCTTGTGATTGAGGATGATAGGCGGAGGAAGTTACATGATTTATACCTAGTGTTACAAGAGTTTCTCTAAACTTGTTGGAAAGAAAATTACTTCCTTGATCACTTTGAATGTTCTTGGGAAATCCTACCATAGTGAAATATTTCAACATTTCTCTGATTATGTTTTGAGCTTTAATATTTTTCAAAGGAATTGCTTCTGGAAAACGAGTGCTCATACACATGATTGTGAGAATGTACTGATTTCCTTTACTTGAAGGAGGTAAAGGTCCTACACAATCAATAAGAACTTTTTTAAATGGCTCTTCCATTACAGGAATGGGATGGAGTGGAGCTTCTACAATTTTCTGGTTGGGCTTACCTACAAGTTGACATGTATGACATGTTTTACAATATTGGGCAACATCTTTGACAACCGTGGGCCAATGGAAATGTTGGGTTATGTTGAACAAGGTCTTTCTTACCCCTAAGTGACCTGCTAAGGGAGTATCATGAGCCAATCTTAGAACATTATTCCTGAAACTAAGAGGGAGGACTATTTGATTCCTTACTTGCCATGGCTGGTCAGCGGTTGCGGTGGATGCTCTCCATTTTCGCATTAGGACTCCGTTTTCTATATAGAAACCTCGTGACATATTTTCAACTTCTTCTGGAGATGAAACAATCTCGTACAAATTTTTAAGAGAATGATCTGACTTCTGTTCTTTGATTAATTCTGCTCTAGATAGAGAAACTGGTGAAGAAGAAGATGGGTCAGTTTGGGAGAATAGGGATTCTAAATTATAAGTCTCCTCTTCAGATTTCTTGTACTGAGATCTGGTTACAGCACAAGCGGGAAACAACTGTAAGTTATCTGAAGGTTCTACTGAGGTCTTAGGGTTATTTGTTATTAAGGGAGAAATGACTTTGCTTCCAGCGATGTCATTGGCCAACAATAAGGATATTCCTACTATGGGAAGAGAGTCTACTACTGCTACTTTAACCATTCCGGTTGTTAAATCAGACCGCAAGAAAACATTATGTAATGGACATTTTATAATTCCTCCAACTCCTTCTATCAATATATCATAACCTGTATATGACTCACCCAGATTCTGCAAGACAGAATTTAAAATCAGACTTTGCTTTGCTCCTGTGTCTCGGAGTATGGAAATAGGATATTGTTGTGAACTACTACTATGAGATATAGTTCCTGAAGATACAAATGGTTTGAAACAAGGATCATGATCTGATGAGGGGGGTTCTACATTACTTGACAATACCGGCTTCTTTGGTAGTGTATCCTGAATAGAGGATTTTGAATCGTCTGATTTTATATTACTTACAAGAGTTGGTGTCTTATTGGAGAATGAGGGTGTCAGTCTCTTTCTGCAATTAGAAATGTGATGGCCAACCTGTTTACAATATGAACAAGTTACAGGGGGATTAGTCTTAAACCTTTCCATTCTTTGCCAAGGTTGGTTTGGAGGATATTGATTGAAATCAGACCTGTAACTGAAATGTGATGGGCTAGACTGATTTTCAAAGCGTTTCTTTGGGGCCCAAGGATCAGAGTATTTTGTTGAATCTGGAATATATGACTTTGACTTTTGGGATTCCATTTGTCTTGACTTAGGTTTATGATTTAGTGTGAACTCATCAGCCAGTACAGCAGCTTTAGTTAAAGTTTCGGGAACATGATCATCTATAAAAATCCTAAGATCTGTCTCTAAGGTATTCTTAAACTGCTCCAACAAAATCAACTGTTTAAGTCTATCTAAGGTGTCCGTTTCACTAGCCAAACACCACCTATTGAATAACCTCTCTTGTTGAGCCGCATATTCTACGTATGTTAACTGAGGTGTCTTCCTATAATTACGGAATTTCTGTCTATAGGCCTCTGGTATTAGTTCATAAGCTTTTAAAATACAAGCTTTCATATTATCATACTCGCTTTCTGCTTCTGAAAGAGAAGTATAAATTTGCTGAGCCTTACCCTTAAATTGTGTTTGAATGATTAATGGCCAATTTTCTTTAGGGATTTGTAACTGTTGCGCCAATTTTTCCCACTGAAGAAAGAAAATTTCTGGCTCTCCCTCTGAAAATATGGGTAAAAGTTTTACATACTTGGAAATATCTATACGACCTTCCTGAACTACGGGTTGTCTATCAACAATCCTAGCTTCTACTTCTGCCTTCTTTAATTCTAACTCTGCCAATTTGACTTTAGTTTCGTCTTCTCTAGCTTTAAATTCTGCCTCAATTTGCATTTGTTTCAGTTTAGTTTCCTCCTCTTTAGCTACTTGTTTCGCTTTAGCTTCCTCTTCTCTAGCTCTAAATTCCGCCTCAATTTGCATTTGTTTCAGTTTAGTTTCCTCCTCTTTAGCTACTTGTTTCACCTTAGCTTCCTCTTCTCTAGCTCTAAATTCTTCCAATTTGATTTTAGTTTCCTCTTCTCTAGCTTTAAATTCTGCCTCAATTTGCATTTGTTTCAGTTTAGTTTCCTCCTCTTTAGCTTTAAATTCTGCCTCAATTTGCATTTGTTTCAATTTAGCTTCCTCCTCAAAATCTACTCTCCTGACCTTTAATTCAATCTCCTTAATCTTAAGTTCGGTTAGTCGTGCCTCCATTTCTAACCTATTTGAAGGAATTTGTATAGCTGTAATCTCTTCTGGAGATAATATCTCATCTTCGATCAGATTTTCAACAAGTTCCTGAAGTATTTTTTTCTTTCGTAAACTTGTATCAATGTCTACTCCAAAGTGCTTGCCTATTTCTATCAAAGTGTCTTTAGTTTGTTTCTTTAAGAAACTTACCTTGGGATTTTGAACGAATTCTTGAACTATATCATCCATCTCTATAAGAATGTGTTAAATACCTGATCCAATATCCTGGCAAGGTCGCCACTTTGTTACGGGCTGCTGGTATGTGAAGAGACGTTACGTATAACGTCTAAGTGCTTAAGAACCAGCGCACTTCTAGAAGCCACTGTAGGACTGAACTATCTGGTCAGGGCCTAGATAATTCGTAAGACTAGAAGTAAAGGTAACAAAGAAGATTCCAGGAAAGGAATATTAAACTAGCGATAAAACTAGTAAACGAAATTATTAATGTGGAAAATATTTACAGGCAATCAACACAAAAGAGAATGGGCAGTAGGGTCAATGGGACCGTACATGATTATGAGAATATGGAAATTATCGTTCAAATAAGAAACAAGATACGTATACAATATGGTACTATCTAAGTACACAGAGATCAGGAACATGCATCAAAATAAGTAATAAGTACAAATATAAGTAAAGTAATGCAATGTATATCAGACACGTAATGTAGGCAAAAAGGGTGATCACTTCACACCAATCGTCTCATGAATCTAAACCTTCTAGTTTTTATCAAGAGATCAATATGTGGGAAATGACGACGAGTCAGCGGTTACCACCGCTTATATACCATTGGACCGGAAGCCGGATACTTCCGGTTAAGGGTGCGGGTGAGTGAAAGGGGGGGGAGGAGGGTAAGTTAACACGTCAACATGGGTAGTTTTAGGACCCTCGACTCGCTTGAACAATCTATTTATTTAGTAACTGTCAAATCTGTGCGCTCCGAACTATTCAGGATTTCGCTTGTCTGTTTGTTCTACAAGAATGCGCACCTCTCTCCGCACGTAGACAAGATTACATATAGTGGACGGGCGTTACTGCTTAACATTGTTACAATACATACATAGATAAGAAATATGAACATAGTTATGTAATACAAAGGAACACAATTCTATAACATAATTACACATATGACGTAATATCTAATATTACGTTACAATGTCAGCATATGTTTTGATACATATTGTTATTATCTATGCAATAGTGTTTTGTTCATGATTGTTTCTGTTCGTGATAA
>NC_134815.1:23131661-23141661 GCF_046742065.1 Oratosquilla oratoria
GCCAACGAATTAACATAGTTCTCAGATATTATTTCATTACATATGAAACAGAAACAACATTAATATATATTATTTAGTAATCAGTAATAAATGGTGACATTACTATTTTTATATGGTCCATTAATTTCTGGGATGCACTGCCATACCTTTTATGTAAATCACTTGTATCTAGGCCCAGGATGTCTTATGATCAACTAAGACCATTCTCATCCTCTTTTCTGCCCGTTTATTGGTTGAAAAATATAACAGATAGTTGGCATAATACAATCTTTGCAGGCTGTCAGAATATCATAATTGCTCAGAACTTAGCATACTGAGGCTAAGCATGAATATATAGGTTATTTAGAAGGAGTTATTGTTAGTTTAGACAAAATTTTTAGTCAATATTTTACTTACCTGATATATATTATGATATGTTTGATGATTTCATTTACAGTGACTATAAGATTTAGGTAGGTGAGAATGGCCAAATAATAACGTTCAAACTGCTCAATCGACCTTCATAGTAAGAGGTAAAATGAAACACTGAAGTCCACAATCAAAGTGAGTGGAGTAAAAGCGAAAGTTTTTTTTTTTTCCTTTTGAATGAATCGCCCGTTGGCAGTCGGAACGAAATATATGGCGCGTATCGCAAGGGAAGTTTTAAACAAGAGAAAAAAGAAATGTTTTCGCAACTTGAATAGGAAATGTCAAACTTTTACGATGGAATAAAAAGAAGAAGAAAGAGAGAGGAAAGAAAAAAAAAACACTCTAAATGATCGAGTGAATAAAAATTGCGGGTGTGAACTTACCTCACCTGTTAACCAAGTTGGTTTTCCTCAAAGGCATAGATGATCTCTCTTCCACTGAACCAGAAAAAGAAGAAGAAAAGCAAACACGTATTTGACAGCTCCGACAGAACGTAATGGTGTTGTTGTTATGGCAGTGGGAGGTTGGTGAAGAGGCGTGTGACAATGGTGGTGGCGGTTGTAGCCGTGGGCGTGTTGATGATGGTGGGGATGGTTTTGGTAATGGTAGTTCTGTCGGAGGTGCCAGTGGTGGTGGTGATAGTAGTGGGGATGTTAGGAGTAGTAGTGGTAATATTGAAGGTATTGGTGGCAGAAGATGTGGTGGAGTTGGTGTTTGTGATCCTGAAGGTAATGGTTGTGATGGTGGTGGCAGTATTGCTGGTAATCGTTAAGTAGTAGTAGTAGTAGTAGTAGTAGTAGTAGTAGTAGTAGTAGTAGTAGTAGTAGTAGTAGTAGTAGTAGTAGTAGTAGTAGTAGTAGTAGTAGTAGTAGTAGTAGTAGTAGTAGTAGTAGTAGTAGAAGTAGAAGTAGTAAAGTTAGTAGTAGTAGTAGTAGTAGTAGTAGTAGTAGTAGTAGTAGTAGTAGTAGTAGTAGTAGTAGTAGTAGTAGTAGTAGTAGTAGTAGTAGTAGTAGTAGTAGTAGTAGTAGTATTGCTATAAGAAGTATTAGTAGTAAAGTAATAGTAGTGGTACCAGAAATATTAATAGTAAAGTAATAGTACCGGTATCAGAAATAGTAGTAATGTTATTTATTATTGTTGTTCTTGCTGTTCTTGGCGGAGGAGGTGGTTGTACTGTTGGGGATGAGTGTTGTTGCGGTGACTGTGGATATGACGGAGGCGGTGGTGTTGGTAGTGGCAGTGGTTTGGTGGTAGGGGTACTTGTGGTAGTGGTGGTAATGATTGTGCCAGTTATAGTGGCGTTAGTTGTAGTGGTGGTAATTGTGGTAGTCGTGGTTATGATTGTGGTAGTTATTGATGGTGTTAGTTGTGGCGATGGTGGTTGTTGTTGTGGTTTTAATTGTGTTAGTTGTGGTTGTGGTGGTTGTGGTGGCTATGATTGTGATTATGGTAGTTGTGTTGGCTATGGTGGAGGTTGTCGTGGTGGTGTTTGTGGTGGTGGTTGTGGTTGTGCTGGTTGTGGCCGTGGTTGTGGTGATGGTACTAGTAGTGGCTATGATAGAGGTGGTAGTGGTGATGTCGGTGACATTGGTGTTGTTGGTGACATTGGTGTTGTTGGTGGTATAATCCATCAAAACTCCCTCCAAACTCCATGATACCATAAGTGGACTGGCACCTTACGTGGATACAAAAATATTATCCATCCTGTGTTTATCGAAGACTCTTGTTGCCTGTAGGAGTTACCTTCATTTGGTGGTACATGTTGGAGACATCTTTCCTCCAAAAACAAATATTCTACATGCCCCACCTCCTTCCCCTTGTAGTGCAATCCAATGGACTTGTTTTTGTCTATACTAAGAGTCCTACAATTTTAGCCAGTTGTTTTTAGATCAATTATGCTTAATATATTCCAAACAAATTATTAAGCTACAATTTATTTTGCAAAAGAATTGCTATAGTGACGAGCATAATAGTCTATCAACAACCGTAAATACAAAAAATATATATACATAAATAATGGAGATAGACTGTAATTCTTCTCTGCCGAAGGGTTTCACAACGATTAGTGAAATGGCATGGAGGCAGCCAGAATGAAAAATAAATCCAAATGGTAAGGAAAGATTTATGTTCTCTTTAACAGCGAACATAAATAATCTCCTTTCCCCCTCAAAAAATGCTATCATGCTTGTATAAACCTTTCCTGTATCAAGGGGAAAGCAAATAGACAGATTGTTGACAAAAACTAAATTCCCACCTCTTGCTCGGAAGGCTCAATCCCACACCCTCAGATTTTTAGTAAAACTACTTGTACATTAAGTAAAGTGGTTGATAATGCAAATAGTGAAATGCTCATTAATCTTTCGAGTGTTTAGTAAGTTGATCGCAAAGTAAATATTATTTAAGAAAAGTAAGTGATGAGACAAAGAGTTTCAACTACATCCTTAAACGTGATAGATACAATTAGGTTAATGTAAATAGAATATATATTAATAGTTTATTTTCATACATGCAAATATTTTTTAGCATCAGTCATGAGTACAAAAACATACAAAATAATGCTATTTTATTCTTTTTAATACAACGAAGTCAACCAAGTAAAATTCTCTAGTGTTACTATAAACATATAGACGAGAAGTTGGAGTAAAGAAGAACTTAAAGCAAGTAGTACCGGGGAAAGACTAGAGGGAATTAGCAGAAGATAGGGACGTCTGATAGAAGCATAGTTCAAGCGGTGAATGGCCATCCGGCCTGACAGCCACCAAAGATAGAGAAAACGTTACTATTCAAATAAGTGTAGTCAATATAGTCTTAATACCCTCTCACCATACTAACCTCGTCGAAACTAAACAAAATTGCCTGTAATTTCTCAATAAAAAGTACATCAATGACATTACTATGGTCAGAATGTTCTAAACGCAAGTACAAATATACGCAAGATACAGGCGAGATTTTTTCTCACATCCTGGTATGTTTTGAGTGGTGGAAGAGTGAATTACTGGATGCGCTCAGGCTCGATGTTGATTAAAATATCTCTTGCCTTCAATGAGCTCAACCACGCCACACAGTCGAGCAGATGGATCGCGTTTAATCCGATCACCCTTTCATTCTGATGGACCGAGATTGCGTCATGTAAAATTCCAAACCTTTAGCTTTTGCATGTTATCACGGATATGTCTGCAATAAATCACAGAATCGTTATAATACCCTCAGTATTACATGAGTTCTGAAAGGGTATATGCATAACCCCTTGACGTCTATATGGGTTTTGCTTTGGGAAGTAAAAGAGCCTGATAGCAGTCAAAATAAAGGTAGGATTCAAATATAAAGAAAAGTAAATGCAACATTGTTTAATTTTATTTACATTTATAATAGTGGTTTTTTCCAGTTGAATAGAATTGAAAATACACAGAGAAATCAAGCGTTTGCGTAAAACATGGATGCTAGTGTTAAGAGTATATCCGGTCATAAGTATAAAACATTTATCCTTAGTGTTCTTGCCTACATTCCAGTTGTAATGTAAGATTATTACCTTTTGAGTTTAAACGTATATCTAGTTTAGCTTTTTTCAGTAATTTGATCTCTAACACACACACACACACACACACACACACACACACACACACACACACACACACACACACACACACACACACACACACACACACACACACACACACACACACACACACACACACACACACACACACACACACACACACACACACACACACACACACACACACACACACGCACACACACACACACACACACACACACTTTCAACGAACGGACGGCTTGACGAACGCTCTGAAGAAAAGTGCAGATTGAGGATACCAACGCAAAGAGAAGTGCCTTTTTGTATTTGCAGGGGGGGGAATTGCTCGTGAGGTAGTGGGAAAGTAAGGAAAGAGGAGAGGGGGAGGGATTACTGGGGAAATGGAAGATAATGAGGATGTGGAGGACTTGGCCCAGGCAGACGGGCGGAAGATCAACATGAAACGACCACCGGATGACGAAATGGCAAATAAAAATGTAAAGATTAGAAGTATAGAGAGGAGAAATACAGTAGAAAGTGACGAGAATATGTTCCAGGGATTTAAAGAGGGTGGGGGGGACACAACCCCCCCCAGACTGATAAGACTAGAGGAGAGAGTTGATAAGGTGATCGAGGACTTGGAACGTAAGTTAGGTAATGTAGGCTCCATTCTACAAAGAATTGAAAGATTGGAACAACTAGAGAAGGCTAACAGAAACTTAACTGAAGAAGTAGAGGACCTAAAAAGACAGTTAGGAAATGTAAAGGAGGAGAATGAGAAATTGAAGAAGAATAGTAATGAAAACAGTGAGAAAATAGCTACAGAAGCTAAAAATTGGAGAATAACTCAAGAAGGGAATAAGGTTTCATTCACTGACATAGTCAAACAGCAATTGAAAGAACATAATGAAGACTCAGTTATTAAAGTGATGAGACAGAAGGAGAATATAGTAAGAGAATTAGCTGACAAAAAGAAATGTATAATTATATTAGGAATGGAAGAGAAACATAACCCAGATAGAACCGCAAGAATCAAGGAGGAAAATGAAAGGGTAAGCAGTTTATTAAAATTAGTCCAGGAAGATGAACCAGAAATTATAAAGGAAATTGAGGAAAAATTCAGACTCGGAAAATATAGTACAGATAAGACCAGACCAATTAAGATTAAATTCAGGTCACAAACAACGGCAGAGAAAATTCTATCCAAGACAGGGAAACTAGCAACAAATGATCAATATAAAAAGGTATGGATAAAAAGAGAAATGAATAAGGAGGAAAGAGAGGCAGAAAAGCAGAAAAGAATTGAAGCTAAGGCAAAAAACGAGGAAAGAACGGAGTCAGAGAAAGAGAGATTCTATTGGAGAGTAGTGAACATGAAAATAAAGCAGTTCGACATACTAAAGAAAAACATAAGGGAAACAGAGAACACAATGGAAGTGGCAGAAAACTAAGAGTGTCTTACACAAATATAGATGGATTGATAACAGGATTGAATGAACTGAATGATTATTTGAAAGAAAAAGAACCGGACATAATGGGAATTGTAGAAACAAAATTAAAAGGCCCACTACCACCCAACAGTGTAGGACATGATACATACAATTATTGGATTAGAAACAGAGAGAAAAAACAAGGGGGTGGAGTTATGTTCCTGACAAAGAAGGATATAAACGTGAAAGGTGTCATATATGGAAAGAATACAGTAGAGATGATTATGATAGAAGTGGAAGACCGAGATAAGAAGAGCAGAAAATTTGTGATCAACTATGTGCCTCCGAAAACAGCCTCATGGGAGGAGAATGAACATAAAAGTATGTTAGAGGACACAAAGATAGCATTAACTAAAATAATGGAAGACGGAGGAAGAATAGTTATGATGGGCGACTTTAATTGCAAAGAAATCTGCTGGGAAGAAATGACAGTAAAGAGTGGTGATGACTCATGGGGAAATGCTCTACTTGAGATGATTACTGACCATTCAATGACACAATGGATACAAGAGAACACTAGGTATAGAAATGAAGAAGAACCATCGAGGCTAGACTTAATAATTACATCTGAACCTAGAATAGTGGACAAGATTGAATATAAAACACCAATAGGTAAAAGTGACCACATATTGATTGAACTGGAACTTAATGAAGAAAAATATATGAAAAGAAATGAACAATATAGAAAAGGAAGAATGATGTATGAAAAAACAAACTTTGATAAAATAAGAGAATTCTTCCAACAAGAAAACTGGGAAGAAATATACAAAGAAGAAACATCAGTGGAAGAGAAATGGAATATTTTGACAAAAATTTACAAAGAAGGAGTGGAAAAGTATGTCCCAAGACAAAAACAAGAAAAAGAATATGTAAAATGCTGGTACAACAAAAGTTGTAGGGAGTTAAAAGACAAAAGAGACAAAGCCTGGACCGGATGGAAAAAAGACAGAAGACCTGAAAAATGGAAAATATATACTGGTTATAGAAATGAATATGTACAAAAGTGCAGAGAGGAAAAAAGAAAATATGAAAAAGATGTTATAGAAAAGTGTAAAGATCAACCAAAACTATTCTACAGATTTGTAAACAATAAACTGAAAAACAAACAAGACTTGGAGAAATTAAGACAAGGGGGAGTTGAATACACTGAGGAAATGGAAATGGCAGAAATTATGAACAAACATTTTAAATCAGTGTTTACAAGGGAAAATATACAACCTGAAGAGATTGAGTGGAAGGAAAAAGTCCCCCCTATGGAAGAAATAGAAGTAACGAAGAATGAAATATTGACACACTTGGGTAATTTTGATGTCAGAAAATCGCATGGGCCAGATGAAATAGCAAACTGGATTCTGAAAGAATGTAGGAATGAACTGGCAGACAAAATACATAGCATAATAAGCAGTTCCTTAAAAGAAGGAAAAGTTCCAGAAGATTGGAAAAAAGCAAATATAGTACCTATATATAAAGGAGGAAATAAAGAAGAACCTACCAACTATAGACCAGTCTCTCTAACAAGTACAATAGCAAAAATATGTGAAAGAATTATCAAAAGTAGATGGGTAAAATACTTGGAAAAAAACAACGTACTAAATCCAAGGCAATTTGGATTCAGACAAGGACGATCATGCGTCACCAATTTAATATGTTTCTATTCAAGGCTAATAGATATAATACAAGAAAGAGATGGATGGGCTGATTGTGCATTTCTAGACCTAAAAAAAGCTTTTGACAAAGTACCACATAAGAAGTTGCTTAAGAAATTAGAATATGAAGGAGGAATACAAGGTAAATTGCTAAATTGGATGGAAGACTTTTTGCAAGAAAGAAAAATGCGAGTAGTGATAAGAGATCAGCACTCAAAATGGAATGAAGTAATAAGCGGTGTCCCGCAGGGAACAGTTCTGGCCCCAATAATGTTTGCTATATATATTAATGATATGGATGAAGGAATTGAAAGCTATATGAGCTTCTTTGCAGATGATGCAAAATTACTGAAAAGAGTGAAAACTGAAGAAGATTGTGAATCACTACAGAGAGATCTAAATAAAGTACAAGAATGGAGTAGGAAGTGGGAGATGGAGTTCAATACAAAAAAGTGTAGTATAATGGAATTTGGAAAAAGCAAAAACAGAATAACAGGATCATATAATTTGGGAGAAGAAGGAATAAAAAGAGTAGAAAATGAGAGGGACCTGGGAGTCATTGTTATGAATAATATGTCACCTGAGAAACATATAAATAAGATTTTTGGAGAAACTTATAATTTAATAAGAACAATCAAAGTGGCATTTACATACCTGGATGAAGAAATGGTGAGGAAAATCCTAGTCACCCTGATAAGACCAAGATTGGAATATGCAGCAACGATATGGTCACCAAGTACAAAAAAATGTATAAAAAAACTTGAAAGAATACAAAGAGCAATTACTAAACTGGCACCAACACTCTCAAAACTATCATATGAAGAGAGACTACAAAAACTTAAACTACAGACACTAGAGCAAAGAAGAGAGAGAGGAGATTTGATAGCTATTTACAGAATCATGAAAGGCATAGAAATTACTGATAGAGAGAATCTGATAAAATGGGATGACAGAAATACAAGAGGACACGGAAAGAAAATAAAAAAAGACAACTATAGAAGAGATTTGAAAAAGAACAGCTTTCCTCACAGAGCAATAGACAGTTGGAACAAGTTAGATGAGAAAGTGGTGTGTGCAAAAACAATACATGAATTTAAAAATAGTTTAGATAAAATGAGATATGAAGACGGGACCTCACGAGCATAGCTCCCCTTCCCGTAAAATACAACTAGGTAAATACAACTAGGTAAATACACACACGCGCGCACACACAAACACACACACACACACACACACACACACACACACACACACACACACACACACACACACACACACACACACACACACACACACACACACACACACACACACACACACACACACACACACACACACACACACACACACACGCACACACACACACACACACACACACACACACACACACACACACACACACACACACACACACACACACACATATATATACACACATATGTATGTGTGTATTTGTGTATGTACATATATGCGTGTGTGCGTGTGTGTATTTGTGTATGTACATATATGCGTGTGTGCGTGTGTGTATGTGTGCGTGTTTCCATAAATGTGTGTATCTGAAACGAGTAAGATATACTATTGTATAATATAAATATGTAAGCTCAGGACTGTATCCATGGAAACGTAACGCCCTTCTCGCAATTAGCATGTACTTGATCCAGATTTATTGGTCATTAACGAGGTGACTGTCTCAGGGAAAGATGAAGTACCGTTTATTCACTTATATGTGGCTTCATTATGCACCTCACCATTACTAGTATATTTATAACGTTATAAATTCACTTTATGCAAATAAAGTATAACGGAAATGGAGGAAAAACAAGATACTATATGGTAGGGGAATGTATGTGGTGTCTTTAAATGATGTCTAATGATATCTCCAGTGCTTGCATTTTTTATAAGCGCTTGCTCTACCACTTAACTTAATTTAGTTCATATTTCAATTCCTTACAATATTGTACTTCTATTTGTTTTTATTATCTATAATCATATCTGCAAATGCAAACATCAAATCTATTATACATTTACACGAAATAAAATAAAATAAAAAACATTTATTTTTTTGGTTTTCTAGATAAAATACGGTTAATGATCGATTAAGGTAATTATAAATTACAAATGTTTTTCTGAAATTTATTCTTACGATGTGACTTCTTTCTTGTCCTATGTTATAATGATCAACTACTCAAAACAAAAAGAAATTGAAGTTACAGACAACCACTAGATAACGCTACCATAAACGTGGGAATATGAATTATGTGTGTGTGTGAGAGGTGATTCACCATGGTCTTGAATCCCGTGATGGATTTGTGATTGATAGCTATTTCGCTCCAGGACGAGAGCTCAGAGTTCATATATGACCGATCTGGGGGTAATGCTGTGACCTTACGCGCACACATACACCCAACTCCACGCCCACGAGAGTTGGAGTAACGACTATCAACACAGCGATACTGAAATTATTTCAGCCTGGGGCGTGATTCGAAACCGAGCCACCGCTGTGGTAGCCATATATATATATATATATATATATATATATATATATATATATATATATATATATATATATAGAGAGAGAGAGAGAGAGAGAGAGAGAGAGAGAGAGAGAGAGAGAGAGAGAGAGAGAGAGAGAGAGAAAGAGAGAGAGAGAGATAGTAAATATAACAAAAGAAAAAATTAAAAGGTGTATAGACAAACTCAAAGTTAATAAAACACCAGGGCCTGACGGTTGGCATCCAAGAATCTTAAAGGAAATGAAAAATGAGATTGTTGTTCCATTAGAAATTATTTTCAAGAAATCCAAGAGAATGGAAGCTAGCTAACGTTACTCCCATATTCAAAAAAGGTGACAAAAAGAAACCAAATAACTATAGACCTATAAGTTTGACTTCAATCGTAGGAAAAATAATGGAAACTATCAT
>NC_134815.1:23146661-23154161 GCF_046742065.1 Oratosquilla oratoria
TTTTTCTTTGCTCTTTATTCAAATATGCCAAAAACATCCCAGTATTCTCTCATCAACATTATCTCCTAGACACCGCTCCACCCTAAATCTCCTCCAGAGTCGCACACTACTTTCTAATTCTTACCTGTTTCTGCATTTATCCCCAAAAGTAAATATTACTTAAAATGCCATGGGTAAGAAGTACTCAAGTTGATCCCCTGTACCTCTGCAGTTGTCTATATACAAAATGCTTCTTCCCTTTTAAAAGGGAGGTAGATAAAGTATACACCCTCCCTCCATCCATCCCAAATGAATCCAACACTCATTAGTTTTCCAGTTCATCTTATCTCCTTCTGGATGAAGGTTCATCCTTGAACACTACCCACAGTCTAGGACAGAAGGAATGCAGAAAAACAGCGCCTCAGCTGTAGGGCAGACCAACAGCCAATGCTGGTTTACTACCACGGCTTCATTTGTGTGGAAACCCTCCTTTCTCACCTAATCATGAATATTTAGAAAGACTAGGAGAAATTTTTCCGTGACTCGTCAATTCATCAGCCTTTCACAACCATTTTTCACTTACACAAATCTCTTACCCTCTCCATTTCCTGCCTAACAGACATTCCCCATTTATCCATGCTCTCCTTCATTTTATGCATTCATCCATTTCATTTTAGGTTTATTCTTCAAATTTACTCTATTCATCTCTGTTTTCTACACTCTTCTTGCTAGCGTTTCTTCAATAATTCTTTCCAAATACCCGACCCATCCCAGTATTATTTCATCAAAGCAATTTTCATTCCACTAACCCCCTAATCTCTTCTCATCCTCACTTTTTGCTTTATCCATCCTTGTAACCCCATGTTTTTTTAAATTTTTCATTTCAAAAACATTGAAAATTCTTCTTTTTGCCTCTCATACATTACAACTCTTCCCCATGCGGTGTCTTACGCTAAATCACCTTTTCATGTAGTTTGCTTCATACGTTCATTCCCAGATACCTAGTTCTCATGACATTTTTCTCCCTCCCGAAATATTTACTTGCTTTATTCATTCGACAGTTTACTTCCATCCCCAGTTCCATAATTCCTGGTAGATACTTTAAAATATATTCTTCTCCCAGCCTCTTTTCTAGAAAACTTACTTCCAACTCACTATCACCCTCATCTTTTGTACATTTGATCACCTTATTTTTTACCCACATTTACTCGTACTTTCAATTTTCTCACACATCCCCTCGCAAACTCCAATAGTGACTACTTTAGACCCTCTTCTGATCCAGCCATAGAAGCAGTGTCATCCGCAAACAACAATTGGCTCACATATCGCATTACTTGATCATAATAAAATATATAAGAATTTATGTTAGTGCACTCCGTATTCAGTGGCACTTTTCCTTTTATTCTTCCTGATGCCAAGTTATTAAGCCTCTCCGTATCATCCTTTCTGTATCGGTGATAATTCTTACTTTTATTATGGGAATCTCAAGACTATTTCATTGATCTCATTGGTACCTCTTTTATACTAACTGAATATAGGATATTGCTTTGACTTCTTTAAGAGTGTATCTCGATTCCCCCTTTTAGTTATGTTTAATATTCTTTCAGATCTCTATGCAGATAAACAATTTAATTTAATTTAGTAGCGACCATAAATGTACTGGAAGCTCTCCCGATGAAGGATAAATATCAACAGAAAGAAAACGTTTAGTAAATTTATGCAGGTCTTAATCTTAGTACCATTTTTCATAGCTCGCCCAGAAATGCTGTCATGTGTACAATTATTAGGGATGAAAGCCAACCAACTATATATCACTTGTCCGTAACCCATTGTAGTTCTACTTAGATAACATTAGAGAAGACCATAAAAACTTCCATTTGTTCTTGTGTCTTCTGGGGACGTTGTATGGCTTTTATAAGAAGAGACATGGACTTTTAATGTATAATCATTATTTCCAATGGTCATATAATTTTGCACTTGTTATATTTTCTAAGCTTTACCAGAGATAAGTACAACATTGGAAGGAGAAGGAGTTTAGCTACAGGCTATTTTCTTGTTTACTATCTTTAGGTTTTTATTTACAATTATATATTCATTTGTATTATTATCATTTATTGTTTGTTATAATTTCTTCACATCCAACCTCGATCTGCATTAAAAGGTCACACGTCGAGAAGTTTTACAATTGTATTGAAAATACCCAGTGACATGAAATTAATCTTTAGAACATAATATTGTATTTCATAGATGTGATTGCGCTTTTTACTGGGTGTTTTATTTATTCATCTATTCATTTATTTATTCATTCTATTTCTTCAGTTCAGGAATTACTCATAAATTAAATTTCAGTTGAATAAAACTATATTCAGCCCCGGCTACAGTATTCAGTTCAACAAAATAGTCTGTCGGCGATAAAAAAAAATCGAGGTTTTCACTATTCTAGCTTCATGAGACTTCTATACTCTTCTCCAGTCCACTCTGCCAAGCTTTTAACAGAAAAACACTGTGACGAAGACCCAATAAACCACGTAAAAACTACCAAACCTCGTGTTCATCCTTGATACTCTTCCCACCAACATAACCAGCACTTTGAGACTTCATTGGTAGCCATAATATGAGGGTATTATCACCTTACCCAAGCTTTTTTCGTGTCTTGTATTATAATCCTCGATATACCATATAATTCTCGAACATGTACCCTCTTGTAACCGCATCCTCTTTTTTCGCATTCCTCCTCAAACGACAATTCTTATATATTCTATTTTAAGAGAACCACCATCAGACCTTAATGCTCGCTGGTTAAGTGGGTTAGAGCGTCGCTATTTGTGGTGAAGGTCGAAGTGACGGGAGTTTAAAAGACCCGCCGCCAGCGATTTGGACCTAGGGCATGGTTGATTAAATTCCACGCTATAAGTTCCTCTGTTAGGGCACCGTCCTAGTCTTCATCTTCTTTCCACACTTTCCATCAATAGACAGATCTTCATTTCAAGTGAGAACCCCTTCACATCAAACATGTCATCATTCCAGAAACTAAAAAAAAAAAAAAAACATTACGCTCCACAATTATGAAATCGCACCTGCTGCTCATTATCCCAATACAATCTTCAACTCTGCGATATTTTTCCCTCAAGGATAACAGCGCTGGTGATGTAAGTTATAGGGAACGAAACTTGTGTGTTGAAAGAGTTACATTATGTTGCATAATATCTGAGGAAAGTGAGATTTACTTATATATAAGACAACGACTTCGCCAAGTCATACATGTCATCTTTTTCATATACACACAGAAACAAGCTTTAACAAAGTGATACATATAACGAATTCATTATTACTTGACCTAAGAAAAAAATCTCGCTATAGTATTTGTAATAGAGTATTTTGTTTGGCAAAGGCGCTTGAAAATATTTTTATAATATAACGAAAAATAGTTTAAAAAAAAATCAAGTAATAAGTAAAATTTATCATCGGTAATACAGTCCAATACGAGTTTTAGAGTAAACTTCAGCAAAAATCTGAAATATTAAAATAAGCCCTAAAGGGCAGTAAATATATTTGCATCCCAAATATTTTTTCCTGATATAGTATTCTATAAATCTTCATTTTTTACCAAATCACCGTATCTTCTACAAATATTTCAATTTTCAAAGGTCTTAATCTTAAACAAACGTTCTCTCAGATCGCCAATCCTTTGTACTACTTCGTCAGCAATGGAGCTCATCTAATGAGCTCAGTGGGTTGAGAGATGATAAAGCAGCTTGATCAAAGAAGCCGGAGTAACGACGTTGCAGCACTACAAATCCAAAATACTAAGACAGGGAATGAATTAAAAAGGTTGGATAAACTAAGCATTTGAGCATAGAATCTTTCGTTTTGATTAATTAAGTCTGAAGAGTGGGACAAAGGAAAAGATGAATGAAAAGGAGAAGGAGAAAGATTTTAACAGAAGAAGAAGAAGAAGAAGAAGAAGAAGAAGAAGAAGAAGAAGAAGAAGAAGAAGAAGAAGAAGAAGAAGAAGAAGAAGAAGAAGAAGAAGAAGAAGAAGAAAAAGAAGAAGAAGAAGAAGAAGAAGAAGAAGAAGAAGAAGAAGAAGAAGAAGAAGAAGAAGAAGAAGAAGAAGAAGAAGAAGAAGAAGAAGAAGAGAAGAAGAAGAAGAAGAAGAAGAAGAAGAAGAAGAAGAAGAAGATGAAGAAGGAGAAGAAGAAGAAGAAGAAGAAGAAGAGGAAGAAGAAGAAGAAGGAGAAGGAGAAAAAGAAGAAGAAGAAGAAGGAGAAGAAGAAGAAGAAGAAGAAGAAGAAGAAGAAGAAGAAGAAGAAGAAGAAGAAGAAGAAAACTGTCATCAATAAAACTTTTTTATTAGCTCTAAATGATAAAATGTATATATATCTTTCTTGTATACAATCTTATAGCGATTAGTGTCGGACAAACTAGTTAGATTAAAATTAAAATATTCGTGGTAAAATGTTGATTATTTCACCATGACGATTTCACTTCACCGGAATAAAATGTCAACAACCAAAGAAAAAGCTATATTTTTGCACGCTTATATCAGGTTCTGATTTTATAAAATATGAAAGAAAAAAACGACATAACAAAATTCTGCCGTGTTGGAGGTCGTTAGAGACAGCTTGAGACTGACATGATACATATATATATATATATATATATATATATATATATATATATATATATATATATATATATATATATATATATATATATATATATATATATATATATATATATATATATATACTTGTGCATTTCAATTATAGGGATAAAAGTTGACTGTTGACAGAGAGTATACATATTCTAACATTACAAATGTTAAAAATCCACATATATGGACTTTGTTACACTTGGATATATGACACATGTGAAAATTTATACACATACTCATGCACACACATAATAACACACAAAGACACAGACAAAGTCACACACGCGTACACACACGCACACACTCACACACAAACACGCACACACACACACACACACACACACACACACACACACACACACACACACACACACACACACACACACACACACACACACACACACACACACACACACACACACACATACATAGATACAAACATACTCGCATTCGCACATACACACATGCACAATCGAGAGCTCATAATCTTGGGAAGATGGACAATAAGAAAGATCACCCAAGATGAAAGAAATAAAGGTAACACAAAAAGAAATATGAGATCAGCTAAAAAAAAAAAAAAAAAAAAAAAAAAAAAATCTAGATATCAGGAAATCGCATGTACCAGATGGAATAGCAAATTGGATACTGAAAGAGTGTATAGATGAATTGATAGATAAACCATACAAGATAATGACTTCTCACTCAAAGAGGGAAAGGTGCCGCAAGATTGGAAAGATACAAACATAGTACCAATATATATAGGAGGAAATAGGGAAGATCCTAAAAAATTGAGAACGGTATCCCTTATAAGCATACATACATACATACATACACCAAGGCTTTTTCCCCCATACTAGGGAGGTAGCCAAAAAGGAAAAGGCATAAAATCATTCCCACCCATTCCATCCCTGAAAACACTCCACACCCCTCCACTCTCCCTCCCATCTTAGCACCTCCTGAATGACGGGTCATCCCTGCACCCTGTCCACTGCCCTGGGTCAGAAGCAGTGTCGCAAGACACAGCACATCCACAGCAAGGCCGCTTCATTAAATCGGCGACCCCCCCCTCTCCGTCCCCCCATATAAAGGAGAGGACGGGGAGAAATCCCTTCGGGCTGCGTCACAATTTTGCTCACACACACTACCTCACCCCCTATCCCCCCGTTCATTCCACCTCATGCATCACAACATCTTCCATATACAACCATTCTCCATTCACCCCTGTCTTCTGTCCTCTCCCGTCCTTCCTCAACAGACATTCCCCTCTTCCCCAAAGCCCCCTTCACCCCATCCATCAATCTCATCCTAGGACGTCCCCTCATGTTCACTCCCTCCACATCTGCCTTCCATACCTCCTTTACTAGTCTTTCTTCACTCATTCTTTCCATGTGTTCAAACCATCTTAATACTCTTTCATCAACCCTATCTCCCAACTCCCTTTCCACCCCTGTTCTCCTCCTCACCTCCTCATTTCTCACTCTATCTAGCCTAGTAACCCCCATCATACTTCTCAGACACTTCATCTCAAACACATTCAAGCTCCTTCTCTCTTCCTCTCTTATGTTCCATGTTTCTGCTCCATACAGTGCTGTTGGCACAATCACTCCTTCATACAGTCTCCTCTTAGCATCCATTCCCAAATTTCTATTCCTCATTACACTTTTTAATCCACCAAGACATTTACTCGCTTCTCTCAATCTACATTCTACCTCCACCTTTACTCCACCTTTTCCTGCCACATTTGCACCCAAGTATCTAAAACTATCCACTTCCTCCAGTTGCTCTCCCTTAATGCTCACTTCCAGATTACTGCCACTTTCACCCCTTGTACATCTCATCACCCTACTTTTACCCACATTCATCTTCAGCTTTCTTCTATCAAACACTCTCCCAAACTCTCTCACCAACTTCCTCAATCCCTCCTCCGATCCTGCCACAAGCGCAGTGTCGTCCGCAAACAACAGCTGGCTCACCTCCCACTTTTCTCCATTTTCTTTAACCATCTCCAATCCCTGACCCACTACCCTTGCATTTACCTCTCACACTACCCCCCATTCATGTATAAGTTGAACAGCCAGGGTGACATAACGCATCCTTGACGAAGTCCCACCTTTACCTCAAACCACTCACTCTCTCCATTTCTAATCCTGACGCAAGCTCTACTACTCTCATAAAAACTCTTGACAGCTCCGAGAAGCTTTCCTCCTATAAGCGCAGTAGCAAAAATATGCAAAAAGGTTATCAGAAACAAATGGACCAAACACTTGGAAGAAAATAAAATAATAAACTCCAAACAATTTGGTTTTAAAAGTGGAAGATCATGCACCACAAATCTAATCTGCTTTTACTCGAGATTAATTGAGATAATACAAGAAAGAGATGGCTGGGCAGATTGCGTCTTTTTGGATTTGCAGAAGGCATTCGACAAAGTACCACATAAAGAGTTCAAACGAAAAATTTAAATAATAGGAGGAATACAAGGTAAACTGTTGGAATGGGTGAAGGATTTCTTAACTGGGAGAAAAATGAGAGTGGTACAAAAATTCGATCTGGGAAGATGTGAAAAGTGGCCTCCCACAATGCTCTATACTGACTCCTCTCCCACAATGCTCTATACTGACTCCTCTCCCACAATGCTCTATACTGACTCCTCTCCCACAATGCTCTATACTGACTCCTCTCCCACAATGCTCTATACTGACTCCTTTAGTGTTTGCCATATATATATATGCTATGGATGAGGGAGTGAACTGTTATATGAACTTCTTTGTTGACGATGCCTAATTACTCAAGAGAGTAAGAACAGAAGAAGATTGCATATAGCTACAAGAAGACTTAGACAAAATATGGGAATGGAGTCGGAA
>NC_134815.1:23179161-23184161 GCF_046742065.1 Oratosquilla oratoria
TGGTGTAAACAAGTTCCTGAACCTCATTGACACTCTTATAGTTAGTAAAAACATTACAAATGAGAATCGTAAGATTGAGATTCTCAAGGAGAATATAGATCCAGAGCATGGAAGGGCGAGGTTTGTCATTAACTTCCAGCAAATGGAAGCAATTAATCAATATGATAATTACAAAACAGCCTTTCTTAAACATTTCATGTCCAAATGTGATCAGGATCCTATTAGATCATTGGTAAAAATGATTAAGGAAGTTAGGACGAGTGAAACTGACACAGAGTACTTAGCTAGATTAGATAGATGGTCAAAAGGCATGAATTCTATCTTGAAAGATTCAGACTGGATAGAAAAATCTAGTGAGAAGATGAAAATCTCACAGGTAATCAAATTGATTACATTTAGCTTATTGGCAAAGAATTCTGATGACTTAACAGCAGAAAGGCTGTACAAAGATTTAAAATCAAATATCTGTTTAGGAGAAGTAGATTATCTTCTTCAAGGATACAGTGAGACCAGAACAATAAACCCATATGTAATGCCTATAAATCAACATAGCCAATATAGGAACTCTAGAGAGTTTAAGAAAACAGAAGTAGGACATAGGCGGCATGCTAGAAGTCCATCTAGGGATAGGGATACCAGAATCCTATGTTTTAATTGTAATGCATGGGGACACAAAGCACAAGAATGTTTTTATGGGATTATTTGCAGAAATTGCAAATACGAAGGTCACAATGAGTATCAATGTAGGAACCCTCCATTCTGTATTTACCATAATATAATCGGACACAGAACTCATGAATGCCGGAATTTTCGGGTACCCCCAGGGCTAAGAGGAAAACCCCCAGACACAGAATAAACCATTTCAGACCTCCCCATATATATACCGATAGACGGTATTGTGTTAAATATGGGAATGCAAGGGAGATGAAAGAAACTGACAAACTGATAATTACTGTTGGTAAAACTTCTGTAGGACCTCTCATTGCAGGTAAAGTGTTCAATAAGCCTATTCAAATTTTATTGATACAGGGTCTGTAGTTAATGTAATTACTAGTAAAGTTTTAAACCAGTTGAACCAAGGAGTGAAAATGTTGGAACCAATCCGTTACACATTGCAAGGTGTAACTGGAAATCAGTTAAAAACATTAGGTAAGATTGAGCTAGAAGTTGCCTTGTATACAAATGAACAATTGTACATCCCAGTGATAGTGGTAGAAGAGTCTGTTTTTCCAGAAGATTTATTGATAGGATTTGCAACTATGAGAAAAGAAAACATGGTAATTTGTCCTGCTGACTTAGGAATTTTAGTGAAGTCACAGTTAATCCCATTCTTAAATCAACCAGACTTAAGACCAGTGACAGGAATCAATGAATCCTTAGATAACATTTCTATCCTAGATAGCGAGGCCGAGCGGTCCAACCCTACAGAAAGTAAAACAATTTGTGAACCCAACTCAGAAGTTCAGGAAATCCCAGAGATTACTATATTATCAACCACAGATGCCTTGAGAATTGCAGATTGCGGATTAACAAGGTCGACATTGTTACATCCCATGTCAGTTAATAAGGTTGAAGTGTGTTTGAAAGGAATCAATGTAGACTCTGAAGTAATTACAGTTCCAGAATCAGTTCAACTTAAAGGATTGAAGTGGGACTCAGGGATTTATAAGACAAATAAGAACAGAGTAGAAGTATTAGTAATTAATACTATGAATAAAGAGATAGTTTTAAAGAAAGGTACACAAATAGGATGTATTCAGGTGTGTACTAAACCTATTAAGATTTTAAATGAGAATAGTGAGGAGATAGAATTACCAACTTCATCAATTTGTTCAGTACAAGAGGGCATAGACTTAAGAAATAGATATAAAGAATTATTACAATCAACTAATTGCCCTGAGTTGGATGAAGCTTTATTTGCTTTGCTTATGAAACATAAAAAAGCAATTGCTTTGCCGGGGGACGCCTTAGGCAAAACAACTGTTTTAAAACATCACATTAAGTTAAAACCAGGAACACAACCTATCTACATACCAGCCTACAGAGTTCCTCACTCTAAATTAGCTGTAGTAGATAAACTCATCACTGAAATGTTATCACAGGATATTATTGAACATAGTAAAAGTGAGTGGAATTTTCCGTTGATCTTAGTACCAAAGTCTGATGGGACTATGCGACCAGTTATTGATTACAGGGAACTGAATAAGCACACCATTCGTGACAGGTTACCATTACCCATTATCGGTGACATTTTGAGAAGTTTGGGAACTGAGAATAGATATTTTAGTACTATAGATATCAAATCAGCTTTTTGGCAAATAGAATTGCATGAAGATTCAAGAGAGTTCACAGCATTTTCTACTACAACAGGACATTATGAGTTCAAGAGAATGCCATTTGGTTTATGTAATAGTCCATTAACTTACATGAGATTGACGAATACTATTCTAGATGGATTGTTAGGAAACACTGCCAGTGTATTTCTAGATGACATTTTAATAGTTTCTCAGACTGCAGTGGAGCACTTTAAGAAATTAGATTTGATATTCTCAAGACTAGGAGAAGCTGGGATAAAAGTAAAACTTGAAAAATGTAAGTTCTTGCAAGACAGTGTCATTTACTTAGGACATAAGATAGACAGACACGGGCTGAGTACAGTAAATTCAAAGGTTGACGCTGTCAAGAATTTTCCAGTTCCGACCAATGTAGACAAGGTTAGGAGCTTTTTGGGATTAACAGGATATTATAGAAAATTCATTCAAAGTTATGCTGACATTGCTAATCCACTAAGTTCATTGTTAAGAAAGGACTCAAAGTTCAAATGGGGACCTGCGCAACAGCAAGCTTTTGACAAGTTGAAAGATAAACTCACGAGTTCACCTATTTTAATTTTTCCCGACTATGAAAAAGAATTTATTCTTTGTACTGATGCGTCTGACATAGGGTTAGGAGGCATACTAATGCAAGAGAGAAATGGAACTTTGAAACCCATAGCTTACACATCCAGACTTTGTAATAGTGCGGAGAGAAACTATTCTATAACTGAAAGAGAAACTTTAGCAGTAATTTATTCTTTAGAAAGTTTTAGGGATATGATACTAGGGTATCCCATCAGAGTTTGGACTGATCACACAGCTATTCAGAACTTATTTAAGCATAAGAATCTTAGAGGCAGACTTGCTAGATGGTTTGCGATACTTCAGTGCTATGAAGTTCAATTTAATTATATTCCGGGTAGAAGGAATGTAGCAGATCCACTTTCTAGAAACATTAGTCAACCAATGACTGGGACTGGGTTGATTAATTTTGTTTGTAGTATAGAAGAATTAGTAACTTTAGATGAAGAAATGCTAATAAGAGAACAGAGAGATGATGAGACATGTGATTCAATAATCAAGCATTTGATGAACCCAAGAGGAGATCCTCCAAAGCTACCAAAGGGGTATAAGATAGAGGAATTTCATTTGATTAATGGAATTTTGTATAGGAAAACATTTGTAAATGGGAAAGATATTTCTAGAGGTCAAGTAAATCAGTTGGTTATACCACAAACTCTGGTAAATGAGATATTGAAGTTACTTCATGATAGTGATTGTAGTTCACATCCTGGAAAGGATAAAACTTATAGACAGGCACAACTTAAGTACTTTTGGCTAGGTATGAAGAAAACTATATATGATTATATAGAAAAGTGTGTAAAATGTGTAAAGGTGAAGGGAAATACACCAAAACCTGCTCCTATACTCACGTATCCCATTCCACAGAAACCTTGGGAAAGAGTTCACATGGATACATTGGAATTACCATTATCCGAGAACGGCTTTAAATACCTATTTGTTGCTATTGATTATTTTTCAAGATTTTGTATATTACAACCCATAACCAATAAGAAAGCTGAAACTATTGCTTCCGTAATCTATGATCAGATAATCTGTAATTTTACTACACCTAACATCCTAGTTTCAGATAATGGGACTGAATTTAATAACAAAATCTTGGAAAATCTATGTAATGTGTTCCACATCAAGAAAGTCAATATACTCGTTAACCATCCCCAAAGTAATGGAGTAGTAGAAAGGTTAAACAAAAAGATAATTATATGTCTTAGAACCCTAATAAGTCCTCATAGTGTAACTTGGGATACTTGGATTCATTGTGTTAAGTGTACCCTGAACAATCAAATTAATGTAGCAACTGGGGATACACCTCATTTTATAATTTTTGGGGAGGACAAAACTCTGCCATATGAAATGTTGACTGCAGAGCAAAAACCCATATATAATATGGATGATTATATAACCAATAGGATAAATACTCTTCAAGGTATTCACCAAAGAGTTAGGAAACATATGCAGGTGTATTCACAAGAGATGAGGGAACAACAACACAAAATAGCTCATAAACTAGAACTGAAAATTGGGGAATTAGTAATGGTCAAAATAACCTCACCCAATAATAAACTTTCACCAAGGTACACTGGTCCATATAGGGTAATTGATTCTGCAGGTGGAAACAAGTTTAAACTTAAACATTTAGAATCAAGAGAAGAATTGATAGGACATTTAGATGACATAAAGAAAATTAGCTTGCAGATCTATGAAGACGATTATAGTAATACTTTGTGCATAAATATTAATAACCCTGGACAATATGGAGAATATTATAATGATATTTTTCAAGAGTTGAATATTAACCTTGATGTATTTTACAGATAGTATTGACCATTTGTATTGTATTTGGGATGGGAGACCTAAACAATTGGAACTTGGTGTCAAGCAGATACATGAAACCTAAAACCTAGGATCTGCTGTGGTCAGACTTGGAACCTTAAGGACTTAAGGACCTCTCATCTGAGTACACACATGAGTATTGTGACCGTTTTAAAGTAATAAGACTGTCTTTGAAAATGAAGTGTGTTGAAAAATAATATATGAAAATATGAATATTGAACAAGAAGAGACACTCAAACTCTAGATTAATGTGTTTTGCAAATTAATTGC
>NC_134815.1:23196661-23199161 GCF_046742065.1 Oratosquilla oratoria
GAGGGAGGGGGTGGAAGGTCGTGGTCCGTCCTTGGCTGACGCAAAGTTCCTGGCAGGCTCCGTACGTGAGGATCTAAAAAAATTAAAGGAAATTAATAGGTGGTTATGTTTGATACTCGGGAAAGTAGGGTGGTTTGGTTTCACTGCAGTGGAAATGGTTACAATCGTCGCTTCGGAATGGACGGTTGGAAAAAGGCTGGTGTGTAGATTCACTGGGTAGGTAATCGGCGACGAATGAAGTCGTTTGGAACTGCTGACCCTACAGTCAGCGCGCTGGGCTTGGCTCCCTTGTGACCTGTAGAGATAAGTGGTGCTACTTACGAAGAAGATTGCGAGAATGCTTCGCCATGCATAATCAAGACTTCGTTTTGTTCACCTGGTCATACGTGTTGGAAACATAAACTCCGTCAACAATTACTTAGTAATTAAAATTATCTATCATCTGCCATATGCTCCGTTATATTACTGTTATTGTTATATGTTCCTTCATTTATTTATATTATTTTTGTTAGTGTAATCATATTTAATTTTAACGAAGATAATTATCTTGCTTGAATTCTGTCATTCACTCGAACTGGGCACGGGCTTATTAATATATACATATTTTTTTTCGTGTCGCGACTAGTCTGACCCATAGATGAGTCGTGACATATATATACAGATGAAAATAAAAATAAGAATGATAATAAACGTAATAATGAAACCAGATATATCACAGTACCAAACTCTAATGTTAATTCATACCTAGACACTTTTCTTCTAAAAGCGGGTATCAAAATAGCCAGGACGTCAGGTAGCAAAGTAGGACATTTGGTAACACGTAGCGACAATAATCCCACTAACGAAAACAGCGTTGTTTATAAAATCCCGTGTAAAAGCTGTCCCTCTTCATATTTTGGTGAATCTGGTCGCGGACTTAATAAAAGGATATATGAACATAAAAATGACGTAAAAGCCCATAGGACATCTAACTCCATAGTAATACATGTGGGTAAACATGGTCACCTTCCGGACTGGAACAACACAACCGTATTAAATAAAGGATCATCCAAGAAACTAAGGAAGACAATTGAGGCAGCATATATCAACACTAATAACAACATTAACCATAGAGAAGGATTTATATGTTTAGCAAAAGCCACAAGCTTATCAATAATAAAAGAATACGCAGATGAAATAACAAGCTCTCCGAAGCGTCCCGTAAGATGACCCGTCCGTGTATAAAATATCCGGTTACGTTTGAGTTGTTAGCTTTGTGATCAAGACCCTGCGGGTCGAAACGTTAAGGCGTAAAATTCTCCCATTTCTCCTCGTCAACTTCTTTCACCTTCAATTTTATATACATATATATACATACATATATATATATATATATATATATATATACATATATATATATATATGAGTAGTATTAAAATTGACCGCATCATGATAGCCGATAATTCTATATTTAGTATTTTCTAGATTTCTAACAATGATTCAGTCATTCACGGGGTGAGCAAAGACGAGTTCATACAAAAAAAAAAAAAAAAACATTCACTTGATTATTCAACGTGTCGTCTACTTAGTGACTTTTTCAGAAAAAAATCTGAAAAATACAGAAATACAAAATTCATGTATGAACACAAAATTTAAAGCGGCTATAAGGATATAGTATAACAGGGCAATTTACTTATAAGACATAGAAAATAAGAACGAGATTTATATACTCTTAGGAACTGATCTGACGCCTGGGCCTAACAGTCATCTAGGGGAGTATAGTGACTGGGTGAGAAGGGGAGGAGGGTTCGCTCATCTAACGCAATGGTGTCGTAGGGGTGTAAAGAAAGGGTGGAGGTGAGAAGGTTTTGGCGCATAAGAGAAGAATTTGTCATTCAATAAGCCATGTTTTAATGAATATTGATAATAGGATTATTTTCTCTTATGTGCATTGCTTCTAAAAATTCAGGCTTCCGTGGGTCTTCACTGCTGGCAATAAGTTTTGTGTCCTTAACTATGTTATACCGGTTGGCAACTTGGTGATGGTAATTTTGTAAGTGTTGTTTGATAGCCCCGTTTTTCAAGTGCATGGGAATTTGCCAAGACTGCATCTGGTATGCCCAATGTAGCCAGAGTTACAAGGTACGCTTAAACTCGTATGCTACATTACATTTAGAGGTAGCCTCAGCGTTGTAAGTCAGGTTATTTTCATTATCATAGAGCTAGTTTTTTTATTATTAGAATAGTAAACCAGCGCGCGGATTTGTTTATCTTTAGTGGTGGGGTGGCAGTTCTTAGTAATAATGTATTGAATTACTTTTTTATCTTTTTTTATATACCTCTAAATTTTTTATTGTAATAAATGCTATTTTACTGAGTATTGGAGATCCTTTAGGAGAAAGATCCTCACATAATAATCTATTTCACATTAGATCAAAATCATTGTTGGAATATCCATTATTCACTGAAATATGGCGCTTGTGTTTCAATTCTGCGTATAGGGACTGCCATGTAAAGCACA
>NC_134815.1:23204161-23206661 GCF_046742065.1 Oratosquilla oratoria
GTAAAGCCTTTGAATTAGGTAATATTACTATTTGCGATGCATCTCGCAGACGCTATAAACAGCTTTTCATTAGAGGATCTCAAGGTTTCGCATAAATAGGCTTCTGGTTGAAGACGGAATCATTTCCTCCTTGTCTTCACGTCTGCAAACAGTCTCGCAGAAATCGTATACGGATGGGAAACTATAGGTTTCTCAAACTCGAGAGTATTGAATGCTGTTTCAAACTCAATGATATTTATTCGTTGAACAGAAATAAATAGAATTTAAAAAAGTGATCACATATGGGAACATTTTACTTCTATAACCTTGATCACTTCACAAGTTTCTCAACTCTTTGCTATCTTGGTGATTTTTTTTTCTAGAACCCGTTGTTATCGATAGAGCCAAGTTCTTTATTCATGTTTGCAAAAACTGGGATATGAATAGTAAACCCTAATTATATAAACACGAGGTTTTGAAGTTATCTGAATAAACCTGTTAGTTGTTATTGATTGTCCTTCTAATTCAGAAAGTTACACACAATAAAAGGATATTCCCAAGGCTCTCAGTTACCATAAATCACGATGGACAGATGAACAAATGATCCAGATAATTTCTCAAGGAATCTCTCTGTTGAATGACGTTTTTTGTCGCCAATACATGTAACGATTCGAATTAAATCGCCATGAAACGAGACGGGGACCAACTGTCTGAGTGCAGACTAATTCCCTCATTTGAATGACACCATCGCCTGATCCCCTCATTTGAATTAAGTCACTGCTTGATTCCCTCATTTGAGTGACGTCATCACCTGAGTCTCTCGTTTGAATGACGTCACCATCTGATTCTCTAACTTAAACGGCGTCATCGTTTGATAGCCTCATCTGGATTACGTTATAACGTGATTCTCTCATTTGAAAGATGACATCACATGCTTCCATTATTTGAGTGACAGCATCACTCAATTCCTCCATTAATGACGCTCAGTGTTTCTCTCGGTTGGTTGGGGTCAACAACATCGCCTCGCAAAGGTCAGAATAAAAACTCCTAAGCTGAATTTGAGGGCGAAGGCAATTGGTCTCAACTAGGGTCCAGGAACCCAAAAAAGAGAACACATTTTCACAAGAGGTCCCGTGAATCAAAAACAGTGTTAGTCAATGGATGCCAGATGATTTTATTCAGTGATCTTTGGAAAATAAAGAATAGCATCATATATACAAGTAAGTACTGAGTACACGAAGAAATAAGTTGAGATTCCCTGGGATTAAAAGAGTTAAATCAGATAGTGGGTAACCACAACTGTGTAGGACAAAAGCCTCTGGTGATGAAGGACGTCATTACCGAGCCGGAGCCGACCACCAAGGGTGTCTAACTTAGACCCAAACAAGAAGAACAATAGAGGAAGTGAAAACAAAGGTATGTAGGACGAGAGTTAAAGCCAGAGTCGAAACAATATGTTCTATGGAAAAAGTAGACTTTGTTCTTTTTTAAGTTTATGTAATTTGATCTTATGGTTCTTAATGACATCAAGTTAATTTATCCTATATGTAGCTGCACTCCTGGAATAAAAGTTATAAATATTTTGCGTAGTTTGAATAATAGACATGAAGCAGTAGTCAACACAGAAATCAAACAATTGTTCACACAATAGGAAAAAGCGTATTTAAAAGCGCTTCCGCTTTCAGCCTAACTGATCGAGTTCAGGCGTTACAAGTTGAAAAATAGAGTAAGTTAAAGTAGAATAAAGGAACTCTAAATGAAAATAAAATGAAATAAAATAAATTAATTTTCTTTTATTTATGTACCAAGATATTTTTCCGCTTATAAGGAAGGTAGTCATATCAAAGGCACGTACATATTCCCATCCATTCCCCTTCCATCCACCAAACTTTTCCACTTCTAATCTTAGCTCCTCATGGATGATGGGTCATCCATGTGTCCCGTCCACTGCCCTGGGTCAGAAGTAATATAGCAAGATATAGCAGATATAGCAGATATAGCAGATATAGCAGAGCCGCTTTGTTCAATCGGCAACCCCTTTCTGCATCCCCTCATGCAGAGAAAAGAGAAGACGGGTAGAAATCCATCCGGTCTAGGTCAAAATATCAATCTTAGATAAGCAGTCCATATTCTCCCATTCCCCGCCTCTCTCCTCCTTGTATAACAGCATCATCCATATACAGTCATTCCCTACTCATCCCTATCTCCTGATTTCTCCCTTCCTTGCTCAACAGACAGTCCCCTTTTGCTCAACGCCCCCTTTACCCCATCCATCCACCTCATGCTCGGTCGTCCCTTTACGTTCACTTTCTTCACCTCTGTCTTCCACACCTCTTACTAATCTTGGAACACTCATTCTTTCTGTGTCCAAATCATCCCCAATAATCCCTGTCTGTCATCTCCTTTTCCACTTCCGGTTTCATCCTTACTTCCTCGTTTCTCACTTTATTCAACATAGTAACCCCTACCATACTTCTCAGACATTTCATTTCAAACACATTTTAAGATTTCCACTCTGTTT
>NC_134815.1:23211661-23226661 GCF_046742065.1 Oratosquilla oratoria
GTATATGTATATGTATATGTATATGTATATGTATATGTATATATGTATATATGTATATGTGTATATGTGTATATGTGTATATGTGTATATGTGTATATGTGTATATGTGTATATGTGTATGTGTATATGTGCATATGTGTATATGTGTATATGTGTATATGTGTAAATGTGTATATGTGTATGTGTGTATGTGTGTATGCGTATATGTGTATATGTGTATATGTGTATATGTGTATATGTGTATATGTGTATATGTGTATATGTGTATATGTGTATATGTGTATGTGTATGTGTATGTGTATGTGTATGTGTATGTGTATGTGTATGTGTGTGTGTGTGTGAGGGCGAACGAGGAACTATGTTCTCTCGGCCCTGGAAAGTAATACCAGTTCGGGTGCTACTGGATCTGCTGGGGCTTTAATCAAACATCAAAAGGAATCAATGGATTTAAAAGAGTTAACGAATACAATAAACCATCAAACTGTACAATACAAGGTTGTAGAATGGGAACATCTAATACGAGGTGCTCAACACCTCCGTATCGTAACAACAGTAGCGATGTCCGGGTGCGTATGGACGAACCGTTCCGGCCCAATCGGATGCGGCGTGTCTTGAGAACAGCAAAGGTGAGGAGACCCGACGTCGAGTAGCCTGCGACTGGAGTAATGAAGACTTGGGATTGGCGTGGCAGTGGGTAGTCTTCGCAGGACGTCTTCTGACCAAGTTCTATTCGACGTTGGGGAGGAGGGGTATATATACCCCTGAAACTGCCGACGTGGCCGCTCCGCGCAGGCGCAGTCTTCTCGGGCTTCAAAAGTTCGAAGCAGACTTGCTCGTTGTACTGGCGCGCAAACAAGCCGATTCGCCGAGGTGGGGAGCCAAACGACTATCAGTGCAGCCGCGATGAATTGACTTGTGGCCGGGGGAAGGGGGATGGGCCCTTACACCACCCCCGGGACAAGAATCTACTAGGAGTAGATTAAAACAAAATTAATGGTAACTCAAGAGGATGAAAGGAAAATAAAACCTAGCCAGGATTTAAGATCTACTTAGGAGGTCAGCACCTAGATTGTCTTTTCCAGCAATGTGGACAACTCTAAATTTATAGGCCTGAAGGGCCAAAGCCCAACGAAGGAGACGGTCATTCTTTCCTTTGAAAGTAGCTAAATACAAGAGAGGTTTGTGATCCACTTCTAACACAAACTCTTTGCCACGGAGATAATAATCAAACCTGGAGATGGAGAAAACGACCGCAAGACATTCACGCTCGATGGTGGAGTATCTCTTCTCACGATCCAGAAGTTTCCTACTGGCATATGCGACGGGATGTGGGCATTCATCGTGATACTGGAGTAAAAACAGCCCCCAGACCATAAAGAGAGGCATCGGTCCTAAGGACGAAAGTCAGCTTAGGATCGGGCAACCGCAAGATGGGTTGAGAAGATATGGCAGCTTTCAAATGGCAGAAACGGTCCAAGAGGTCTTCGGTCCAGGGGAGAGGTTCAGGGCTAGTCTTCCGTAGTAGATCAGATAAGGGGCCGGTGTAGTCGGAGGCCTGAGGAATAAACAACTTATAAAAGGAGATCAGACCAAGGAAGGTCCTAAGTAACTTCTTACTGGTTGGTGGAGGAATGCGGGTTATAGCCTCAATCTTGGTATGTTGAGGTTTTAAAGAGGTTCCATCTAGAATAAAGCCAAGGTATTTGATGGAAGAAACTCCAAATCTACACTTCGAAGGCTTGACAGTCAGATGGTGGTCCCGTAGCCGTTCGAAGACGCGATGTAGAGCTTCGAGATGTCGATCCCAGCTTTTGGAAAAAACAAAGACGTTGTCAAAATAAAAGCACACATTTGATAAATTATCTAATACTAGTCTCATCAGGCGGATGTATGTAGCACTTGCCGTTACCAGACCAAAGGGCATTCGGCAGAATTCCATCAAACCTAGATGAGTGGGAAAGGACGTTAGGGCTTTGGCTTTGTCTGAAAGAGGTACTTGGTAATATGCCTTGCAGAGGTCCAGTTCACTAAAGTACCTAGCCCCAGAGAATTTGTACAAATCTTCTTCCATGCTGCAGGTTGGTTCAGCATGGAATACTGTGACAGAGTTTAGTTGGCGATAGTCTATGGCCATCCTATAGGATCCATCAGTTTTTCTTACCATGACGACAGGCGAAGAATGAGGAGAGGAGGATCGTTGGATAATCCCTTGACGGAAGAGGGTTTCAACTTCTTTCTCGAAGACAGGTCTAAGGTGGATTGGCACTGGGTACACTTTGGCTTGTACTCGGTCAGTAGTGGTAAGTTGTATATCATGAGTTATAGTGGATGTACATCCGGGCTCGTCGGAGAAAACATCTTTATACTCACCCATTAGAATCTGAAGTTGGACTAGCTGATCCGGGGCGAGTTGTCCCACTTCAGGTTTATCAGTTGAAGGGGAGAGGATTAGGCCGTCAGGAGTCAAAGGCAACTGTGAAAGAAGATCACACGGATCCCCTTCATCGACGATGGATACCTTCTCTTTCCCTGGGGCGGAAAGCTCTTCTATGGCGGAAATCTCATCCATCAGTTCCAATTGCTGCACCTGGGCCCTGCGGTGATATCTTTTTAAAATGTTAGCATGGTAAAGTCTCTGTCCTCGAGGGGTCTCTATTACGTAATTCGCTTCACCACGTCTCTCCAATACGTTGTAGGGTCCATTCCAAGTGACGAGGAGTTTACTTGTATCACTAGGCAGGAGTACTAGAACTTCATCACCTGGTTTAAATTGACGGTTTTGAGACTTCAGATCGAAGTACGCCTTGTACCGGGAACTGCTGATGTCGGCTTGTTGCGCAGCCATTTGAGAACATTCTGCCAGCTTGTCCTGTAGTTCTATTACATATTGGAAACTGGACCTCTCTTCCTCGTGGAGGGTACGGTTTTCCCACAGATCTCTTAAAACTGTGAGTGGGCCTCTAACAGACCGACCGTACAATAACTCGAAGGCTGAAAACCCTGTCCTGTCGCTCGGGAGTTCTCTGAGGGCAAACAAAGTTGGTATTAGATACCTGTGCCATTCACGGGGCTTCTCAGCACACAATTTACGAAGAATAGCCTTCAAGGGGCCATGTAGTCTCTCAATCCTTCCATTTCCACTAGGATGGAAGGGAGTGGTGAAGATAGGTTTCACGCCCAACATTCGGTGGAGTTCCTTCATTAAATCAGACGTGAATTGGGTACCTCTGTCTGAAAGTATTTCCCGGGGAATACCAACTCTCGAGAAAATAGTTAACAAGGCCTCAGCGACCGAAATAGAGTCTATATCTTTTAAGGGAACTGCTTCAGGAAATCCAGTGGCAAAATCTATCAAGGTAAGAATGTACCTGTGTCCATCGGAAGATGCTGGAGAAAGAGGTCCAACCAAGTCTATGGCAACACGGGCGAAAGGTTCAGTGACGATGGGCATGGGTTGTAATGGGACTGGTGGTACTCGTCCCTTCGCTGAGAAGCGTTGACATTTGTCACAAGACCGACAGAAGGTTCTGATGTCCGTTCCCATACCAGGCCAGTAAAATTGTTCTGCTACCTTTAATTCCGTCTTCCGGTGAGAGAAGTGTCCAGCTAAAGGGCTCTCATGAGCAATGGAGAGGATAACAGGGCGACAATCACGGGGAACAACCAATGTAGACTTTCCTACCTTATCAGGGCGATTAGAAGTTAAACATTTCCGATAGAGGAGACCGTCCGTCTTGACAAACTGGTAAGTAGACCCGTTCCTCGTTCGGTCTATTTCTCCCGAGGCTGCTTTTGCTCTAGCGGCAGAGAGTGTCTCACACGAGGACTGGAGTAGACTGAAGTTGTCGGGCGTCACCGAGAGAGGTTGTAGGGCAGGCAGAGCTAAGGGGTGAATCCGTTTCATTTTGCCGGCTCGGGTCTGGACTGCACATACCAGGTGCTTGGGAGAGGGCGTAGCAGTTTGTGTCGGGTGTGGAATTGCGGAGTCATCAGCTGGAGAGGAACATTCAGATCTATTAGGATCTTTAACGCCTGGAACGTTACCAATTAAGACACTAGCAAATTTGATGGGTGCTCTGACGACGTCGGTCCATCCCTCGTAATAAGGACATCGAAGGTAACAAGAAACCAGAGGAAAGGCATCTACTCGGCCCAAGTAGTCGGCAACATAGACCTTCTTGCAACTCGGGACATCTATATCTGGTAGCATCTCATCTGATACGACTACGCAGGAACAGCCGGTGTCCCGGATTATAGTAGACACCCAGGCCCCATTGATGGTACCAGAGGCCTGGAAGTGAGGGACTGTTCTATCAGACAGGCAAAACCCTACCTTATATGGCTGCGTAGTTGACGTGCCTTCTTTGAAAGTGCGGGGATTCCTAGGGCAACGAGGCCGAATGTGTCCAATTTCTCCACAACCGTGACATGTCAAAGGTGGAGGGTCCTTTCGGCCGCTAGACGGATTCGGGGTCGCCGTGGTTACCTTAGGCGGCTTAGGTGGTCGAGAGAACTTCTTTGCATTTGGAATCGAGGTTCGAGGAAGATTAGGGTGGGCTGACGTCCAATCGTCAGCCAAACGAATGGCCTCGGTTAACGTAGAGGGTCGTCGTTCCT
Organism: Oratosquilla oratoria; assembly: GCF_046742065.1. NCBI lineage: Eukaryota > Metazoa > Arthropoda > Malacostraca > Stomatopoda > Squillidae > Oratosquilla > Oratosquilla oratoria. The sequence continues at coordinate 23,216,279 of NC_134815.1, forward strand.
TGATGAAAGCACGCAAGTCTGGATGGAGGGAAGACAAAAACTGGTCAAGTATCATAAAGTCTTTCAAATCATTGAAAGTATTCCCTACCTCTGAGGAATCTAACCACGCCTGGAATAGTCTGGTTAGTTGAAATGAGAACTGAAGAAAAGTTTCTCTGGAGAAATCTTGGCATTCCGAAAGTCTACGCGGTAACCATCAGGAGTCTTGTTAAAACCTGACAATAAAGCTTTCTTCAGTAGCTCATAGTTCTTAGTTATCTCTGGGGAGAGAGATATGTACATATCAGCTGCCTTTCCCGTAAGTAAGGTACCCAGTCTCACGGCATAGCTGTCTGAACTCAGCTTAAGTAGTTCTGCAATTCTCTCAAAACGGTTAAGGTAAGAGGCAATATCTTCCCCCTCTTGTAATAGAGGGAGCTGGGGACGACTTACCGAATCATGTGGAGTCGCGGTAGGTTGCTTTGTCGCCGTGATACGAGCTAGCTCTAGCTCCTTTTCCGCTTCAATCTTGGCCTTCTCCTTCTCTGCTTCAATCTTGGCCTTCTCCTTCTCTGCTTCAATCTTGGCCTTCTCTGCTTCAATCTTGGCCTTCTCCGCTTCAATTTCAGCTAAGCGGGTCTTGTGCTCAATTTCCTCCTTCTTGGCTCGTCGCTCTTTTTCACGTTCTTCTCGTTCAATAGCTTGCTGTTCTATGACGTATTTGCCGATATCTCCTCCTGCGAGGCCTAAAGCTATAGCCTGTTCCTTAAGCTCCTGAACAGATATCATATTGACGAGAATAAGTAACGAATAAGGCACAAGTCAATGATTATGATACAAGACAAACAAGATACGTGTTAACGAACAAGAGAAAAAGATACGTGTCAATGAATAAAACAAATAAGATACGTGTCAACGACTAAAGACAAACTGCACAACCAAGGGACATCAAATAACACCGAAAGTAAATGAAATAAGTAAAATTAAGCAGAAGCAAAAATACAAGGGACGTAAATGCATCAAACAAATACAAGCTGTAAGACAAGAAACATTACTCGCTTAAAGCAAATGGAACAATTTTACCCACTTCAAACGCCACAACGTAATGTACGTATTAATACACACGTAAACAGCTATGAAACAATCAAAACCTCAAAGCACAAGAGGACTCACTTCCGGGCCACAGACAGTGAGTGCGCGTTCAAAGCGACTTAGAGCCCAGCAAACACTTGTAGCACCAGTCGTGGCAAGGTCGCCAGAAATGTGAGGGCGAACGAGGAACTATGTTCTCTCGGCCCTGGAAAGTAATACCAGTTCGGGTGCTACTGGATCTGCTGGGGCTTTAATCAAACATCAAAAGGAATCAATGGATTTAAAAGAGTTAACGAATACAATAAACCATCAAACTGTACAATACAAGGTTGTAGAATGGGAACATCTAATACGAGGTGCTCAACACCTCCGTATCGTAACAACAGTAGCGATGTCCGGGTGCGTATGGACGAACCGTTCCGGCCCAATCGGATGCGGCGTGTCTTGAGAACAGCAAAGGTGAGGAGACCCGACGTCGAGTAGCCTGCGACTGGAGTAATGAAGACTTGGGATTGGCGTGGCAGTGGGTAGTCTTCGCAGGACGTCTTCTGACCAAGTTCTATTCGACGTTGGGGAGGAGGGGTATATATACCCCTGAAACTGCCGACGTGGCCGCTCCGCGCAGGCGCAGTCTTCTCGGGCTTCAAAAGTTCGAAGCAGACTTGCTCGTTGTACTGGCGCGCAAACAAGCCGATTCGCCGAGGTGGGGAGCCAAACGACTATCAGTGCAGCCGCGATGAATTGACTTGTGGCCGGGGGAAGGGGGATGGGCCCTTACAGTGTGTGTGTGTGTGTATATGTATATATATACATATATATAAATATATATACATATGTATTTATATATATATACATATATATATATATATATATATATATATGTATGTATTTATATATGTATACATATATATATGTATATATATATGTATATATATACACATATATATATATATATATATATATATATGTGTGTGTGTGTGTGTGTGTGTGTGTGTGTGTGTGTGTGTGTGTGTGTGTGTGTGTATGTGTGTGTGTGTGTGTAAGTGTGTATATATATAAATATATACACACAAAAATATATATATATATATATATATATATATATATATATATTGAAGTATGGAAGAAAAATGTGTAAAATGGGGGTGACCTAAACACAGAGAACAGTTCATAAAATTTTAGAAAACGAACAGCTGATATAATTCATCCTTGCCATGTCCTCCTCCCATATGCCTCCATAACCTCTCCCGTTCTCTACACTTCGGAGGTGGCTCTGACTATGCCGCTTCCTCTTTGTTGTCATTCTTCCTCTTTCCTCCTTGATGATGAAAATGCTTGTTGCTCTTGCTAATATTATGAACCCATTCCTATGGTTGATGCTGCGGTAGGAAGTAATGTAGGCTACCTCCACTATTTTCCTTTTCCTTTTCGCTAGACCTTTGTGGCGCACCTCTACCCTGTTTCAATCTGGAGGATGACCACAATGGAGTGGTTACATTTTTTTCTTAAGAAAGGGCGTATCATATTTGCAGCGAAGAGTATGTAGAGGATGAAATTAAATATATACTCAAAGTGTTCACGAAATTCAGATACCTGGGAGGACTACTGCACAGACTAAAAAATAAAGCAACGGTAAAATGATGAGAAGGAAGACGTACAGCAGCTCCGAAGAAGGCAGGGTTGGGATTTTGTTCGTCCACAACTCGAAGTACGCGGAGGAGTTGGTATATGTTCCCACAATTCGTGTACAAAATGAGAGGTTGTCAGGAGCAAAGAATAAAAATAACCCAGAAAAAGGTATAGAGAAAAAGGTGGTCTACAATATACTATATGGTGGTTGCCCGTTAGGATATTGTGTAGAGACGGGAAGATCAGCAGAGCTACGGACATATGAACACAAAAATATCGTCAGAGCTCACCGAACCTCCAACTTGCTAATGATTCATTTAACCCATGTGGTTATCTTCCAGATTGGAACAGGGTAGAGGTGCTCCTCAAAGTCCTAGCGTAAAGGAAAAGGAAAATAGTGGAGGTAGCCTACATCACTTCCCACCCCTGCCTCAACCATAGCAATGGGTTTATAAAACTAGCAGAAGCAGCAAGAACTTTGATTATCAACGAGGTCAAGAGGACAAATGAGAACGAAGGAGAAAGCGGCATGGTCGGAGTCACTTGAGAAGTATAGAGATCGGATGAGGGTATGGAGGTAGATGGAAGGAGAGAGATATGAAAACGATGAAGTATATAAGTTGTTAATTTTCTGAAATTGAATGTACTTTGAGAATGTTCTAGTAAGGACGAAACGCCAGTGAATGAAACTTCAACTGTTTTCTATGTATAGCTCACCACCACTATGAGTTTTTGTTTCTTCTAAGACCCTAGACATTTTTCTTGCCTCAGTGCCCATGGTAGTATTGTCTGCGACATCCCCCATTGCTAAAAACCGGCACTTACCTTAGTTTTTCCTTTCGAGTGGAATATCTACGCTCTTCTGTAAAATCTACATCGTAGGTGTATCAGATATTAGGCTAAAGTTCTTCTTTTCGACCCTGATGATCCCATTGCCATTCGTATTTCATTGACAAATCATATGTTCAATTATTCCAACTAGCTTCTCCAGAAAATGAATCCAATGATTTTTTTTCAAACGTTGGATAATGATCAGGTGGTCCTTGATCCCCTGTATATCATAAAAACTTGACAAAGTCAAATTGGACTTGAATTCTGACTACAATCATGTGCCCCTTACCAAGACATTCTTTAGGTCGAAACGAGGTGTGTCCAATTCCATGGGATTCATTAGCAAACCTCTACGTGGTCTCTACAGATGACGATATCAAGAAAATCTTAGAAAAATATCAGTGTATACGTGAGCTTCAGAATTTTAGTAATATAGTCTCTACAAACCTAAAAACTAATAAACGTATAATCTTTAGTGTTGAAAGGTTCATGGACGAATTTGATCAATCGAAGCTGGTACCATGTTCTTTGCAATCATTTTGTGTTTATCTCTAATGTACGACAAAATGAGAGACCTAAAAAGACATACCGGCGACGTAGATAAACTCAAAGATAAGATCATCCATTATTTAGTCAAAATAGTTGTTCATAAAGCAGATACTTTCATTATCCATCTAACCAGAATCCAAGTAATCGGGTTATTCAATGTGCGTGGTTGTGGCACGAATTGGAGTAAGATGGAAGAAATTGGCAAATTGTGAGGAGCAAAATAGGTGTGTTAGCGTTAAGTGGTACTAAGTAGGGAAGCTGTCAGGAGTGATGAAGTGGTGGGTTATGAAAGGAGTGGCCTTGCTGGTAAATGAAGAGATAGGAAAGTATGTGGTAGAGTACAAAGAGATTTTTTTTTTAAGGTAGATGTGGGTAACTGTGAAAATGGTGATGTAGGTTTATGCACCAAGAGATTCAAGGGGATTGTGTATGGAATTTTTATGATAATTAAACCTGAATTATATATCTCTGTTGCAACTTTTAAAGGTGTAACAGTCTAATAAAGTAACATCTGTCATGGATTTAGCTCAGAAGTAGAGATGCTTCATTGAATAAGAACATATATACATACATATACCAACGGCTTTCTCCCCCTTACAAGGGAGGTAGCCATAGTCAAAAGCAATCCAATCCCACCAATTTTATCCCCATATACTCCACTCCCATTCATCACGCCTCCTCTCTTTTATTGGCTCCTCCTTGATGACGGGTCATCCCTACATTTTACCCACTGCCCTGGGCCAGATGCAATGTAGCAAGACACAGATCACCCACAGCAAAGCCGCTTCTTATAATCGGCTACCCCCATTCCCTCTCCGTTCCCTTATGCAGAAAAAAGAAGACGGGGAGGGTCCCTTAGGGCTGCGTCAAAATACAATTCACATACTCCCTCAACCCATCTCCCACTCACTCCACTCTGATTTTTTTTCAATAGTTTTTATTACAAGAATAACACAATTGCAGATAAAATTGAAAAATCACTATTCATAGTCAATATATAAAATTTTAAAGTCAAGTCCTTATTTTAGGACCATGGGCACCAAAAAAAGTTGAAATATTGCCACCATGAACCTAAGACTTATATGAAAGTAAATAATTTCCATCCAACTTTCTGTATTCCTTAATTGTGCTAAATTATACATTGGTATAATATAGAATATGTATATTTTGCATAATTATACATAAGGTTGTTATGCACCATTTTCACTGTAGGTATGCCATTGATTTTCACAGTCTCCCATGTGAAGTCCCATATTGCACTTTACACACTGCTTGCTTACTTTCCTCTTACACTGTGCACATTTCCTTTGTTTTCCTCCCTCTGTTCTTTCAAGTCGGTGTCCTGTACCATCAAATCTTATATTGGGAAGCACTTTTCCAGTCATCTCCTTCATGCGCCCTGGTTGCTTAGGTTTTGAAGGAGAGGTCTTTTGTAGATAATACCTAGCAATGGAGCGCTTGAAGTCCAAGAGAGATGTTTTAGTTCCTGAGATGATTGTGCTGATTATCCAAGCATTCACAACAGCAGGGTCAACCAAGTTAGTGAATAGGTTGAAGTACCATTTCTTCCCTCTCACACCAATCCGATATTTCTGGGTCAGCCAGTCAAGGTGATCAACTCCTCCCATGTATTTGTTATACATGGCAATGAGGTGAGGCTGGGGGACATTGATATGTTTCCTCTCTTTGTTGCTCCACCGTTTAGCAGACCCAACTGGGGTAAAGGACTGGTGATTACTGCCAATGGTAACTAAGCTATTGTCATTCCACTTTAGAAAGAAAATTCCATTTTCTTGGTCAGACGTGTAGTCATACACTCCACGTGACTTTTTTTTCATGTCATTGTCACTCTCCAGTGACATACATATAAAAAACATTTTCTCTCTAATTGCGTTATCATAGAAAATTGACTTTTTTGGCCATACTAAACAATGAATATGAACTACATGCTTTCAATACAATATTAGGAAACTAGATAAATACATGTATAAGATGTATGAGTTTCAGAAAAATCAAGCACCTATTACTGTGTGAAAACGAACTTCAAACTTGAGTAAAGCAATTCTGCTACTTATCGCCAAGATGTTGTCCTTTTTGTTTATATTCCAAGGAAAGGGATTGCAAGTATAAATTATTTATATGCCTGTAAGGGAGAAGATAGGTTATTTTATCAATACCAAAAAATAAAAAGATTAGGGGATAAGGTTTACTTTTATAATAGGTAAAAATGTTGTCGGTCCTAAAATAAGAACCATGGGCGCTAATGAGCTCCCTTTTATTAAAGCCCTTGCTCCACTTGAACACCTCTATTGGATACACCCACACCCTACATCTTTCCAGAGAGTGTAAGTTAAGGTAAGTTTCTGAGCCCATGTATCAATTTGACCATTCTCCTCTGTAGTGATTCTAGTGAATTGATACTCAATCGGGAGCAGTATAGTAAAGGATGGGTCTAACTAACGCCAGCTAGAGTTTGATTACCTCTGTACTTGTATTTGTAACGGTCGTAGCACTGAAACAATACTCTGTGAACTCTATTCCTGGCGCTAATGCACTATTTCCTGGATTTAAAGTAAGGACTCACTTGAACTTCCAAGTCTCTCTCTCACTATGTGTGTGTGTGCGCGCGCACACACACACTGAGTAGTCTATCGTTAGCCTATGGAGAAGGCTGATGGGGAGATATTTCTCTCTGGCAAATTCACACCATTGTTTCTTGAGCAAGCACCACTAGCTAAGCACCACATTGGTACTTGTAATACGCCAGAATGTCGATATATATGCCTTTCTAGAATTGCAGCAATTTGAATCCCGGTGTCATAGAGTCCTTCGTTATCATTCCAGCATCTGTGGCTGACAGTCGTGATAGACAGCATTCAAAAGAAGAAAATATAATTACTTCAGCCCAGTAAGTTCTATATACATTTTGCAAAGGAAAAGATGGATTTTTGTTTTTTTTTTACAATTAAAAAGGGACGTCAGGTGTCAATATTTTTCTTCTTATTCTACTTTTTTAATATAATCGTTTCGTGCTTATTGTAAATACCAGCGTGTTTGTTTATCGTTTGGAATGGTTTAAATATTATTACTTAATGAAAGTTTGTGTTTTTCTTTCAATTACAAAGATTAAGAATGTAGCCTGAACAACCATAAAGACCTTATTATTTAAGTCACTAATTCCAAAGAATCTCAACAGAAAGAACATATGAATAAATAAGAATGAGGTAATTTGATAAAAACATTAATCTATAGAAATACAAACTGAGGCGACCACATTATAAATCCAAAAGAGCACTCTACAAAATTAGTCTTGCTAAATCATTAAAACAATCACAGAAGGCAAAGAACAAAATCAAGGACAAAGACAATGATAAGCTAATGTAGTAGAAAAAGTAATTAATTATAAAAATGACAATAAAGACAAGAAATAGAAAAATTAACTACCATCACTTACAAAATCATGCAATGACGATAAAAATATTCAAAACTAAATTATCACAAAGCTATTAGACTGGCATAAATAGATAAAGAAAATGAAAATTTGCAGAAATAAATTATTAACATCTTATAAAGAGGATAATCAGTAATATCTAGCTTTTAATTGCGATTAGGCGTTATCCAAGTCTTATTGTAGAAATTATAAGACGATTTCAGTCAGTCTATTGGCTGTCCCATAGTGAAGTACAATACCTTTGTGTAAACAGCTCGGGATGACAATATCAAATATACTGCTAGTCAACAGTCGGACCACACCATCCACTTGAAGCACTTGAGGGCGAGGGCTTCCATAGCAAACAAAGACAAGTCCCGCAGATTTTCTGATGGATGTTCTCAGAAGTAGTCATCTTGTTTTTCACCGTAAACAAGAGATGGTAAAGTTGTAATACATATATATATATATATATATATATATATATATATATATATATATATATATATATATATATATGCATAGTTCAATTTATTCTCTTGCTCACAATCTCTTCAAGTGATAACTGTTTCAGGGTTCTTTTCATACCGTGAGATACTTTTCCTTTGATTCTGGGTAGTACTAGAATGATTGATCAATCTTCGTAGTATTTTTTCGGTAAAAGTGGTTAGAATCTATCTAAATTAACCATTTTTGTATCGAGTGTGTCTTTTGTTTCGAGTAGATTTGATCAATACACAGTAATTATCGAAGGAATTGCAGCCTATACCAAGTATGTTTTTCTGTATTGGGTAGTTTTGCCTGCCGACAATCTGATTCATCCATGGAACCCCTTTGTTAGCAAAGACCTTAAGTACCCTGTGAACATAAACATATACGTAAGAAGGAAAGCAAAATGGATGTAAAAGCAAAACAGGTCACGGAGTAGAAACTCATTAAAAAAAAAAGATAAAACTTCCAGCTAGAAGCTGAGACCAAGTAAAAGGCTTTTGGCGATGCAGACGGCCCCATCAGTACAATGCAGGAGATTTGGGAAAAAGGGAATGGTGAAGTAAAATGGCAGAATGTTAGAGATATCTGACATTTACCTCCAACATGACCTTCGCTATGCTGCGGTTGAAAACCACTCTCCGGCTTGGAGCTCGTAAGAAAACAAGAGAAATAAGGATATATGACCCCAGCTGTACAAATGATAATATTTTTTTCTTTTTTGATTCGAAAAAAGAATCGTATTCTGCCTATCGGTGCAACGCATAAAGCTATAAAAAAAAAAAAAAAAGGAAGAGAGAAGGAAGAAGACAAGGAAGGAAGAAAGGAAGGAAGGAATGGAGGAAGGAAAAAGGAAAGGAGGGGTGGATGGATGGAAGTAAGAAAAAATACTCAACCTTCCTTTACGAGAAAGAGGCTCATATTTTGTTTTAACTTTTAGCATGCAGATTTTTTTCTCTAGCTGAGTTAAACTTCCAATATCTAATACAATTATTCAAATACCATTTAAAACATTAAGTACCTAATTCATTGTTCATATCGATTCTGTCTAACTCCAGGCAATTTTGTATGACTAGGGAAAGTTCTAAGAAGCCAAATGAGAATTTGTCTAAAAGTATCAATTATTCAGAGTTCAAACACTATAAAAAAACAGAAACGTGTTCAATATTGCACGGCTTTTAATTAATTCAGTTACTGTAGTTAAAAAGAGTTTAAATGAAATCCCGTGGATAACCTATACTAGTATCCCTTCCTCATTCATTGCAACATGTGTAAATATTTTAGAGGTTGTAAATTGTGTCTATATAGTTGAAAATAACAAATAAAAATTTGTACATTTAATTCTTCCTCATAAAGTGTCTACTTGACAATATCTAACAATCCTATGACTACGTAACTAGACTTGTATATTCATTTGTTCTACCTATCGTTGATTTTATTTTGGTAAAGTAAAACCACTTGAAGCCAAGGGGTGTTTATACACTTGACTTAAATGCTTTATACTTACTACCAGTAGATTTTATTTAGTAGATAGACACCACATGTACGCAGTAGAGTATCACTGGGTAGCTTCCAAGACTGAATTTTCAATTTTTGGCTGCTGTCTTCAGATTACTTTATTCAAACATGATAAGTTTTTACCCGGTGAAAGTGTTGAATATGTTTTAGTTAATTCCTCAACCGTCTTGCCAATTGATACCTTTCCCTGAGCTTAGGGCTTATATTTTCATCAAGGTTGTCAACAAATTATTGTATTTAGGTGAGAGTACCCTCTCCACAGGGAATGGATCAAACCGATACTAGTTAACCCTTCCACTATTTTTTTCCTGGTTTATGTTTCTATTAAAAGAGCCTTTCACTATTGGAATACGAGGGGTTTACGACCGCCTCCAACACCTTTTCCCCGTGTTGCACGAGGGGCCGCTCTCTTGGCAGAGACGCAAGCGGCCGGACCCAGCCGTGCCTGAATTTCGAACACGTTAAAAAATCAAAGGCGACCAAATACGAGCAATCCAGTCGTATTAGGCCTTACTGACAATAGTATGACTGCTTTGAATCGTTGCATGCCGTCGCCCAAAATCGCATTTGATTGGTTCGAAGTCAAGCAAAAATCGCACGTGTTCTAGGGATGTCTAGAGATGAACCATATGTTCTGATGCGTGTGTAATGCGACTATGAGACTGCTGTTTAACAACTCGCATCAAATCTTGTAATGCTGTGCTACTATTGTACGACTATATGAGCCAATATGCAACTATTCCCATTGGTATATATATATATATATATATATATATATATATATATATATGTATATACATATATAATATATATATATACATATATATATACGTATATATATAAATACATATATATATATACATATA
>NC_134815.1:23231661-23236661 GCF_046742065.1 Oratosquilla oratoria
CTGTTTATCCCCAGGTTGGGTTTGGGTTCCAGAAGAGTTGATTCAGTGGCGGTGCGAGGGAGGGGCAGACGGGCGGGTGTTGTATGGTCTCTTTCCTTCCAATCACAACTCTGAAAACAGAGAATTACGCGATTGGGAATTGTGTGTAAATGTTAGAAGTGTAAACTCGCTCACCAGCGTCAGCGAAGAGGCCAGCGTTAGGTTGCAGGCCGGTTGGACAGAGAGGTGTCCCAAGTCTCCGTCGACCAGCCTTTCTAATGAGAATGCAAAATCAAGGGTGGTATTTATACTCTCGTCTGTTCGCACGATCACTCGTAAGACCTGACGCATGTTCGTACAACCACTCTCACTCAATCGCTCGTCCAATCGCATGGTCTCACGTCAGCTTGTACGACTGTGTGACCAATCTCACTGTCCTATAGACTGACGTCACCATATAAGTTATCACTAGTGCAACACTCGCATGTAAACTTAAGTCCACTCGTACGAGCACATTCGACTAATTTTTGCAAAGGTCGGTTTTTGTCACCTTTTTTACGACACCTATTGCATTTGTGAAAACTTTTTTTCTATGATGAAGTGCGAGAGACTTTTTTTTTCTCTATCGTACGACCAAATGGCCTCAAACAGTAGCAGTCTAATTGGGAAAGGGGACTTAGTTATCTTTAGACAAATTTAGCCAAATAAGAGCTGGGACAAAACATAACGAAGAGGTAAAACGAGATTCTTATGACTCAACACCTGAAAATGAAACTATCTTTTTCAGTTCACTTCACTTCAAGTCACAGATGCTTGCAACGTAATTGTTACTACAGTTTTCTCAGTTGGAGATTAGCAATATTTTGAGCAAAAGTTACATAATTAAGGAATTCCGGGATACTAAGAGCATTGTCTAAGATTTTTACATATTTATAAAAAGCAATTTGGATCAGAAATTTAAGAGTATTTATTAGAGAGAGAACCTATATAATGCAATTATGTTTGCTCTTGTTAGGCATCAAAACAGTGAAAAAATATATAGCCTGGTGGGAACCGAGATAAATAAAAACTGCCACCTGCTACGGAAGTAGTTAATCAAAGTGATGTCAGAAAGGTGAATGAAATATTCGAGAGGTGATGGATTAAAAAAGAAGAAACACCCGTTACGGAAGTGTCTACCGGAGGTAAAATTATTAGAGTAGACATCATGTGAGGATGGAAATTGTTAAATATACAACTTTTTGCTTCTTGAAGCTTTGTCAAGTATCCCTTTGTCCGTTCTGAGATACATAAATAACTTAGAGGTTGTTTTCTACATCTGTGTACTTGAAAAAGCTTTAACACGCAAAACGTACATTTGATGAAGGTTCCATCATCACAGGGTGTCTGTTTTGACCCTTTTTTCGGCAATTGCCATTTTTAATCTTTTGTAAAGAATAAGTCGCACTTTTAGAGTCCAAAATGAACCACTAAAAGTGAGTATAAGTAATTTAAGAGTAATATTAATAATGAAATTAACAGTTGGAATAACGATGAAGAACCTGAATGTGAGTCATGAAAATCTATGAATCGAAAAGAAAGTGAAAATTAAAATGCAGTTGATGAAAAAAGAAAGCATAATAAAAAAAATAAAGTATTACAAGAATTATAACAGGAGTAAACATAAACAGGAAATATGAATAAAGTTATATATTATTTTGTCTTGGGTGAGGTTGAACGACTTTGACCAGTCTTTGTAGTGACCACTTGGGATTAATTTTTTTCGTTTCAGTAACTGTACTCACTAGCTCGTTAAAGACCAGTGTCAAATTTCATTTTTTTCTTGACGCTAGATAATTTTATTTAACCTTCAGGTGCTTTATTGGTATTAAAGAATAGGTCATTTGAACATGGTGACATTATCTATAAATAATTACTCTGGGTTGTGCCAGGTTGTTCCATTCAACTGTGGAATCTTTATCGAGGCCAAAATGATTCCTCTTAACGTTGTAAACTCCCTCTATGAGGAGGCTAGGATGATGCTCTTTATAGAGAAATTTTCAGTGTGGAATTTTATGAACCATGCCTTTGGCCCAACTCGCTGGCGGCAGCGTTCGAACTGCCTTCACCTCGATCTCCGCCACAAGTAGCGACACTTTAACTCGCTCGACCAGCGAGTATCCAAGAGACCAAAATGGGACTCGAATCAAGGTCATATTGTGTTTCAACTTTTCCCTCGAGATGAATGAAAATTTCAAGCACATATTCAGAATAAAATTCATAAATTTGCTCTTGGTTTCCAGAAAATAACAGTCAAGCCGACCTAGGGAGGGTTACTTTATTTCATGGTTTTATTTTGTTTCGAATATTGTTTTCTGAGTGTACGGGTGAGCGATGAAATTCCTCACAAATGTATCATATGTTACTTCCATGTGATTGATTGCCAGAAGCACTTTCCACTTCGGGATTTTTTCAGAATATCATTATTATATATATTTTTATTTCCTTTTCTTGGTAAACAGTGTATCCCTATGAGTAAAAAGTGACATATCACAAACAGGACGTGGAGTAAAGCAGTGAAAGAAGGGTACATACATGCATGCATACATACATATAGATATGGTAACTTACACGAGCAAAAACACATGTCTGTGTTAAATATTAAATATCTGCCTGGTGTAGTGGTTAGCGTCCTAATTTTTCACGCGGTAGGTCCGCGATCGTCTCATTCTCATTGACTAAAAGCTTTATTAACAGTGTAAAGCATTACTCTACCCCTCAACATTGCCATTCATTCGTTCTATAGTCAAGCTCGGAAGCCTTTCCGTGACCATGGTGAATAAGACCAATTACTGATATCATGTGCAAGTGTGAATGTGCGGGTCACCATTCATTGAACATTATAATTTTGCAAAATACTCCTTTCTATTTTGACTGATGAACGTTGCGTAGTGTTATCGAATCAAGGCCACGAAATTAATCTGATTAAACTTGATGCATATCCCTATGTTATTCCTGCCTCTCATTTCCAGCGATATCATAGCTTACATTCACATCACTTATGCGGATTCCCTTTTTGCATGTTTTCTTGTTGAAAACGGGATAACAAGGTAGAATTTGTCATGAAACGCTTTGCAGTGATTACCCAGGTTGGCCTTGTATTTATTTTACAAAAGCCATTTTGATTAAGTTGAGGGATTTGGTAAGCTAAACTCAGAAGCTCGCTGCAGTTAATGTCATCCTTGAGCTAAACTTAGGCTTAGGTAGGTTGATTTTGTATACATCATACGAAATACTTTGAACTTTTAAATCTAGATCCTTTACGGAGATTAGAGGCATTACCATATATATTCTTTTAAGATAAACCTAGGTTTTAATTTGTAGGCATTTATGTATTCATATTCTTTTAAGATAAACCTAGGTTTTAATTTGTAGGTATTTATGTATTTATTTTACAAAAAATAATTGTATTGAATTTTTGTGGTTAAATTGCACTTGATGAGGAAATATACTTGTTTGTTTTATACAAAAAAAAATCATGTACTCTTATTTTCTACCTTCGGGATAATAGATACGGAATTAGATTGTTACTTTTGTATGTATCTTCTTTTCTACATTCACTCTTGTTAAAGAACAAGGGTTCTGTCAGCCTCTTGCTATGCTACTGTAGGCCAATATACCTTTATGATTCAAATTTACTTCAATTGCGTAGATTTATATACGCGATTTCTATCTCCTAGAAAAATATGGATCATTTCATCTCGAGTTTATGATTACTACTGAATACTGGGAAGCCATTTTATAAAATAGTTCTTGGTGTCCATTTTTCATGTCGCTTGTGCACTTACAATCCTAATATATTCTCATGATATTACATTTTTTGTTTGTTTATTTCATTATTTCATGTATTTTTTATTCAAAGAAAAAATGTCAGCACATCCTATGATAATTCATTTTCGTCATCCGAAGCTTTTCACAAGCAGACATGTCTCCCCACCGCTCCACCCTTCCCCTCCTTTAACAAAACCTCGTCTCCTCAGCTCCGTCTCCAAATTCTTTCTTCATGGCTTCTGTATATTTTACTCTAACTCTTATCTCCTCCTTTCATCTCATCTTTCTATCATTTCCTCTCTTCTCGTTTCTGTTTCTTTCTTTCTCTCTTCCCCCACCTTTCCTTGTCTCTTCTTCTCTTCGTACACCTCATCTGTTTTCTCATGGTACTTCTCTTAACCTCCTCTCCTTTTCTATTCCCCTTTTATTCCCTCCATCCAAATTCCTTTACCAGACCTCCATTTCCTGTTTCCCCTAGTCATACCTCTTCTGTGTTCTGTTACTGTCCCCTTCTCTTCTCTACCTTGCCTATTTCTTTCCTTACTCAGCTAAAATAACCTCTCCTTCTCTTATTCACCAATTCCCCTCTTTGGATTTTTCATTCCTTTCCTTCTATTTCCTTCACTCACTCTCCATTTTCACCCTCTCCCTCCCACACCAATTCCTTCCCTCTATTCTTGTTTCTCCCTTTTCCATTCTTTATCATTTTGTTTCGTTTCTCCGTATTCCCTTTTCCTTTTCTTTTCCCACTCATATATTTCCAACGCTCTCTCACACAAGAACCTCTCCTACCTTCTCCTCTTCCTCCCCTCCCCTTCCTTCCTTTACCCTCCCTTCCCCCTACACCTCCCCCCCCCCCCCGGCTTCTCCTCTCTCCCGCCCTTTTCTCCTGCTCTCCCAGATGTCAACCCGTATTCGTGCTTCCTCCATTACTCATTCGCGGTTTCAGTCCCTCCTTCCTCTCTCCCCGGTGCCCCCTCTGGGCCACTTGTTTCCCTTGTGTGGGCTCTCGGAAGGGTCCCTGGCAGGAACCCACGCCAGCCAATATTCGCGGTGCCTCGTCCGACACGGCAGAACCTGCAGAGCGTGTGCGAGCCATTTGCATAACCCAATTCAAATGGTTTTGTTTTTCTACGACCATGGAAGCATCTCTTGGCATGTAAATAGAAGAAGCTGGGAGGTGGGAGGGGTTCCAAACTCCTTCCGATTGC
>NC_134815.1:23249161-23251661 GCF_046742065.1 Oratosquilla oratoria
CCCTGAAGTTATGGGTCGCATTGGAACGTTGGCTCAGAAACGTCACCAATAATAGACAAATATTTAACAAAATCGGGTATAAACATAGCTAAAATAACTAACAAGAGGATAGGTGATTTAATAAAGACTTCTGAAAAGAGAACCAACTCCGAAAACAGCGTCGTATACAAAATCCCGTGCAATAGTTGCTCAATGGCTTATTATGGCGAATCGTCAAGAGGATTAGAAAAAAGAATTTATGAACATAAAAACGACATAAAAGCACATAGGACATCTAATTCTTTAGTAGTTCATGCGGAAAAATTCGATCATTTACCAAACTGGAGAGAAGCTGAAGTGCTACATAAAGGTTTTGATAAATTCACTAGAAGAATTGTTGAATCAGCATATTTTTCTACTAATAATTCATCGAATCATCGAGGAGGGTTTATCAATTTAGCTAAAGAAACTAGTATTTTAATTCTAAAACACGCCAGAAAAACGACCTTTCCCAAGTGTCCGAAAAGATAATTAGATTTAGTACATAAACTCCAATTGCAGTTCTACATACACTCTCTGAAGAAGTTCTACGCGAACGAAACGTTAGAGTGTATAGGGTTCCGAGCCTTCCCCTGTATATATGTTCTCCATCATCCAAATAATTTGTCTAAAATACTTATCAATATGTCAAATGATGGAGAGCAACAGGAGGTTATTTGGCAGGAATACCACAGAAGACGCAAGTTGGATAGATGTGTACTACAACGTAAATTTCTACAGGATTGCTTGGAAGAAAAGGTCCTTCCTAAATCGGCTCCGAAACAACTGGTTAGTGAGAACAACCCATTCGGTAAGTGTGCTAAAGTTTATTTAGAAGAAGCTTGTAAAGATTTGGACAACAAAATAGAAACATTACGTGATAAAGTGAAAATACCAATATGGAAACAGGTCCATAAGAACGGAAAACCGACACCGGATATTTGGTCACCGGACATTTGCCCATCAGACATATGCCCACCGACTCATAAATGTACTTGTAGATTTGGAGTGCAATTACCATCACACCTAACTTATAAATTAGAAAAAGAAAAGACATCACAAAATGAAAGACTAGAGCGAAAATTAAACAGTCTATGTGACAACAGCGATTGGAATAAAATTGGAAGGTGTGAAATAATAACAAATCTTTCAGATAGGAGATTATCGAATACTGAAATTCAAGCTCTATCGCTAGGACTTAAATTCGACACTGGTATTAACACAAAGGGATTCACAGATTTTATTAAGAGAAACTATAGATGGAGTGACAGCGATATTGAAAAAGGATTCAAACAGGGGATTGTTACATGTTACCAAGCGTTAGCCATTAAAAACGAATGCGTCATCCCCAGAAGATTCAAGAAAGCTTTAATAAATCTAGGCTTAGACAAAGACATAGTAATCACCAATGCAGATAAAGGAGGTGGTATCGTGATCTTATCAAATGAGGACTATATCAGTAAAATGTTAGAGCTCTTAGATGACGACAATACTTATCGCAAAAAACATATAGGTTTCGTAACGAATGAAGCAGATCAATTCAAAAAACATGCCAGAAAAATTCTTAATAAAACTGAAAAAGGAAAGAAATTAATGGGACTTCTGGAGGAATACCCCAATCCTCCCAGAATGCGCGGTATTCCAAAAATTCACAAACCCAACGTTCCAATGCGACCCATAACTTCAGGGGTGGCAGTGCATCCCACAGACTAGCGAAATGTCTAGCCAAACCGTTATCACAGGCAATGGGATCGATCAGCAATACACATATGAAAAATTCTAATGATCTTTTGACAAGACTAAAAGATTTAGATTTCACGGGGAAAAAGTTAGTAAGCTATGATGTCAAGGCGTTATATACAAATATTTCCACTAACGGTGCGTTAGAAGCAGTAAAGAGAGTAATAAAAGATATGAACGATACTGACCTACCCATAAGAAAACAAGATTATATAGAATTGATAGATTTATGCGTAAATTTCGGTGCGTTTACTTTTAATGGTGACGAATATGAACAACATAGAGGTCTCGCTATGGGTAGTCCTTTAAGTGCAGTGATGGCCTGTCTATATATGGAGTTATTAGAAAAAGAAAACTTCATCAGAATTAATGGTAGGGGATCACACTGGTTTAGATATGTAGACGACGTCCTCGCAATCATCCCCGAAAACACCAATGTAAATAATAAAATGAGAATGCTTAACGCGGTCAACAGCGATATTCAGTTCACCGTAGAAGAGGAACAAAACGGACAATTGCCCTTCCTAGATACGTTAATACGACGAGTAGGAAAAACTGTAACTTTCTCAGTATACAGAAAGGAAACAAACAAAGAGGATTTAGTACATTACTTCTCCGCACATGATGATAGGACAAAGAGTGGTATAGTAATAGGATTTTTTTCTCAGGGCACTACGAATCTGTAGTAATGAATACCTAGAAGGCGAATTTAATTACATTATGAAAACCTTTGACAAACTTG
>NC_134815.1:23256661-23266661 GCF_046742065.1 Oratosquilla oratoria
TGGATGATTTGAGGTCGTTACTGATAATTACGCCGAGATCTTTTTCACTATCCACTTTTGTTAACGAATTACCAAATAACTTGTAATCGTACTTACTGTTATTTTTACCTTTGTGCATTACCTTGCATTTACTTGTGTTAAATTTCATCAGCCACTTTATAGACTATTGCTCTAATTTATCTAAATCTACTTGAATATCTAATTGGTTTGAGTGATCATTTGCCAGAATAAAGAGCAAAGTAGTGTGTGAAGAAGTAGAGGACGGAAAATGGGAGATGGAAAAGTAATAAAAGGGAGGGAGAGAGATAAAGAAAAGATTAAGAGAAAATAATGTAGACGGGAGATGGGGAATAACAGAAGCATTATAAGAGCAAGGAGAGCAAGCTCAAGGATGGGGAGAGTATATGAGAAAAGGGGTATAATAAGAAGAGAGAGAAGGAGAGGTGATGGAGAAATTAATTTAGTTGGGGAGGAAAGAGGGGAGGAATAAAGATAACGAGAAAATCGTGGATATGGGAGAGAGAAATGAAGTTAGTGGGGAAAGGAACGAGAGGAGCAGGGAAGATAAGGAGAAAATCGTGGATAAGGGAGAAAGAAATGAAAGAGAGGGAGGGATCCAAGGGTTGGTGGAAGCGGGCAAAATTTAGATAGCAAGAGAGAGAAGGGGGAGAAAGAAGGGTTAGGTTTGAGCGATTTTTGTGTTTGTTTTCCCGATACTATCTACCCCAGCATGGGAAGTGAAGGAAAGGGTAGGGGGAATGAGGGCGAGAGAAGGGGTGAAGGTATTAGAGATGGACAGGGGACTAGAAAAGAGGGACTGTGTGAATGGTGAGTGTAAAGATGAGGGTCGGGAGAGGGTGTAGGGGAGAGGAAGGGAAGGAGGGGAAAGACAAGAAGGATTGTGAGAGAGCAGGGCAATGGGGGGGGGGTCAACGCATCCCAAGTTTAGGTGATGGAGCAAGAAACGGGTAAGGATGCAACAAAATGGGTAAAAGAAAGGAACAATGATGATAATAGAATGGTTGGAAGTTAATGGTATGGGAGTAAGCGAGGGGTATATGAGAACAAGTGAGGAGATAGAGAGGAAGAAAAAGAGAAATAACAAGAAAGGAGGGATGAAAGGAAGGACGGGAGGCTCTTTGGATGGTCAGCAAACAAGTGGTAGGGAATAGCGCTTAGGTAGGAGAGAGGAGGTGTGTGGGAGGGAGAATATGGAAAGGGAGGAAATGAAGGAGAGGGAGGCAAAGCTTAGGGATAAGGAAAATGAGGGGAAATGAAGAGCGGAAAGGGTGATACAGAAGAATGATGGCGTCTGGAGTGGGTGGGTGGAGGGATAAAGGAGAAGGGAGGAATAGAGAAGAAGGTTGCAATGAGGGCATGAAAGATATATTGTCTGTGAAAGCGAGAAGACTCAAGGTCGTTCAGGTTAGGGAGAATTGGTTAGGTCGGTAAGACCAATGCCAACCATTTCTGTTTCTACTACTGTTACTAATACTATAACTACTTCTTCTATGATCATTACTACTACTACTACTACTACTACTACTACTACTACTACTACTACTACTACTACTACTACTACTACTACTACTACTACTACTACTACTACTACTACTACTACTACTACTACTACTACTACTACTACTACTACTACTACTACTACTACTACTACTACTACTACTACTACTACTACTACTACTACTACTACTACTACTACTACTAC
The DNA here is from genome assembly GCF_046742065.1 of Oratosquilla oratoria. Taxonomy (NCBI): domain Eukaryota; kingdom Metazoa; phylum Arthropoda; class Malacostraca; order Stomatopoda; family Squillidae; genus Oratosquilla; species Oratosquilla oratoria. The sequence continues at coordinate 23,258,385 of NC_134815.1, forward strand.
TACTACTACTATTTTTACTACTATTGCTACTGCTATTACTACTACTACTACCTCTATTGACGCTACTACTACTACTTTTATTTTTCCAATTACAAAAACGATCCCCATCCTTTCGGAATTTGTTTGGTGAAAGCAGACAGGATCTGTCTTTCACAAACACAATTCATTAGCCTCACTCCCGTCAATGACTGTGGTCGACATACCTCTTATATCTTTTATAAATCTATATTGATTATAAATCTACATCCATCTAATCTTCTACTATAGTCCATTCAAAGTCAAGGTTGTACATGTGTGTTGGTTTAGAGGACGGGGACCTGGTACGTTTCAGATGTAGAAGAGCTGACCTGAGGAGTGGAAATGAAAGCTCACACCTCATCCACACCACAGAGCTTCTCTTTGTTTGTTGGTGTTGTTGTTGTCTGTTCGCTATCACCTCTGCAACCCGAGAATAGAATGTCTTTACTCTCGTACTAAATCCTCCTAGAGTCCTACATGTTACAGGAGTGAATGAACTCAGGTACAGTGCATTCTGTACAAGGTCCTCGTACATCCTGACCTCACTTTCATCTCGGAAGTGGCCCGCCTCCATAGTTCTACAAATGCTACTACTACAACTACCTTTATTACTTTTGTTACCACTGCTACTGTAAGTAAAAGATTGGTTCAAAGGTATGCAATGTTCTTTCTGAGAATGTCATATCTATTATATAGATATGAATAATGAGAGAAACGCAGTATAAAATTTAACATTTTCTATATTTTTTTCTTATTAGCAGGATTAGAACCAATTGGTTTTAACCAGAACAAATGCGAAAGAATATGTTCTAATTGCGTTTGAGTTAGGTAGCATAGGCAGCCTTAGCCCTTTCACTGCGGAATCTTGAACTTTATATATATATATATATATATATATATACATATATATATATATATACATATATACATATATATATATATACATATATGTATATATATATACATATATGTATACATATATATATATACATATATGTATATATATATACATATATGTATACATATATATATTCGTGAAGCGTGGCAGGAGATTCTCTTTTAAACATATTCTGTTGAAAACGACAGCAAATTCATTAGAAATTAATTTCTTTCTTAAGCTTTCTAGCTTTCGGAAAGTAGATTTCTGGGGAAATGAGAGGGGAAGAAGCAAATTTCCAATTGACATTGGTAACTTATATTAACACAGAAGTCTATGTTATACTGTGTTTTGTTTATTTTCATTTATTCTGTATATAACATAGACTTCTGTGTTAATATAAGTTACCAATGTCAATTGGAAATTTGCTTCTTCCCCTCTCATTTCCCCAGAAATCTACTTTCCGAAAGCTAGAAAGCTTAAGAAAGAAATTAATTTCTAATGAATTTGCTGTCGTTTTCAACAGAATATATATATATATATAAATGAATATATATATATATATATATATATATATTTATATACATATATATATATATACATATATACATAAATGCATATGTATATATATATACATACATACATATGTATATATATATATATATATATATATATATATATATACATACATACATATATATATATATATATATTATGGGAAAGGTGGGGGGGAAACACAGTTTCGCTTACAATAGCTTCTTTAGAGGAGTGTTACTCTGGGTCGAAGTTGGCGGTGTATATAGTGAGTCAGGCCCACGTTCCCTCCTTGCGGAGTGGTTGGTGGCTGGTTCCAGTACATGTCAAACAGCAACGGTACAATATAATACAATAATATTAATATAATACTAATACAACACAACACGATCTATGACACAATATACAATATAAAATATAATATATAATATAATATACCAAACCAAATCATATCATGGTATATCACATTATAGTACAGCATAATAATTAGCATCGATACATAATCAATAAAATTATAATAAGAATGAATATACGAGTTTTGAAAAATGGAAATATATATATGAAAATAAATGTCACCGTGATATTTTGTCACCGTGTTATGTCTGAGTTGTCCTGGGCGTCTTTTAGCTGCATACTCCGCCGTGCATTCCGTCCACTCCACTTCTCCCACCTCCCGGCCCGTGCTGTGTCCGGCAGTCATGTGTAATGTTTCAACTGCTCCAGTATAACACCTCAAACAGCATCGGTGTAACATATGATAATAATAATAATAGTACTATTATTATTATTATCATATGTTACACCGATGCTGTTTGAGGTGTTATACTGGAGCAGTTGAAACATTACACATGACTGCCGGACACAGCACGGGCCGGGAGGTGGGAGAAGTGGAGTGGACGGAATGCACGGCGGAGTATGCAGCTAAAAGACGCCCAGGACAACTCAGACATAACACGGTGACAAAATATCACGGTGACATTTATTTTCATATATATATTTCCATTTTTCAAAACTCGTATATTTATTCTTATTATAATTTTATTGATTATGTATCGATGCTAATTATTATGTTGTACTATAATGTGATATACCATGATATGATTTGGTTTGGTATATTATATTATATATTATATTTTATATTGTATATTGTGTCATAGATCGTGTTGTGTTGTATTAGTATTATATTAATATTATTGTATTATATTGTACCGATGCTGTTTGACATGTACTGGAACCAGCCACCAACCACTCCGCAAGGAGGGAACGTGGGCCTGACTCACTATATACACCGCCAACTTCGACCCAGAGTAACACTCCTCTGAAGAAGCTATTGTAAGCGAAACCGGTCAGGAATAAACTCGATAATCAGATAAAGACCCGTGTTTCCCCCTCCACCTTTCCCATAATTTGTCCCAATGTCTCTACATATATATATATATATATATAAATATATATATATATATATATATATATATATATATACAAGGGTTACAAAGGCGGAGCATGCCGACAAGAGACCTTTTGGTCCATATCTAGGTCGGATGCGGAAAAAAATTAATGAATAAAAAATATAATAATGTAAATAACAAATAAAATACATAAATAAATGCATAGGTATAGTTAAATAATAAACAAACAGGTAAATAGTAAATAATCATAAATTAACATATAACTAATAATAGATGAAAATCAAACAGACAAATGATGACAAAACAAAAACAAACTATATAAAATAAATTATAATCATTACAGCATCTTGCTTAGGTGTTCATCTAAATGATTCTTAAAGCTTCGAATTGAACTACATTGCACTACCTGTGCAGGAAGTTTAGTCCATTCATTAACTACACGGTTGGCAATGTTGTTTCTACCTACTTCCAAACTGAATCTATTTCCGGAGAGTTTGAGACCATTGTTTCTTGTCTGATTCTCATTCAATGTGAAAATTATGTCACTTTTGATGTTATATATATATATATGTATATATATATATATATATATATATATACATATACATATATATATACATATATATATATATATGTATATATGTATGTATATGTATATGTACATGAATATATACATATATATATACATATATATATATAGATATATATATATGTATATATATATGTATATATACATATGTTTATATATATATATATAATATATATATGTGTGTGTGTGTGTGTGTGTGTGTGCGTGCGTGTGTGTGTGCTTGTGCGTTTGTGTGTGTGTGTGTGTGTGTGTGTGTGTGTGTGTGTGTGTGTGTGTGTGTGTGTGTGTGTGTGTGTGTGTGTGTGTGTGTGTGTGTGTGTGTATCTCTCTCTCTCTCTCTCTCTCTCTCTCTCTCTATATATATATATATATATATATATATATATATATATATATTTATATATATATATATGTATATGTATACGTATACCCCGTCTGGGGTATTGGCTGCTTGTTATTGTGGCAAAGTAGCATGCAGTCGATACTTTAGGGTCTATATGGGGCGCCCCTACGGACCAGAGCCACACATCATTTTGTCTATGATAGAAGAAATTCTGTTCATAGAGAAATGATGACACTTTTATGCTACGACTGTCCCTCCGTTATGCTGTCCCCCAACCCCTTGCTGCTGTCCTGTACCATTTCTCTGAGTATTCTCTTTCTGTGATGGGGGAATTCCCTGTGGTGGGGGAAAAGAATACTGCCACCAAGTTTCCCACTTGGATCGTAAGAGGCGAGAAGAAAGGGACGGGGAGAGGGACTAGGCATCCTTCTCCCTGTAGCCCCAAGGGGCAGATTCCTAAAACGAAAAGGAAAGGCATAAGGGGTGCTGGAGGGCCTCGGGCCAGCACCCTAAGGTTTGGGTCTTTTAATGTGCGTGGATGTGGTACAGATGAGAGTAAAAGGGAAGAGATAGGTAGTATTTTTGTGAGAAGAAAGATGGATGTGTTGGCTTTGAGTGAAACTAAGTTGAAAGGGAAGGGTGAGTGTAAGTTTGGGAGTGTAAGTGGGAGGTTATCAGGAGTGAAGAGAGGGCGAGGGAGGGAAGGGGTGGCTATTCTAGTAAGTGAGGAGATAGGTAAACGTGTAGTGGAGTGGAAGGAGGTTTCCTTAAGGATAATGTGGATGAAGGTGAAACTGGGAAAGGAGATGTGGGTCTTTGTAAGTGCATATGGGCCTGGCAGTGAGAAGAGCATGGAAAAAAGGGAGGCCTTTTGGATAGATTTAAATGAGTGCATAGAGGGTTTAGGAAGAAATGTCAATGTAATAGTACCGAGAGACCTTAATGCTAGGGTGGGAAATGGTCCAATCGATGGAGTGGTTGGGAAGTGTGGAGTTCCAGGAAAGAATCGTAGTGGAGAGTTGATGGTGGAAATGTGTCTAGAAAGAGAGTTGATGATAGCAAATACAGTGTTTCGGAAGAAAGTCAAGCATAAGTACACATGGGAGAGGGTGGTGGAGGGAAGGGTGGTAGATAGAGCGCTAATGGATTATGTAGTGGTAAATAGGATTATGATAGGAAGAGTTAAGGATGTACATGTGCTAAGGGGAGAGGGTGGGGGAATATCAGATCATTTTTTGGTGGAAGGTAAGCTGAGAGTGGAGGATAGATGGAGAAGGAGGAAAGGGACAAAAGGTAGGGAGGTTCTTAGAGTGAACTCCTTGAATGAAAAGGAAAAGGAGAAGGAGTACGAAAAGAAGCTGAAGGAGGAGTGGGAGGGAGTAAAGGATAGAGCAGAGATGGGTGTGGAGGAGGAATGGGGATGGTTCAAGGAGGGAGTCTTAAAGTGTGCAAGGATGGTGTGTGGAACAAGAAGGACAGGGGGAAATAGAAGAAAGGGTAGTGAATGGTGGGATGAGGAAACAAAGAAGGTTGTAGAAGAGAAGAAGCGAGCTTTCACAGATTGGTTACAAAAGAGGACAGGGGAGTCATATGAGACGTACAAAGAAAAGAAAAGAGAAGTAAAGCAAAAGGTAAAGGAGGCAAAGAGGAGAGCAGATGTGAAATGGGGTAGGAGTATGACAGAAAATTTTGAAAGTAATAAAAAGATGTTTTGGAAAGAAATTAAGAGAGGAAGAGGAGGCGAATCAAGTAGGGAAGAAAAGGTAAAAGGTACAGATGGAGAGATGATAATGGAAGAGATGGCAGTAAGGGGAAGATGGGCAGAATATTTTAGGGAGTTGCTGAATGTGAAGGAAGATAGGGAAGGAAAGATAGCTGCAGTGGGAAATGCGAAGAAAATGAGAGTGATGAGTGAGGAGAATGGAGGAGAAATAAGGAAGGATGAGGTGAAGGCAGTTGTAAAGATGATGAAAGCAGGTAAGGCACCTGGTCTGGATGGATGTCATGCAGAATGTCTGAAAAAGGGAGGTTCAGTGATGGTGGACTGGTTGGTGAGGTTATTTAATGTTTGCTGGAGAGAGGGTAGAGTACCGGAGGACTGGAGTAGTGCCTGTATAGTTCCTCTTTACAAGGGAAAAGGGGACAAGTGTGAATGTAGTAATTTCAGAGGGATTAGCCTATTGAGTGTAGTAGGGAAGGCTTATGGGAGGATATTAATTGAGAGGATTAGGAGAGGAACAGAAGGAGTAATTGGTGAGGAACAGTGTGGATTTAAGACGGGTAGAGGTTGTGTAGATCAGATCTTTGTGGTAAGACAGATATGTGAGAAAGCTATAGGAAAGGGAAAGGATGTTTTTTTTGCTTTTATGGATCTGGAAAAAGCTTATGATAGGGTAGACAGAAAGGCACTGTGGGAGGTTATGCAGATTTATGGGATAGGAGGAAAGCTTTTGGGAGCTGTCAAGAGTTTTTATGAGAGTAGTAGAGCATGTGTTAGGATTAGAAATGGAGAGAGTGAGTGGTTTGAAGTAAAGGTGGGACTTCGTCAAGGATGCGTTATGTCGCCCTGGCTGTTCAACTTATACATGGATGGAGTGGTGCGAGAGGTGAATGCTAGGGTAGTGAGTCAGGGATTGGAGATGGTTAAAGAAAATGGAGAAAAGTGGGAGGTGAGCCAGCTATTGTTTGCGGACGACACTGCGCTTGTGGCAGGGTCAGAGGAGTGATTGAGGAAGCTGGTGGCAGAGTTTGGGAGAGTATGTGATAGAAGAAAGCTAAAGATAAATGTGGGTAAAAGTAAGGTGATGAGATGTACAAGGGGTGAAAGTGGCAGTAGACTGGAAGTGAACATTAAGGGAGAGCGACTGGAGGAAGTGGATAGTTTTAGATACTTGGGTGCAAGTGTAGCAGGAAAAGGTGGAGTGAAGGTGGAGGTAGAATGTAGATTGAGAGAAGCGAGTAAATGCCTTGGTGGTTTAAAGAGTGTAATGAGAAATAGACATTTGGGAATGGATGCGAAGAGGAGACTGTATGAAGGAGTGATTGTGCCAACAGCACTGTATGGGGCAGAAACGTGGAACATAAGAGAAGAAGAGAGAAGGAGTTTGAATGTGTTTGAGATGAGGTGTCTGAGAAGTATGGTGGGGGTTACTAGGCTGGATAGAGTGAGAAATGAGGAGGTGAGGAGGAGAACAGGGGTGAAAAAGGATTTGGGAGATAGGGTTGATGAAAGAATATTAGGATGGTTTGGACACATGGAAAGAATGAGTGAAGAAAGACTAGTAAAAGAGGTATGGAAGGCAGATGTGGAGGGAGTGAACATGAGGGGACGTCCTAGGATGAGGTGGATGGATGGGGTGAAGGGGGCTTTGGGGAAGAGGGGAATGTCTGTTGAGGAAGGAAGGGAGAGGACGGAAGACAGAGGTGAGTGGAGAATGGTTGTATATGGATGATGTTGTGACTGCATGAGGAGGAATGGGCGGGGGGGTGGGGGTGGGGTAGTATGTGTGAGTAAATTCTGACGCAGCCCGAAGGGATTTCTCCCGTCCTCGCCTTATATGCAAAGGGGGACGGAGAGGGGGGGTCGCCGATTAAATGAAGCGGCCTTGCTGTGGATGTGCTGTGTCTTGCGACACTGCTTCTGACCCAGGGCGGTGGGCAGGGTGCAGGGATGACCCGTCATCCAGGAGGTGCTCAGATGAGAGGAAGGGTGGGAGGGGTGTGGAGTGTATTTAGGGATGAAATGGGTGGGAGTGTTTTTATGCCTTTCCCTTTTTGGCTACCTCCCTTGGAAGGGGGGAAAAAGCCTTGGTATATGTATGTATGTACATATACATATATATACATATATATATATTTATATATATATGTATATATATATATTATATATATATTTATGTATATATATATATATATGTGTATATATATATGTATATGTATATATATTTATATATATATATATATATATATATATATATATATATATTATATATATATATATATATATGCGCAAAAATAATAACGCTATGGTGAAAAATATATAGACGAAATTAGATGGAATACGGAGATAGTAAGTTAATAGAAAATAATTATATATGACACTGAATTACTTGAGTAGAACTTAGTTCTTCATTGGAAGGATGTTTTCTTTGCTTGAATAAAACCAAATTGTATCTGTCAGGAGGGAAGGATTACAAGTGTTTTTTGTCTTAATCGAAGTAGACTTTAAGACCTGAAAAGAAGAATTCCATTTTTTTCTAAATAAAGTTGCATGGCGTTAAACGGAAATGTCTACAAGTTGAGATAGATCAAATTTTTAGATGGAAGAAAAGAATTCTTCTGATTAAAATAATGACTGGGTACCATTAGATGATATAAACGACTGATTACTCTCATATTTGTGTACCTGAGAGAATTAAATATTTTCCTTGTTTGTATGGTAAAATGTGTTCTTGTCCGGAAAAAGTCTCATACTAGTTACAATAATAAAACATCAATAAAATGTATC
>NC_134815.1:23279161-23289161 GCF_046742065.1 Oratosquilla oratoria
AATTTAAGAACCAAACACTTCGATGTAACAGGTGATCTAGCAAAAACAAGACTATGCAATTTACATTATTGAGGAAAGTAATACAGAGAATTGAACTGGGTAAGCTTATCAATAAAAGGCAGATCCTGGAATAGAGAAAGAGAAAAACGGATCATATACAAGTAACTATAGTGGGGCCCCATACGCAAATAGTTCACTATAAAATGTATATATATATATATATATATATATATATAGATATCTATATATATATATATATATATATATATATATACATCTATATCTATATATCTATATATCTATATATATATATATATATATATATATGTGTGTGTGTGTGTGTGTGTGTGTGTGTGTGTGTGTGTGTGTGTGTGTGTGTGTGTGTGTGTGTGTGTGTGTATGTATATATATATATATAATGTGTGTGTGTGTGTGTGTATATATGTATATATATATATATATATATATATATATATATAATATATACATATGTACATATCGTCGTCGTCGTCGTCGTTGGCAGCACTCGTGTCCGAGTATACGCAGCTCACTGACATTGCCTTCTGTGTGAGATGAGCCCTATCTGGGCTCGGAAGAGGCGGCCGCAGCCACCAAAGGGAATGGTTGGGAGGTTCTGGGGATTCTCTGCTCTTGCCTTCCTTATATTTCTTTTTACCTCTATTTGCCTAATCTTCTGTTGTTCTCAAAGATCTCTGTTTTTTCGTGGATGGTTCTTCTCCAGCTCTCTCTATTAGCGGCCTCTGTTTCCCAGTTGGTAGGATCGATGTCAACCGCCTTCAGTGTATGTTTGAGCTGGTCTTTAAACCGGCGTTTTGGTGCGCCGCGAGGTCTGTTCCCAGAGTCAAGCTCTGAGAACAGTACTTGTTTTGGCAAGCGATTGTCATGCATCCGGGCAAGATGACCAGCCCATCTTAGTCGGTGACGTGTTATAGTGGCCTCTATACTTTCCGTCCTTGCGCGGAGGAGGACCTCGTTGTTTGTGACCCTGTCTTGCCACTTTATCCGCAGGATCTGACGGAGTTTAGATTGGTGGAATCTTTCCAGTTCCACTGTGTACTTCCGGTAAAGTACCCAGGTCTCACAAGCGTAGAGCAAGATGGAAATTACAGCAGCCTGATAGACTATGAGTTTTGTGTTTTGCGTCAGTCCTGGGTTGCTGAATACTCTGCTGTGTAGTTTTCCATATGCTGCATGTGCAGCTCTGATTCTATTGTTGACCTCTCTTTCTGCAGTAGAGTTTACATCTAAGATACTGCCAAGGTATGTGAAATAGTCAACATTCTCTAGCTCCAGACCACTGATAGTTATCTTGTCCTCAGGTGGTGTATGATGTCCAGGACGAGGTTGGAGAAGGACTTTGGTCTTTGCGATGTTAATGTTTAGTCCGAACTGCGAATATGCTCTAGAGAAGTTGTCCGCAGAGGCCTGTAGGTCCTCAAGGGTATGGGCTATGGTACAGTTGTCGTCAGCATATTGTAGCTCTGACATTTGCATGGGGTATGTTCTATTTCTGGATCTAAGGCGGGCGGTGTTGAATAGTCCGCCATCCATTCTATATCGGAGCTCGATTCCGGGGTTGTTCTCTGGTATCTCATGGAGCATTGCCGCCAGATAGATGGAGAAAAGTGTTGGGGCAAGCACACACCCTTGTTTAAGGCCCCCTGTAATGGGAAAAGGTTCCGAGAGGCCGGCCTGGTGTTGGACACGGCCCAGCATTCCATCATGTAGGGATCGGATAAGTGTTGTAAATTTTTCAGGACAGCCAAAACGTTCAAGGACTTGCCACATGGCTGACCTGGGGATGCTGTCAAAGGCCTTTTCAAGATCGTAGAAAATCATTCCCAGGGGCTGTTGATGTTCTCTGCACTTTTCCTGGGACTGTCTTGCACAAAAAATCATATCAATGGTCCCTCTATTAGGTCTGAATCCGCATTGGCTTTCAGGTAGGATGTCCTCTGACAGAGTGAGGAGGCGGTTGAGAAGGATTCTGGCAAGAATCTTCCCAGTGATGGAAAGGAGGGAGATTCCGCGATAGTTACCGCACACTCTTCTGTCGCCTTTCTTAAAGATGGTAATGATGTTTGCGTTCTTCAGGTCAGATGGAATTTCCTCATTTTCCCAAATTCGGAGGAGTAGGAGGTGGATTCTGATTTGAAGTGGTAGACCGCCATGCTTGATCAGTTCCAGGGGTATGTTGTCCGGCCCTGGTGCTTTGTAAGGCTGAATGGATTTCAGTACGGTTTCAACTTCGGTATAGGTGGGAATAGCAGACATCCAGAGTCGGACTGGGTGTTGAGGCACATTTCTCAGGAAGTCTGGTGCCACCGATGAATCCCGGTTTAGGAGGGTTGAGAAATGGTCTTGCCATCTTGCAAGAATGCCTTGGGGTTCAGTGAGCTCAGTGATGTTGTCGGCTGCTTTCAGGGTGGATGTCGAGCTTCTAATGGGGCCAAATATCTCTTTGACGCCAGAGAAGAAACTTCTCATATTACGAGCATCAGCGTACCGTTGTAGTTCTTCCGCCTTTTTAATCCACCAACTATTCTGAAGATTTCGAAGCTCCCTTTGGCAGCGAGCTTTAAGCTGGAGGAAATTAGACTTGAGTTGTTGAGATGATGGGTGGGACTCGTACTCAATTTTTGCTCTGCGTTTGGCATCAATGAGCTCGGATATCTCCTGGTCATTGTCATCGAACCAGTTTTGTTGTCGTCTTTTTTTATATCCGATTGTATCTATGGAAGCTTTGTTCATGGTTTCTCGGAGAGATAACCATTCATCCGTGATTTGGTTGGCCGGGAGGGGCATTGCAAGCTGCACAGCTTCGGCATATTTCTTGGCTATGTCTGGGTCTTTCAGTTTAAGGGTGTCTAATGTTTTTGCCCCTGAGTGTTGTATGCGGGGGCGTTTACAGGTTGTTATATTCAGCTTAGTCACCAATAGTCGGTGATCCGTCCAACAATCATCGGCACCAGGCATGGAGCGTGTGATGAGCACATCTCTTCGATCTCGCAGGCGGACGATGGAATAGTCAAGTGTATGCCAGAGTTTGGATCGAGGATGCATCCATGTGGTCTTTTGTCGGGTAGGGAGCTGGAAGATGGTGTTTGTAATGAGGAGGTCATGCTCAGCACACATGCCGAGAAGACGCAGCCCATTATCATTGCAGCTCCCATGCCCCTGGTTACCAATGAAAGGGCTCCATATTGCGGAATCGCTTCCGATGCGGGCGTTAAAGTCGCCAAGTATTATCAGTTTGTCCCTTGGATGTGTGGAGGAGATGAGTTCATTAAGCTGTTGGTAGAACTCTTCTATAACTGTTTCCTCAGAATCAAGAGTAGGGGCATAAACCGATATCAGGGTCAGGAAGTTTCCCTTCGGGAGAGGGATGCGTAATGTTATTAGGCGCTCGTTGATGGCTTTAGGTACAAGGTTGAGGGCTCTAACAAGAATTGTTTTTATAGCGAAGCCCACGCCATGGATCCGGCGTTTTGGTGCTGGTTTCCCTTTCCAGAAGATGGAGTAGCCAGATCCTGTCTCGTCGATTCTTCCCTCGTCTGAGAGTCTGGTTTCAGAGAGGGCCGCTATGTCTATAGAAAAGCGGGCAAGCTCTTTGCAGACGAGTGCCGTTCTCCTCTCAGGTCGATCGCCGTCTTCTAAATCTAGAAGGGTCCTGACGTTCCATGTCCCGAGGTTCATGGTTGTGTTGGTTTTGTAGTTCTTGTAATTGTTCCTACCGCAATAGTGGGCACCCGCTGGTTGCGGTATATCAGCCAGGCGTCAGTGTCTGTGATGACGTCCGATGTTTGACCCACCTTTTATAGGATCCTCCCCATTAGGGGTGGGCAGCGGTGTTCCTAAAAAGGCCTGCCCAGTCACAGATGCAGGACCTCAAGCCGGAGTCGCCATCCTTTCTCCAACATGCGGCCATCACACATCTGCCGCCTACGTGCAAATTGGAGGCTAAGGGCTTCTAGCTTGCCAAGCCTGCCCCCGTCACCTCCTCTTCATCGCCGGAGGGCTTGTTAGGGTAAGGGATAGACAGGAAAAAAGGAGGGTACAAGGATGATGAGACTCACAAGAAGGGGGGTAGTCTGAGCCAGCCTTAGCTACGAGGCGTTTAAGGTGATCCACAAGGCGCTACTTTGTGTTGCACTCACTTCAGATGTCACCATCCCCTGCGGCAAAGCTATGCTTGACAGGCAGGTTCAGTGTGACACCCCGCAGCGGGTTGCCGACAAACTCCAGCCTGTGGACAGTCGCCTTATCACCTACCCGCCAGGCGAGGTTTGAAATCAGAGTTTTCCTTCTCCTAGCCTTTGCCTAAGTAGGCATACCCTACAAGACAGCAGGGGGACTGATTATACCGTCAGTCACTCGGTCACTTGCATGCATTCTGTAAATCAACAGGGGGACCACGGGAAGGTAGCATGCAAGCAGTTAGGAGGAGAGGCTGTAAGAAGGTAAAGACTAGCTTAGCCTAAGTCGCGTGCACTCCAATTACCCCAGATATATATATGTATATATATATATATATATATATATATATATATATATATACATATATCTATATCTATCTATCTATCTATCTATATATATATATATATATATATATATATATATATATATATATATATATATATATGTTGAGGAATGGACAACAAAATGAGTGGCAGGGTGGTGAGATAAACACCGAGAACCGTTGAAGTTTTATTAACTGACGTTTCGCTCTTAACAGAGCTTCTTCAGAGTGTACAAACATGATCGGGAAATCAACAGTTATATATCTTACATCATTCCGCGTTCCTTCCTTAACCCACCCCCTCCCTCCCTCTCGTACCCTTCAGCTCCTGTAAGATCATCCAGCCGGACGTTTTGGACAGCTTAATAAAACCATCACGATGGTTACAGCAGGGCTGGGATGCTATAAATCTGTCTCTACTATTTTTCTTTTTTTCTTGTCTAACCCTTGTTTCTATATTTCCACTCCGTCCCAGTTAGGTAAATGTCCGTATTCCTCCGTATGAACCACCAGGGCGTTTGATGTTCTGTGGGCCCTCAGGTCGCTCTTGTGCTCATATGTCCGCTTGTGTATGCCTCTTCCTGTCTCCCCAAAGTAGTGTAGATCACAGCCACCACATGGGATTCTGTAAACCATGCTGTTGTTATTATGTTCATTTCTATTCTTACTTCTCACTCCAGAATACATCTGTTTAGGTAGCTAGAAAATGGTTTCTTTCAAAAATAGAAATATGCATTAATGGAATCGGGAAGAATCCCGTGGAATATGGTGTACTGACATATTTTTTGAGGGATACGAGGAGAGGAATCCTTTTGTTTCATTAGTAAAGCTATACGGAATACTAAGTTTTTCTTAGAATTGACAAATTACACATCAAATTATGCAAAATGATTTTGTCTTTTAACAATATGCTACAGTAGTCTCATTTTCCATGAAAGGATGCCAAAGGAGATTTTGTAGTTGTCGACCTATTGATTTGTTATCAAGCGTTTTCAAAGGGTTTTCCAATTTTTCTATAGTCAGTCTGAACCATTTTATATAAAAACAACTAATAAAATACTGTATATACAACAGACCAAAAAAACAAACATAAATCAACTAATGAAGAAACACTCGGAATACAAGAATCCGTTACGATCACATATGTTGGTTATGAAGATTTTGCCTCAGAAAAACAAATAGTAATACTAACCTCTATACACAAGCATGATGCAAACAATAAGGACTCTACAAAGATTCAAATAAGCATTTATAGTAGAGATGCTGTTGTAATTTGTCCACATAAAGCTAAACTAAGTCAAAGTTGGGAAAGGTAAAGGACAGGGCTATATAATTTCACCCAAACTATTCACAGTTCGCCTCAAACTGTCAGAAAGTTAAGTTAGAGAGGAAAATATTTCTTTATTAATGGAGCATATTTAATCCACCTGAGATTTGCGGATGATATTAATCTTATTTAAAGAACAGCAATGAACCTCCAATTTAGGGGTATCAACTAGAAAAGCCTTAAACTGGGTTTGAAGACAAATAAAAGTAAAATAAACTTAGAAGTGAAGTACATGTAAAAAATGTTGAAGATATTGAAGAGGATGAAGATTGTGATTAAGTTGGCTAAACGGTATAACTGGCCAATTACAATGAAATGTAAATAAAGTACATCACAATCAGTTGGAAAGTGCTTGATGAATATAAGAATATCATGAGATGCTGCGTACTAATATGTCAGAAAGGCTATATATACAATCAGTTTATAACTCCAGCTAAGATCTAGAATTTATGAATTGACAAAGGAAATAGAAGTAAAGCTAAAAGATAAAAGGTGACGTTACCAAAATGAGTAAAACACCTTTTTACCGATAAAATATCATAATGTTTTCTGATTGTTATTAAGTTGTTTAATTCATTTTCATAGCAACACTTCAGTAGAGATGAAATAGATCTAACGGGTTAGATGTTATCAATTAACTTCTTTTTTATAGTTCTTTCCGTATTAGTTATATTTATCCTTTAATCCTGGCTATCACCAGTCTAACTCTTTCGTGTTTATCACACCCCTTCGACATATAATATTTTCACCGTACCACTCCCTCGCAGTGAGAAACCCCTGGTAGGGCAGAGCTCTGTCAGTTGCAGCAAACCCGCTGGATTTTTTTTTGTGGGGAGGGGGGAGGGGGAGAGGAGGAGGGGGAGAGGGAGGGGGGGCGACGTTCAATCACCTCCACGCCTGGCCAGGGCTGTTGAGATCCAATGCGGCAAGCCCAAAGCAGGTCTGGGGACACGAACTCACGAACACAAGCTCATGAGTTCGAGAAAGTATCTACTATTATAAATTCTTTCTGCACCGGGTATCATTTTCATACAAACTCCCGATGAACTATTTTATTTATGTCCACAGCAACCAACCCTCCGATGACGAAAGAGTTAAGTATACTCATATATATATATATGTATATATATATATATATATATATATATATATATATATATATACATATACATGTACAGTACATATGTATATGTATAATATGTATATATATATGTATATATATATAAATGTATATGTATATATATATATATATATATATATACATGTGTGTGTGTGTGAGTGTGTGTGTGTTGTGTTCTCTGGAAAAATATAGACAGCAAAATCATTGTTGGATATGAAAAAACTGTGAGTTTTATGAATGTATCTTTATTAAAATGTACATTTTGAGAACCTTTTTTTTTATCTGATGTCATTCTGATAGCAATAACTCGGAAAAAAATTAAATACATGTGTATAGTTGTTGTGCAGTTACAGTTTTTTATAGAAACTCCTTCATTACCGAGGGATCACATACATGTGAATAAAGTACTAAAGCCTGCAGCAACACAAATAAAAAGAAACGTTTAATTTGTCACGAATGGACCAGGATGATCAGTTGCCGATTGTGTTAGAGCGTCGCTACTTGCGGTGGTGGTCGAGATAATGACAGTTCGCACCTTGCCGCAAATGAGTTGAACCAAGGGTATGGTTAATAAAATTCTACGCTGTAAAGCCCTTAATAAGGGGGACAGTCTTACCCTCCTGATAGGGAGACAAACTGAATCACGAAGGGATAATGAAGATAATCTTTAACTCTTTTACTATGAAGATGGTGCTTTGGAGATGGAAACAGAGGTTTGGTAATAACTCGAATAAAAGTCTGCCTCAGCCTAGAATTATGGATATGTTGAACAAGTCTTTAAACTATAAATGATTTGAAGGCTATTTATAGATTGCACCCATGCTGATGCCATGAGACTTTGTTCAATTCATGGGACTAAACGTAAACCACCAAAGGTTTTGGTAACTTGACAACAGTTTACGAGTAGGAGTGCACTAGTTGAATAATGTCCTTCCCTGTCCGGTGTTATTTTGTATATATATATATATATAATATATATATATATATATATATGCAGAAAGATCACTATAAACAACACGCGATCCACAAATTTTGCTGGTAACCACTAAGGAAATCGGAAGAAAACAGTATATCCCAAGCGCTTTCGTGTAATTCACATCTTAAGGGGAATACGATTTCCTTAGTGGTTACCAGCGATATATATATATAAATATATTTATACATATATATATATATAAATATATATATATATATATATTTATATATATATATATATATATATATCTACATATATATATATATACATATGTACGTATATTTATATACATATATATAGACATATATACATACACACACACACACACACACATATATATATATATATAAATATATATATATATATTTATATATATATTTACATATATATGTATATGTATATAAACATACATAAATACATATATATATAAATATATATGTATATATAAACATTATATATAATCAAATATATATATATGTATATATATATATATATATATATATATATATAACTATATATATCTATATATATATGGCTACCTCCCTGGTAAGGGGGAAAAAAGCCTTGGTATATGTATGTATGTATATATATACATATATTTGTGTATTTTGGGAGCAGGTTCTCTTTTAAAACATGTTTGATTGAATACGACAGCATTCTGGAAGTTGTTGAATTTCTTTCTTGTATTTTCTATTTTTCTAATTATATTCTTCCCTTGGATAGACCAGTATTATTAATAATATTATCTTTAGTGTTATTATTCATTCAAATTTAAAATGTAAATGCAATTGTAAGATAAGAAGTAGTTTTTTAATATTATTATTATCATTATTATTATTAATAATATTATCTTTAGTGTTATTATTCATTCAAATTTAAAATGTAAATGCAATTGTAAGATATGATATAAATTGTAAATGTGTAATAATCAATGTAATTCAGACTAGTATCATAAATATCTATTGTATCTTTAAAACAGAAATACCAGAAGATGTCTTATTAGAGACGAAACGTTGTGCAATAAAATGGAGAAGTATAATGAATTGGTCTATGCCCACCCTATCCAAGGGAAGAATATAATTAGAAAAATAGAAAATACAAGAAAGAAATTCAATAACTTCCAGAATGCTGTCGTATTCAATCAAACATATACATATATGTATATATATGTATATATATATATACATACATGTATATATATATATATATATACATATGTATATATATATATATATATATATATATATATATAATAAACTCCAGGGTGTTTCTTGGCTAATTCTATATTAAATAATATTCGTTAAAAGAATATCAGCTTTTGACGGTCCATTGTCACCTTTAATGAGATCGTTATGTTTAAAATAAGATGTTCATATACTTTTAAAAAAAGTAATGAATGAATAGATACAATAAGTAAAAAAAAGAAAACGAAAAACAAAGAGAAGAATCTCTCTCTCTCTCTCTCTCTCTCTCTCTCTCTCTCTCTCTCTCTCTCTCTCTCTCTCTCTCTCTCTATCTCTCTCTCTCTCTCTCTCTCTCTCTCTCTCTCTCTCTCTCTCTCTCTCTCTCTCTCTCTCTCTCTCTCTCTCTCTCTCTCTCCTTCCGTTTTCTCTCTTCCCGTATTTCAGATTTGTACATATGTTCTGGTATAAAATAACCAAATTCGTGTTTTTTTATGTCTTTTTCCCTTTCTCGTGAGGTCAGATGACCTTTGAAAATCATCGATATCCTTCATGTTATGGCCATCGCCAACTCAATAGTATCCTTCAAGGGAGTCTTGAGAAAATTACGTCGATCAAAAGGATTCCTGAAAACTTGGCTCGTTATTTTCAGAGGACTTTGCCAATTACGCCTGCTGTTGTGGAAAATTGGTCTTTCCACATCGGTTTATTGAACTAAGATGTTGATTGTTACAAAAGCACCAGCCAGTTGTTATAATTAGGAAACTAATGGACATTTTGACATTTCAGTTTTGATGGTGTATTTTCTTTGATGAAAAAATGTGTGTATATATATTCGTTTTTCTAATAACGAATG
>NC_134815.1:23301661-23306661 GCF_046742065.1 Oratosquilla oratoria
CTTCGTCAAGGATACGTTATGTCACCCTGGCTGTTCAACTTATACATGGATGGGGTAGTGCGAGAGGTAAATGCAAGGGTAGTGGGTCAGGGATTCGAGATGGTTAAAGAAAATGGAGAAAAGTGGGAGGTGAGCCAGCTGTTGTTTGCGGACGACACTGCGCTTGTGGCAGGATCAGAGGAGGGATTGAGGAAGTTGGTGACAGAGTTTGGGAGAGTGTGTGATAGAAGAAAGCTGAAGATAAATGTGGGTAAAAATAAGGTGATGAGATGTACAAGGGGTGAAAGTGGCAGTAATCTAGAAGTGAGCATTAAGGGAGAGCAACTGGAGAAAGTGGATAGTTTTAGATACTTGGGTGCAAATGTGGCAGGAAAAGGTGGAGTGAAGGTGGAGGTAGAATGTAGATTGAGAGAAGTGAGTAAAAGCCTTGGTGGATTAAAAAGTGTAATGAGGAATAGAAATTTGAGAATGGATGCTAAGAGGAGACTGTATGAAGGAGTGATTGTGTCAACAGCACTGTATGGAGCAGAAACATGGAACATAAGAGAGGAAGAGAGAAGGAGTTTGAATGTGTTTGAGATGAAGTGTCTGAGAAGTATGATGGGGGTTACTAGGCTAGATAGAGTGAGAAATGAGGAGGTGAGGAGGAGAACAGGGGTGGAAAGGGAGTTGGGAGATAGGGTTGATGAAAGAGTATTAGGATGGTTTGGACACATGGAAAGAATGAGTGAAGAAAGACTAGTAAAAGAGGTATGGAAGGCAGATGTGGAGGGAGTGAACATGAGGGAACGTCCTAGGATAGGGTGAAGGGGGCTTTGGGGAAGAGGGGAATGTCTGTTGAGGAAGGACGGGAGAGGATAGAAGACAGGGGTGAATGGAGAATGGTTGTATATGGATGATGTTGTGATGCATGAGGTGGAATGGGCGGGGGGATGGGGGGTGAGGTAGTGTGTGTGAGCAAAATTTTGACGCAGCCCGAAGGGATTTCTCCCCGTCCTCTCCTCTATATGGGGGGACGGAGAGGGGGGGTCGCCGATTTAATGAAGCGGCCTTGCTGTGGATGTGCTGTGTCTTCCGACACTGCTTCTGACCCAGGGCAGTAGACAGGGTGCAGGGATGACCCGTCGTCTAGGAGGTGCTAAGATGGGAGGGAGGGTGGAGGGGTGTGGAGTGTTTTCAGGGATGGAATGGGTGGGAATGATTTTATGCCTTTTCCTTTTTGGCTACCTCCCTAGTAAGGGGGAAAAAGCCTTGGTATATGTATGTATGTATGTAATTATACATATATAAAATATATGTATATATTATATATCTATACATATATATATGTATATATATATATATGTATATGTATATATATATATACATATATATATATATATATATATTTATATATATATATATTTATATATATATATATATATGTGTGTGTGTGTGTGTGTGTGTGTGTGTGTGTGTGTGTGTGTGTGTGTGTGTGTGTGTGTGTGTGTGTGTGTGTGTGTGTGTGTGTGTGTGTGTGTGTGTGTGTGTGTGTGTGTGAGTGTGTGTGTATGTGTGTGTTTGTGTACATATATATATATATATATACATATATATATATATATATATATACATATATATACATATATATACAGATGTATATACATATGTATATATATATATATGTATATGTATATATATATATGTATATATATATATGCATATATATATATGTATAAATATGAAGATGGAAAAAGAAGTTACGGATCTAGTTTCGAGTTTCTGTGTTTATTCCTGACCGGTTTCGCTCTTTGTTTTTTCAGAAGAAGCATAGAGCGAAATCGGTTAGGAATAAACTCAGAAACTTGGAACTAGACCCGTGACTTCTTTTTCCACTTTTATCAACTTGTCACAATGTACCAGAAGATGCCTAAAGTATAGGCGCAACGTTGTAAATAATGCATTTGTTTTTATTTCCAAAATCACACTGGTTTCATTTGGTGATACTGTGTTTTCCCTTCCTCCCACAGAAAGGAAAATAGCGAGGAGAATAAAAAGTTTAAGGAAGAAGATTTCCAGTGCTGAGTATGCCCTACTATTTAATAGAATATATATATGTATATATATATATGTATATATGTATTTTATGTATAAATATATTTATATATATATATATATGTATATGTATATATATATATAGATATAAACATGGAATATTCACCACCTGACAATATTATTAACTTCTTCAGTATGACTAAATTTCTCGCGCTCAGTATTGGGTGCCATATGTACACTGCATCACACTATTTGCATCATAAAATATAAAGTTATTGCTGTATTACTTGTTTTATTTTACCCTGTGCAATAATAAACACAAAACGAGGTGGTAACTCATGTAAAACTATCTAAAAAATGAATAATCAGGACGCCAAGTCCTGTATTCTCGTGTACTCACTCGCGCCGCATGACGTCAGCGTAGCCATCATCGTACTGAAGTAGTTAAATTAAATATGCCATTTTTGCTTGTAAAGCCATTTTTTTTAACACAATATTGTTGATAAACATTATTACATAAAAACACGAAGTGAACCTATTGTTATTTTTTCAGTATTTCTAAGTAAATTTTTTGACTTGAGATCATTTGGTGTAAATGTATGGGAGAGAATGGAAATAGCCCAAAGAGTAAAAAGTATGGTTCCATGTCCTGTAGGCGACGGGAATGCATTTGGAGTCCCATTCTAATTCGTTGGTCTAGATCGATAGAAACTCGTGACATGTGTCAGTGCCTGACAGCTCTTCGATTACCAACAGCAATACTAGTTCGATATCGGTTGGCGATATATCGTATGGAATCATGTTAAAGACCAAAGTCTATATAACAAAAGGTCAGCTCACTGCGGAAAGAAAACTAACGATATGACGTCATGAGATGGGACAGTTCATTTTATACGATTTATATGTGGTCATTTTTTTATTTATTTATTTTTTTTTTCCTTTGACGTCCCTTTCTTATGAGAAAGAGTTATTTAAAGTATGAAAGTTGTTATATACTAATGGAACATGCTTCAAATGAAATATATGCCGTTTATACATACATATATATGGTTTTAATGGTTTTACTATAGAATGTAAGAGTATTAGATACCGCATGTTCCACATCATTTATTTTTACAAAATGTATTAACATTTTCTGGCTTCCGAGGTCAAACCAGCAATTTATAATCCACCATGTTTTCTATTG
Source organism: Oratosquilla oratoria (assembly GCF_046742065.1). Taxonomy (NCBI): domain Eukaryota; kingdom Metazoa; phylum Arthropoda; class Malacostraca; order Stomatopoda; family Squillidae; genus Oratosquilla; species Oratosquilla oratoria. The sequence continues at coordinate 23,304,882 of NC_134815.1, forward strand.
TTTTCTGCTAGGTTACTCTTTGCGTACTAGAGTGGAAACGGGTAGTAGTATGGAAAGAGTGAGATGAAAACAATACGATGCAGGCCGCAGGATCTGACACTTCGGCACATGTTGCTACCCCGAAATAACGGGGCCACTTTTCTTTTAAAAGCATGCCCTCCTCTTTCTCTCCTTTTTTCCTTCCCTTTCACATTTTTTCTCGTATTTGTTTGTTTTTTACTAATTCCTCTTCCTCCTCCTCCTCCTGCTGCTCTTCCTCCTCCTCTCCTCCTTCTCTTCTCCTCCTCCTCCTTCTCCTCCACATCCCCTCCTTCTCTTCTCCTCCTCCTTCTCCTCCTCCTCCTCCTCCTCATACTACTACTACTACTACTACTACTACTACTACTACTACTACTACTACTACTACTACTACTACTACTACTACTACTACTGCTGCTGCTACTACTACTACTACTACTACTACTACTACTACTACTACTACTACTACTACTACTACTACTACTACTACTACTACTACTACTACTACTACTACTACTACTACTACTACTACTACTACTACTACTACTACTACTACTACTACTACTACTACTACCACACTTTTACTACGACTCTTTATTTCACCTTTTTTTTTTATTCATTCAATTTCTTTTTTTTTTCGACCTCTTTATCTCTTCCCTTTTTCCTTATTTCTCCTAAAAGATTAGTACAAAATGTTGCCTTTTGATCGTTCAAGGAAATGCTGATTTTATAGAGGTTCGCTGGTAATGGCGTTCAATCTCTAAGATGGTCTCTTGTGTTTAGAATTACTAATAAATCTAATATGGATAATCTCTCGAATATTATTTGTCGTGGGTTTGAATCGTATTTTTTTTTCCAGCAGTGACTTACTTGTCCCAACAATCCAAGCTCATTGGGCATCAGAACTAAATTTCTCATTCTTATGATCGTTTCTATAGAATTTTGGCAGCTTTACATATCATCATAGTTCAGTAGCTGTCTACATTATATAACATTTATCTAAATGCTTTTATTTAGATAATCAAAAGTATATTTTCAAATACTTGGTAGATCACTCCTGAGAAATTCGCTGGCAGGCATTAAAACTATATATACTATTATACACGTTATCAATCTACAGAAATGTCCAATAACATTCACTTATTTTCTGAAATTAGATTTGAAAAAAATATATATGAATAGCTATTACAGTAGAAACATGGCCATTTTGAGTAAAGCATCACTGGTAACATAATGTTAATCACTACATTGTTGAAAAGTTTTGTAGAATTTATTTTCTGTAATGTGGGATTTTTGAGTGTCATTTGGTCAAAAAGAAATTTTAATCGTCCTTTTATGGCATAGAACGAATAGATATCTGTTAGTAACTAATAAACATAATAGTACAATATAAAGAGAGATCAAATGAAAATTAAAAAAGTGAGAGAGTGAGAAAGACAGAGAAAGAGGGAGAGAGAGAGGGAGAGGGAGAAAGAGAGAGAGAGAGAGAGAGAGAGAGAGAGAGAGAGAGAGAGAGAGAGAGAGTGAGAGAGAGAGAGAGAGAGAGAGAGAGAGAGAGAGAGAGAGAGAGAGAGAGAGAGAGAGAGAGAGAGAGAGAGAGAGAGAGAGAGAGAGAGAGAGAGAGAGAGAGAGAGAGAGAGAGAGAGAGACAGAGAGAGAGAGAAGAGAGGGAGACAAAAAGAGAGACAGAGAGAGAGAGAGAGAGAGAGAGAGAGAGAGAGAGAGAGAGAGAGAGAGAGAGAGAGAGAGAGAGAGAGAGAGA
>NC_134815.1:23311661-23316661 GCF_046742065.1 Oratosquilla oratoria
TGGATCTTAGGCAAGCTGTGCATTCTTGGTGGTAAAGGTGCTTCTTCAAGTAGGTTTAATAGTTTTTTCCCTTTCTCTGATTTCTTTAAAAAAAAAAATCGCCTTTTTTTTTGGGGGGGGCTTAACCATTATGTTTTTTCTCGTAGGTTTCACTGTCACTGAGTAAATCTAGCATTTTATTATTGTAGTCTTGTAGGTTCATCACTATTATGCCTCCTCCTTTATCTGTACTTGTGATTATGATATTTTTTGTCTTTATTTAGGCAAATTAAAGAATTGAAAAATCTTTTTGGAATAACTCACTTGTTCTTGTTTGCCAAGGCTTGATAGCATGTGGTAATACCCTGAATAAAACCTTTGTCTACATCATCCATTTTCCATATATAGTTTTTGTTTAGATATTCACTAAATTCCTTTTGTGAATTCCGACATCGAATTTCATACCTAACGATTGTGCTTCAGTTTCTGTATCTGAGAGTTGTCTGTCTGAAAAGTTCGTTACTAATTCTCGATTACCTGCATTGTTCCAATCATTATTTTCACATAACTTTTATAATTTTCGTTCTAATTTCTTACTGTGTTCTTCTCTTTGTTTATGAAGTCTATTTGAAAGCCATCGCGGTATCGGTATCTCACTTTTTTCACTAAATAATGTAATTACTTGGTCTTGTAGATTCTCTATTGCTTCTTCCACCTTCAGTCTTATTTGTCATAATATAGTCAACATGTCGAAAGGTGGTAGAAGAGAGGAAATATGGAGAGAATACAACAGAAGACGACAAATGGAAAGTTATACATTACGTGGACAATTTCTCAAAGATTGCCTAGAAGAGCAAGTTCTCCCAAAATCAGCACCAGAACAACTAAGAAACACAAAACACCCTTTTGGAAATTCGGCCAGAACTTACTTAGAAGAAGCAATAGAGAATCTACAAGACAAGACTGTATATTTCGACTACTATCTGTAGTCCTCTTCAGCAGAACGGTTACAAGAAGTTAGAGTATAGCTATAAATGAGGTATTGAGAGGTACAAAAAAGGGGATGGGGAAAGTGGGGGGGACTCAGGTTACATGCATTCAATATGGTTTGTGTACCACTCACTACCTCATTTATACCTGAACTCTAACTTCTTGTAACCATTCTGCTGAAGAGGATTACAGATAGTAGTCGAAACATACAGTTTTTCCTGTACTTCCGATATTATTTCTCCGATAGTGGGTTTAAAGTTAACATTTACAAATGTGTTACAACATACCACTTTCCAATATATATATATATATATATATATATATATATATATATATATATATATGAATATATATATATATGTATGTATATATATGTATACATATAGATATACAGTATATACATATGTATATGTATATATATATAATATATGAATATATATTTACATATATATATGTATATATATATATATCTGTGAATATATATATATATATATATATATATATATATATACATATATATATATATATATATACACATATAAATGTATATAAATATATGTTGGAAAACTGTAAACACCAGATTCAATTGAACGGTTTATTTGCCCGACGTTTCGATTCCCGTCCAGGAATCGTCTTCAGGGGGTATAATGCTTACAAGATTGTAAACTCCTTATAAACCGCCGAAATGATAAACCTGGGAAAGGTTCACCCTCTCAATCACATGTGCAAAGCATAACTCATTACAATAATAAATACATTACAGTAGAAATGAAATATTGTTACATTTTAGAATAAAACAAAATAAAAATAAAAAGTTACATGGCTGTGAACATAAAACAAGAGAAGCAAAAGTAACAATACGTGATACTACCGTAAAAACAACAGACCATAGGACAGAGATGTAAATAGAAGTGAACCAAAAGTCCGCAAAGAAGTGTCAAGAACAAACGACTAAATTACAATCAAACAAAATACACTACAAAAATACAAATAAGATAAACTACATGGCTGTGAACAAAAAACAAATGTAGCAAAAAAGCCTCAAACGTAACACTAACGTAAAAACTTCGGAACATAGGGCAGAGACGCAAATGAAAGTGAACCAAAAGTCCGCAAAAAAGTGTCAAGAGCTAACGGCCAAATTACAACCAGACAAATAAACCAAACAAAATAAAGAGTAAATGGCAGTGAATATAAAACAAGTGTGACAAAAAACATCAAAACGAAACCCCCCAAAGAATAAAATAAAAAACAGAATATAATCTAAAGACGCAAATGAAAGTGGACCAAATGTCCACCAAAGTAGGAAGTAGGGAACAGGAGGAACAGGTCTCAATAACAAACGACTACATTACAATCAGATACATAAAAAATAAATAAATAGATAAATAAATAAGATAAAATAAAATAAAATAGAATAAATCCATATAGACCAAAAAATCATTCTTACCTTTTGCTAAAGCTTTCTCACATGTCTTACCCCAGCACACACACACACACACACACACACACACATATATATATATATATATATATATATATATATGTATACATATATATATATACATATATATATATATACATATATATTTATATATATACTTCCTGTCTCAATCGTCATAAGCCTTTTCTAAATCCATAAAGACCAAAAAATCAATCTTACCTTTTACTAAAGCTTTCTCACGTATCTTGCTCCAATATATATATATATATATATATATATATATATGACAGTTGCATGCAGGATTCGAACCCGCTGTACTCGGCCATCCGTAAATTACCTTCCCAGTGCCCTAACCACTAGACCACAGAGGCTATAAAATCCTTGAAACCTGGAACCGAACTGATTCCCGAGGGAAGGAAGATCACTTATTGAGTAAAACAGGAATTTCGGATCGCCGTAATAAGTGATCTTCCTTCCCTCGGGAATCAGTTCGGTTCCAGGTTTCAAGGATTTTATAGCCTCTGTGGTCTAGTGGTTAGGGCACTGGGAAGGTGATATATATATATATATATTATAAATATATATATATATATAAATATATATATATATATATATATATACATACATATACATATACATATATACATATATATATATTTATATAAATATATATATATGTACATATATATATGTATATATATGTATATATATATATATATATGTATGTATGTATATGTATACATTTACATTGAATGGGTCCCAGTGAACAGATATACATTTTATTAACCACAATGCACTTTCATTCTAAGTCACCAACATCGAGACACTCGCGGAGGCCAACATGCAGAAATCGGAACATGGTACGAGTATGGTCTCGAACCCAGGGTAGCACGTGACAAGTGTTAGTGACATATAAGTATATATATATGTATATATATATATATATATATATATATGTATATATGTATATATATTTATACATATATATACATGTATATATATATATATTATGATAAAGTAGTAGCCTCTGTCTGTCCTTCTGATTACTTATTTGTTTGTTTGTCTGTACACGAACTCCTCTTAGGGTTTTAGAGATAGACCCCCATAACCGTATATATTCTGATACCCTACACTCCAGGTACTTGGAAAACTATATTTTATTTCGAAAAAAAAATTGGTTAGGGTTAAGGGTTAAAGTTAGGAGGTTGATATAGTATCCCTTGATATCGCGTAGTATTTTTTGTGACTTAAGAATTAATATGATTAAACAAACCATTGTATGTATCCATAAACATTATTTACATATGTGAGATTAATGTTATCATAAGCCACGATAGCTTGTGTAAAGAGAAAGCATGTTTATGGAAATTGATTGTATGATTTTACCAATTGTTGAAATTCTGGTTATATTAATTTAATTTTTGTGCGGGCGGAAATAGTTCATTCACAAACTCCTACGTTTTAACAGATAAACCCATTTATATATATATATATATATATGTATATATATATATATATATATATATATATATATATATATATTCTGAAGATAAATAAACGATATTTTTCTTCACTTTTCAGCTGTAGACATTTATTGTCAATCCACACACATGCATGCACATACACACGCACACAAAAGAATGTGTACACATGATATTTGAGTTTGTGTATGCATGTATTTTCAAACAAGGGTTTGCCAGATTCGGGAGGGGGGGCGCACACCTGAGAGGGGGAGTTTTTAAAGCTATATTTAATTTAAGAAAAATATTTTGGTTATGGTTAAGGGTTAAAGTTAGGTGGTTTATGGTGAGGGAACACGCCACTACTGTAGTCCCCCTTAAGTTATTATTTTTGTAACATAAGAATCAATATAATTAAACAAACCATTGTATATGTTCACAAACATTATTCATATTTTTGAAATTAATGTTGCCACAAACCATGATAGCTTTTGTGAGAAAAAAATGTAAAATGATTGTGTAATTTTACCAAATGTTCATATATTGCTTATTTTCATTTAATTTTAGTGCGGCGGAAAATTATTATTTACAAACACTTCCTAGGTTTTTCCAAATAAACCCCTATCACCATATATATTCTGAAGATAAATAAAATAGATACATTTCTTCACCTTTTAGCTGTAGGCATTTATTGTCAATCCACACATACACACTCACACACGCACGCAAAAGAATGTGCACATGATATTTGTGTTTGTGTATCCATGTATTTTCAAACTAGGGTTTCCCAACCTTCGGGAAGGGGGGCGCACATCTGGGAGGGGGAGTGCTTAAAGCTATATTTCATTTAAAAATATATATTGGTTAGGTTTAAGGGTTAAAGTTAGGTGTGGTACGGTTAGGTTAGGGATTATTCACGAACTCGCAGCAACACGCCGGTAATTGGTTAGTACATATATGTATGTATATGTATATATATATATATATATATATATATATATATATATATATATATATATATATATATATATACGTATGTATGTATGTATTTGAACTAGTCAGCATAAAATCCGTAGAGTTTTGTACCGATTACTTACAAGTGTGTGCACCAAAAAGACACGTAGTAA
>NC_134815.1:23336661-23341661 GCF_046742065.1 Oratosquilla oratoria
TAAAGATGAATAGTACCATGAGGAAATGAAGGAGTTCCTTGAGATAGGTCGTGACCCCTTTGCTTTAGAAGGAAAAATACGGAAATCGATTAAATAACCTGGTGGCATCCAAAAACTTTATAATAGTGCAACTCTGCAGGAATGAAGTAAAGTTTCATTCACATTAATGTTGATCAATATACACAAAATTAACTTTTCATCTGTGTTACATTGCAGATTGTTGACCCAGTTTGGTGTCTAAAATTTCAAATTCTACAATACATGAAACAACAAAATTCTTTCGTAAATATACAAGAATAATCGTATCTTGAGTTTTGTATTGCATGGATTTGTTATTGTTGTTGTTGAAAGTTAGAATTTTACTACTCTTTATGTTTTCCGGTATAAAAGAATATATTATTTTACCTCTCACTTTGTATTTTACAAATTATAAAGGCCAGCGATATATTTTGATAAACCCTGACAATTCTATTCATATCAGAGAAACTTGTTTGTCCTTGCTCACTAATGAATAGGTGACTTTCCTACGTTTGTTTAGATTTAGACGATTATATTCAGTTAAAAAGAATAATCAAAAGCTACTGAAGGGGCATTTGCTCCTATATCTGTAGTTTCTCTCTTTCCATTATTAGTTCTAGTTTCAAAAACAAAATTACAACTTTCATTTATGCACTGCAAATTTTAAATCTCTCCACAGAAAACTACAACACTTCTTTTTTAACCTAGAATCTGTCCTAACTTAATATCACGTACTGTCTCTTCTTTACGAGCTCAAATTTTTAATCTATTGTAAAACTTTGTGTTTCTATAAGCCACTATAATTTTCATTCAATCATATAAAACCTCTATTTCCCTAATTCTTCTGCTTCTCCCTCTACAGCATAGTTTCTCTCTCTAAGCGGAGCAGACTTATTACAGAAAAAATCTAATTAGGAAATGGAATCGCAGTATTGGTCAAATGCATACATTTTTATAAAGAAAGGTATAAAAACTCTATTCAATGAGATCTGAGAACAAAGGGCACCTATTCAATAACAATGATAACGAAAATCACAAAGTTAAAGTAACTGTCAGTTGCTGTTTTTTTTGCGCCCAACCTCGGAACCTTACTCCTCCACCAGACGTCACATCCTACACCCATTTACCCGCGCGAGCTGGGTCCACACACCAATAACCATGTCCCATAATTTCCAGCTACCTGCCTCCATGGGTAAGGCAGCCATAGCCGCGGCAGATCCATCAACATCCGAGCGAAAAGACAACCACCTTTTATCCATAATTCCCAAATTGTGAAGCGACCAGGCCCAGACCTCCTTTCCTCCCTTCCTCCCTTCCCTTTTTCCTCCTTCACCATCATCCTGTCCCTTCTCACGCCTCCTCTCTTCCTCTCCTACCCTAGTTTTCAACTGCTAGGAAGAAACGTAACCACAGTGCATAGTCATGTCCTTCCAACTTGTTCGGCCCCATGGGTCACACTTGGCAAGTTCCCAGCAAACACCCACGCCATTCACATTGATTTTAAACTAGGGAGGGGGCTTTCACGTAACCTAAGAAGGGGCCTGCGGAATCTTGAAATATGACTCCACAGAGCAATCTAAAAAGATTGACAAATCCAAGAATACCATTACCTTTCCCAGAATTTTTTTATTCATTTTTATTCATTTAGATAAACACCTAAGCAAGATGCTGTAATGATTATAATTTATTTTATATTATTTGTTTTTGTTCTGTTATTATTTGTCTGTCTGTTTTTCATTTATTATTGGTTATATGTCAATTTATTATTATTTACTATTTACCTGTTTGTTTGTTATTTAACTATACCTATGCATTTATTTATGTATTTTAGTTGTTATTTACATTGTTATAGTTTTTATTTATTATTTTATTATTTTTATTATTTTTTTCACATCCGACCTAGATATGGTCCAAAAGATCTCCTGTCGGCGTGCTCCGCCTTTGTAATCCTTTGTAGATTATCTCTACGAGATGAAGTAAAGCTATCGTGGTCGTGTGTAAATTACTTTGACCAATTTGCGTGGCTTTATGTAAAATCAAATCAAAAGTCAAACAAGAAAATGTATGGTCCCTGGAGAGATAAGAATGGGTTATTTTATGCAAAGGAATATCAAATTATCATGATTTCGTCGGATCTTCAGCTGAATGAAACATGATAGTTCTCATTGTTCAAAATATAAAAAAAACTCAGAAATATCTAACATTTGGAATAAAAACGTCTCACTTCGAGTTCTGAATGAATTCTGATTTGGTAATCTTTTAATGTTAGAAAAAGAATCCAGCACCAGTATTCGACTAATTTTAGATTTCTTAACTTTCTTCTTGGAATAATGAAGGATTACCTGCAATCTACTGTAAGCTTAAGCACAAATGATTTAACAAGCAAAGAAATATAGGTTAGTATCATTTTCCTAATTCTTTCAGGACAGAATATACCTTAAATGCCAGTTGCTAAAGTTAATCTAATATTATCACGCTAAAGCCAGATAATAAAATCGTTTAACATTGACACAACCACCACACATAAAACAAAATGTCGTGTTACAAGAGAAAGAGCTTTTGTCCTTCAAATCAATATGGGAGCTGTAATATCCATCCGTCTTACGTCCCTTGATATTTTTGCCTCAGTGCATGACGACTTCATCCTCAAGCTCTGGCTGCATGACAGGTTACATTGAAATACGAGGAAAGGAAATAAGATGGGGGACAGAGAACCAGTTGCTTCTAATCAAAACATTGCAAATACAAATTTAGATATCATTAAGAATTACATGTAACTTTCACAACAATTTGGTATACAATCAAGGATGATTTTTATATTTGCAATAGATATAACGACAATGAATATAGCAGTAATCTTGAAATTAGATACGAGGGAGGAAAATAAGGGGAGAGAGAATAAAATGGTTTTAATCAAAGCACTGAAAAAATTAAACATGTTGTATAGGAAGATCGATAGAGATAACGTCCTGAATAAAAATCATGAGTAATTATGAACACTATCTAAAATATCTCGAAAAAGAGTGATACAGCAGGGAACCAATTAGTTCTAACTAAAGCACTACAAAGTAAGGTAAAGATAATTTTGCTAAATAAAAAAAATACTTTGATTACAACTTAAATGTATATATCAATGAAACAAAAACAACTATATTTGGGTACATGTGTATTCATATTAGAAAATATACATATGTGCTCGTATACTGTAATATTGAATAAGAGACCTCTTTATATAAATTAATCAAGACAATGCCAGACATTTTTATTCAGATCAAAGAAAGCCCTCTGGGCTTCATTGAGTAACCTTTTACATTATTTCATTTATTCAAAAAATCTTAGTCTGGCTAACAACATAAAATTTCATTTAGCTTAGAGTAACCCTTCATTTTAATTTCGTGCTCTTTATTGTCAAAATTTGAATTGATCCTATGAAATAGAATAAAAAATCTTTATTTTTCTAAATTAAAAACATTCTGAAAATTTTGTAGATTAATCACATAAAGTATTCTATTTTAAGATTTTCATTTCATCTAACGTCTGATAATTCTTTTCAGAGAGTATTTCCATGTTTTCTTAGGTTAATACAGCTTTAGGGATGTTGATCTGACTAACACAAGACAATTTCACTCAACTCATGGAAATCCCTTCATGTTTTCGTGGGTTTATGCAACTCGGGCCTCTGACTTCTTCTCATCAAGCCGTTGCACCACCGTCTGCATCCCATCAGCCGCTTCCTGTTTCTGATTTGCATTTCGCCATTCGCAGTTTCCTGGCAGTCTTTCGCTGCCTCTTCAACCCGACGGCATATTCAACCCTCCAGAACGGTTACACTCGCTATCGGACTGTCACCACAGACGGAACCTCTAGCCTACATACAAATCATATGGTTATTCATAAATTCTCTTTCCTTGTATAACTAAATTGGCAAACTTGTCAACAGATAACAACATTCACCATATGTTTGTTAGCTGTAATTTTATTTCGCCTTTTCCAAATATCAGTAGTAAATCATACAAACAATTCCCCAAATTATATGAATCGATTTTTTCTTAAATAAGAAAAAAAAAAAGTTGACTCAGGGGTGATTTGATGCAGGTCTTTAAGATTCTAAAGAGAACTGACAACACCAAAAGTGACAAAGTTAACACACTGATTGCGGATCAAACAGGAAATAATGTCCTCAAACTTTCAAAAAGCAGATTTAATTTGAAGGTGGGTGGAAACAACTTTGCCAATTGTGTAGTAAACGAATGAAATAAACTTTCTGCAGAGGCAGCGCAACATCGTACGGTTCAAAGTTTCAAGATTCATTTAGATAAACACCTAAATAATATAATGTACTACCATAGATTTTATCTCATATATCTATTTATTACTATGTATTTGTTGACTTCCAATTATTCACTTATTTCTTTATTCATTATTCATGATAAATTATTACTATTTTTCTGTTTGTATATTATTCATCATTTTATATTTCTTTTTCTATTCTTTTATCTGTATATTTCTTCCAGCACCTGACCTAGTTATGAAACAAAAGGTCTCATGTTGGCATGCTCGTCCTTTGTAATCCTTTGTGATCTACTATATTCAGAAATATTTCTATTATGGCCTCTGTCCATAAGGTATAAATGTCTTCCACTCTTCCTCTTCTTGCTTTTGCTCCATTATAGCTGGTGCTGATGCAGTCAAATGTAACAGTGCATGAGACCATGAAATTTACTTGAAAAAAAAACACAGCACTACATGACTCTCCTATTATATTCTTATTTCTATTTCTTCTTCTTCTTCTTCTTCTTCTTCTTCTTCTTCTTCTTCTTCTTCTTCTTCTTCTTCTTCTTCTTCTTCTTCTTCTTCTTCTTCTTCTTCTTCTTCTTCTTCTTCTTCTTCTTCTTCTTCTTCTTCTTCTTCTTCTTCTTCTTCTTCTTCTTCTTCGCGTTCTTCTTCTTCTTCGCGTTCTTCTTCACGTTCTTCTTCGCGTT
>NC_134815.1:23346661-23351661 GCF_046742065.1 Oratosquilla oratoria
GAGAAAGTATAAAAGAAAAATAAGATGTTATTGAAGTTTTTATCATACTGGGATTACTAGGGTACGCCACGACTATCATATTTACAGTGAAACATAATTAGTGGTGCTATTTCTGGGGCTACTGTTGCTTGCCTATATTTCCCGTAGCTTATTTTGTATTTGTGAATTTGTTCTCTTAGTGTTCTGCAGAGGATTCACCAAATAAAGTAAGAAAATGTTTTTGAAGAATTAATGATAAGAAAAGGAGAAATTTATCTTCCAATATTATATACACTAATTTAAAAAAAATGATGTGACTAGATGATTATGACTCTTTTGCATAATTATTTACATGTATGAAGAAGCAAAATATATATAGAGAACAATGTTACCACAATTACAAACATCATACGCTGTAGTACCAGTCAGAACCAAACTATGATGTAGACCACCATAATGAATGAGATAATTGATGCTGCCACTTACGATATACAGTGTTTCCTTCAGATGAATGTCATCGCTTAGTTTTAAAAAGAACAATACTTGTAAAGTGCTTGAACACATTAGAGTTTTAAATATTAAGAGTAAAATCCTGCTAGATTGAATTAAGTCGGTACTTAGTATATATTTCCCATTATACCGTAGTGCGTTATTTGATTTCGTCAATTTATTTTCCGTTCCATATAAATATATCTCAGGTATCATATCAAGTAAGTATATCATAAAATCATTCTCACTATGACCCGGAATATATATCTATGTATTCTCTGGCAGTCTCGTCAACGGCATTTTACGCCAATGATTTCAACCATCAATGTTGCCTTGTAATGCACCTGGACCCACTTTTGGTTTCCCTCCATTCAGTCCCAGATGGCACTGCGAGAGAGATGTTACACAGCTGATTCACCACGAAACGGATGCAGATGGTGTATATACACTATAATACCGATTGCCTAACAAACCCAAGTCCTGGTGTCATTGTAGTTTTAGGACTAGATCTCTGATATATGAGATAAATGTTTAGATATTACATTAGTATATATTCATATACGCATATACTAACATGCACTTCTACATAAACAACCTTACACATATGAATATGTTTTTATACATATACATACATATGTATATATATACATATATATATATATATATACATATATATATACAAATATATATATATATATATTTATATATGTATATATATATATATATATATATATATATATATATATATATATGTTCACTATAAACGCACTATCGAAGAAAAAATAACGGAAGTGCAGGGAAACTGTATACTTCGACCACTATCTGTAGTCCTCTTCAGCAGAATGCTTACATGAAGTTAAGGTACAAGTATATATGAGAAAGTGAGGGGTACATAAAAGGGGATGGGGAAAGTGGGGGGACTCAGGTTACATGCCCTTGAAATGGTTGGGTCAAGGAAGGACAGTTGGTAATATTTTGTCCGACCACTCTTGACATGATTTTGTTGACCGCTAACTTCGTAATACAATCTGGGGGCCACTGACCTTTTGAGGTATTAAAGTTAGGATAATGTTTTATTAGAGAAGATTCTACAATTTTCCTTCGATAGCTACAGTGTGATTTAAAAATAATTGATGCATTATCCCAATCTAATCTATGGTCTTTTTGGCTGGCATGAAGGAACACAGCGGAGTTAACTTGTCCATATTTTATGGAGTTTTTATGTTCCTTTAATCTCGTGGACAAATCCCTGCCAGTTTGGCCCCAGTAAACATCATCACAGTCTTCACAAGGCAATTTACATACCCCGGAGTTTTGGTCCACATCATCCCTCCGGTGTACATTTACTACCTTTCTAGAAATGCTGTTTGGATAATTGTAAGTAAATTTGATTTGGTTATTAGGTAGAAGTTTGGAGACCGAGTTGATAGATTCATTAAATGGTACAATGATGTTATTGTTACCCCATTTAAACTTCTCCCTGGAATTATTTGGTTGACAAAAATTAGATTTGGCTTTATGTAGGGCTTTCTTTAAAAATCATTCCGAATAACCTACGTTAGAGAGTTGTTTATTAATTATGTCGAATTCTATTTGCAAGAATTGTGAACTACAAATCCTAAGGGCTCTGAGATATAGGCCCGAAGCAACACTAGACTTAATATTATCCGGATGGTTGCTAAAGAAGTGTAGGTAATTTCCTGTGTGGGTAGGCTTCCTATGCACAGTAAAGGACAATTGGTCCGGGTCTCTTATGACCGAAATGTCCAGGAATGGGATCCTACCTCCTTCTTCCCATTCGACCTTAAAATTAATGTTCTTAGCAAATTTATCTAATTTAACAAAGAATTCATCAAAAGAACCCCACATATCGTTCCATAGTGTAAAAATATCATCAACATACCTAAACCAAAACATGTCAGGTGGTTTAATCTTAGGTAATAAAGTACTTTCAAAATATTCCATGTATAGGTTAGCTAACACGGGTGAAAGGTTAGAACCCATACTGCAACCATATCTTTGTCTAAAATAAGAATCATTGAAAGTAAAAACATTGGTATTGATGCATAAACGGGTCAGGCTAATTATCTTTGATACTGAAAGTGGGAGTTTGTATTGATATGGGTGCAGTTTGGTTTCCAAAAAACTTAAGATATCTTCCGTGTTGACATTAGTGAATAAGGAAACTATATCGAGACTTAGTAGTTTGCTATTTGTAGGTATGATTTGTCTTTTAATTTTACTCACAAAATCTTCTGAGTGTTTAATGTGAGAGTTTGAGAAACTTCCCACAAATGGTGACAAAATCCCTGTGAGCCATTTTGATACCTTACTTGTGCATGAATTCTTATTGGAGATAATTGGCCTTAGAGGGGTGCCTTCTTTATGTAATATAGAAGCCCATAAAAATTAGGTAATTGAGGGTTAATGACTCTTAAATTATCAAATAATTCGTCCCCTACTATTTTTCGGGCTTTCTTATTAAACTCTGCGGAGGTGTTCCTGAGGGGATTTTTAGTAAGGTTTTCATAGGTGTCCTTATCAGCTAACATATTAAGGGCTTTTGTGACATAGTCTTATTGATTAAGAATTACTATTTTACCTCCTTTGTCGGCTCTTGTGATGATGATATTTTTAGGTTTGGTGAGATGTTCAACAGCCAATTTCAATCTTTTAGGTAAATCACTGTCTCCCTTAACACAGTCCATAATACCTTGCAAAAGGACTCCTTTTAAACACTGTAAGTCTTTGTCATAATCGTTAGCTGCCATGAATTTATCAAAACCCACAATGTAGTCCAGGGTATGACTTTTGTCTGATTTCATTGCAAAATTAACCCCTAAACCTAACACTTCTTGTTCGTATCTTGAGAGAGTCTTATCCGAGAGGTTAGTCACATTATCCGTTAGAGAGAACTTAGTCCAAACACTGTTATTGCATAATCTAATAAGTTTCTTATTAAGTCTATTTTTATGTTTTTCACTTACGTAAAGGGCTTTTCCAAGGGCCAACCTAGAAAGACATTTGTATGTATGTTCACTACGGCACTGGAATTTGAGATTCCTTGTCGCTATTCTCACTCGGTGGAATGATGCATCACAATCTAATGAAGCAATCTTGCTTCGTTCTTTCAAGAAAGCACTAATGTAAGTTGGGAAGCTGTAACCCAACTGTCTAAATTTGTGAAAACCAAAAGAGGTAGGGCAAACTTGTTCTTCCAAGCAGTTCACAAGGAATTGGTGTTGATTCCTTTTCTTCTTATTTGCTATTAGGGAAGACTCGAACTGTCGGTATGAATTCTTGAGTCCAGGAAAGTTGCAGAAAAGCCGGTGCAGTGAGGAAAGTTCCATCGTGGGCGTCAATTGGAAATAGGTATGTAAATATTAAAAGACAAATCATACCTACAAATAGCAAACTACTAAGTCTCGATATAGTTTCCTTATTCACTGATGTCAACACGGAAGATATCTTAAGTTTTTTGGAAACCAAACTGCACCCATATCAATACAAACTCCCACTTTCAGTATCAAAGATAATTAGCCTGACCCGTTTATGCATCAATACCAATGTTTTTACTTTCAATAATTCTTATTTTAGACAAAGATATGGTTGCAGTATGGGTTCTAACCTTTCACCCGTGTTAGCTAACCTATACATGGAATATTTTGAAAGTACTTTATTACCTAAGATTAAACCACCTGACATGTTTTGGTTTAGGTATGTTGATGATATTTTTACACTATGGAACGATACGTGGGGTTCTTTTGATGAATTCTTTGTTAAATTAAATAAATTAGCTAAGAATATTAATTTCAAGGTCGAATGGGAAGAAGGAGGTAGGATCCCATTCCTGGACATTTCGGTCATAAGAGACCCGGACCAATTGTCCTTTACTGTGTATAGGAAGCCTACCCACACAGGAAATTACCTACACTTCTTTAGCCACCATCCGGATAATATTAAGTCTAGTTTTGCTTCGGGCCTATATCTCAGAGCCCTTAGGATTTATAGTCCACAATTCTTGCAAATAGAATTCGACATAATTAATAAACAACTCTCTAACGTAGGTTATTCGGAATGGTTTTTAAAGAAAGCCCTACATAAAGCCAAATCCAATTTTTATCAACCAAATAACTCCAGGGAGAAGTTTAAATGGGGTAAAAATAACATCATTGTACCATTTCATGAATCTATCAACTCGGTCTCCAAACTTCTACCTAATAACCAAATCAAATTTACTTACAATTATCCAAACAGCATTTCTAGAAAGGTAGTAAATGTACACCGGAGGGATGATGTGGACCAAAACTCCGGGGTATATAAATTGCCTTGTAAAGACTGTGATGATGTTTACTGGGGCCAAACTGGCAGGGATTTGTCCACGAGATTAAAGGAACATAAAAACTCCATAAAATATGGACAAGTTAACTCCGCTGTGTTTCTTTATGCCAGCCAAAAAGACCATAGATTAGATTGGGATAATGCATCAATTATTTTTAAATCACACTGTAGCTATCGAAGGAAAATTGTAG
>NC_134815.1:23356661-23366661 GCF_046742065.1 Oratosquilla oratoria
TAAATATATACATATATATATATATGTATACATATGTATACGTATATATATATATATATATATATATATATATATATATATGCAATAAAACATTAGGAACGTGTGTTCACAAATGCGTAAATAACCAATAGGAAAGGTAAACTAACGAAGCAGAGCGCTTTCGTATAATAGCATCGTCAGTGCAGATATAAAGGAATTAATTCCTTTATATCTGCACTGAAGATGTAATTATACGAAAGCGCTCTGCTTCGTTAGTTTACTTTTCCTAGTGGTTATTTACGCATATATATATATATATATATATATATAGTCTATATATATAGAAATATATATATATATATATATATATATATATAAATTGGAAGGAGGCCATTTATGGTGCATGCGTTGTTGAAGTCAACAGCTGCGATAGCATTATTATGCTTGTAGAAATGCTTTTCTAAGTTGCGCACCAACGTGCGGTCGTCTGGAAGCAGGTTCTTAAGCAGATTGCTGAAGTCCATGGTGTATATCTCTCGAGACGTCTTTCGGCCTTAACTGGCCATCTTCAGGAGGTGTGGGCTGGTCAAATTGATGACGGAGAATGAATCGAAGTGGCTATGGGACGGTATATAGCGGTGAGGAGTGGATCACCGGGCAGCGCCCGGGGCGGTGGCGTCAGCCAATCAGCCCACGGGAATCATTCTCTGCCTTCTGGTTGGTAAAGACATTTCGGGCTGTTGCTGGATGTTGATAGCGGGCTTTTGGTTGAAAATGAGCACCGCTTCTGTCATTCTTAGTCGTCTGGTGTCGTTGTTTCTCTCGATGATGGTGGTGTTGTTTTCCATGTGGTGCCTTTTGAGTACGAGCCCATGTTCGTACAAGTAATGCCTCCTTATGGCGCCGTCCTGCAAATGGGCTGAGATCCTCTTCGACAGTGTTGTGGTGGTTACGCCGATGTACTTGGAGTTAGGGCGACTGCAGTTGCCACTGGAGCATGTGTGTTCGTACACGGTATTCACCTCTTGCATATCACTTGTCTTGGGTAGGCAGCTGTTCTTTATGACCAAGTTGGATGTCTTCCGTGTCTTGTAGTAGATGACGAGGTCAATTTTTAAAGCCGGGTCGGTGGGTGTGACATTCTTGTAGATTATATTCCTGAGGGCTTTTTCGTCATCCTTATAGGCTGAAGACATAGTACCCTTGTAAAAGAGTTTTAAATTTTGTGTAGCTAAATGTTGTTCCTGTTGACGCATAAAGTTGTCTAGTCGATGTTGTATGACGTTATTTATTTCTGCCAAGGGATAGTTGTTGTTGGTAAGAAGTATGGTGATCCTTTTAAGTTCCGCGTTTGTAGCGGTCCATGTTGAGCAGTGGGTGAGGGCTCTTTTGACGAAGGCGTTGATGACGCTGCGCCGATATCGCTCAGGACACTCACTTGCACCATTAAGGCAGAAACCAAGATTGGTAGATTTGGTATAAGCCTCGTACTCAAAAGGCACCACATGGAAAACAACACCACCATCATCGAGAGAAACAACGACACCAGACGACTAAGAATGACAGAAGCGGTGCTCATTTTCAACCAAAAGCCCGCTATCAACATCCAGCAACAGCCTGAAATGTATTTACCAACCAGAAGGCAGAGAATGATTCCCGTGGGTTGATTGGCTGACGCCACCGCGCCGGGCGCTGCCCGGTGATCCACTCCTCACCGCTATATACCGTCCCATAGCCACTTCGATTCATTCTCCGTCATCAATTTGACCAGCCCACACCTCCTGAAGATGGCCAGTTAAGGCCGAAAGACGTCTCGAGAGATATACACCATGGACTTCAGCAATCTGCTTAAGAACCTGCTTCCAGACGACCGCACGTTGGTGCGCAACTTAGAAAAGCATTTCTACAAGCATAATAATGCTATCGCAGCTGTTGACTTCAACAACGCATATATATATATATATATATGTATATATATATATATATATATATATATATACATATACAGGTGGAAAAAGAAGTCACGGGTCTAGTTCCGAGTTCCTGAGTTTATTCCTGACCGGTTTCGCTCTATGCTTCTTCAGAGGAATGTGACTCTGGAGTGAAGCTGGCGGTATACATAGTCTGAGTAAGACCGCGTTCCCTCCTTGGAGGTGGGTTACGTTTGGTTGTACAATGGTTTTTAATACAATGAACAATAGTGATAATAAAGTATACAATAAATTGTTGTGATGTTATTACAAAACAGCTCCGGTGTGTGTGGAATGTTGATCGAGGGTGTAACATTGTAAGTGAAGTGAGTGGTGTAGAAATGTGGGAATCCTAAAAAGTGTCATAAGATAACTTATAGTATTAAATAATATAATAATATAAAGATAAATATCCAGATAAATAAAATGAATGAAATAAAATGAAAATAAAAATACAAATACAAATATAAATATAAATAAAAAAAAAAATAAAAAAATGTGCTTATTTAAAGTGACATGACATCTCATCGCATATCGTTGTGTGACAGAATGTTATCAAAAAATATACATACATATACAACAATGAATAAATAAATAAATGCCAAAGAAATATATAGTAAAAATATAAAATAGAAAAAAAAATAATAAAGATAATAAAAATAAAAATAAAAATAAAAATACGAACTGACCGGCCTCAAGCCCTCAACCCAGGGAGCTCGGACGTTTGGGCACCGGATGGATTTTGTCGTTCTATGTGGGCGCTGTTCTGGGGCAGGTTCTTATGGCTGCGTATTGAGCTGTGAATTTTTCCCATTTAATATCCCCTACTTTTTGGTTGATGTTGGCATTGGTTGTTATGTATAGGGCTTCAATCACCTTCCTTTGTCTTTTTGATAGACCTTTCTTTACTACCTCTGCCTGTTGCCAGTCGGGAAGATGTCCTTCCTGATCCACGTGGCCCACCATCGCGTTTGAGAGGCGGTGGTACCTTAGGTCCGCCTTGTGCTCTCTTATTCTGGTATGTAGGCCCCTGTGACTCTCACCATAATATGACTTGTCACAGTTGCCACATGGTATCCTATATATGACGCTGAGGTCGTTTGTTGTTTTTGATGTTGGTGTTACTAGTTGTCTGATTCTCCTTCCCGTGTCATTCACTATTTCTAGTCCTAGTGGGCGTACAGCATCCCCCAGTGTGCGTGAAAATTCTGAGTCCGGTACGACTAGGTATTGTTTGTCCTGTCTGTTTACTGGTTCTCTCCGTTGCCTGATGTTTTGAGCTTTACTTAGGGAAGTGGACAGTAAGCCCTCTGGATATCCCAGTGATATGAAGGTGTTTGTGACGCGGCGGATTTCTTCCTCGAGGAACTCCTTGCTGCAGATCCTCAGAGCTCTGAGGAAAAAACCGATCACCACTCCTGTTTTGGTTCGTTCGTCATGTGCACTGTAAAAATGTAATAGGTCATCTTTGTTGGTTGGTATATATATATATATATATATATGTATGTGTGTGTGTGTGTGTGTGTGTGTGTGTGTGTGTGTGTGTGTGTGTGTGTGTGTGTGTGCGTGTGTGTGTGTGTATGTGTGTGTGTGTGTTTGTGTGTGTGTGTGTGTATGTGTGTGTGTATGTACATATTTATATATATATATATACATATATGTACATATATATATATATATATACATATATATGTATATGTATATATATATATATATATACACAAACAGATTGTATTGGATTGTTAACACTATATGGTGAACGGTACTGGGCAGAAATAGAAGAATTGAAACAAAATTTAGATATTTTTATGCGGTTATTGCATTTCCGCCCAAAATAAAATAAAATAAAATAACCAATACTTAACATTTGGTAAAATTACACAATCATTTTACATTCACATGCTTTCTTCTTACAAAAGCTATCATGGTTTATGGCAACATTAATATCACAAATATAAATGATATATACGGAGACATACATGGTTCTTTTAATCATAGTAATTTTTATGTCACAAAAATGCTACACGCGTTAAGGGAAAACTACAGGATTGGCGTGTTACCACACTATATCCCACCTAATTTTAACCCTTAACCTTAACCAAAATATTTTTTTAAATGAAATATAGTTGTCCAAGTACCTGGAGTAATTGTGTATCAGAATATATATGGTTATGGGGGTCTGTCTTCAAAGGCCTAGGAGGAGTTTGTGAACAAACAAACATATACATATATATATATATATATATATATATATATATATATATATATACACCCGTATGTGTACATTCATACATGTATATATACATATCTATATATATGTATATATATATATATATATATATATATATATATATGCTGAATACCACAGGAAAAAGCAAAAAACCTTGGAATCCGAGCGCTTTCGTGATATTTGTTGAAGATGTGAACAAATATCACGAATGCGCTCGGATTCCAAGAATTTTTCTTTTCCCTGTGGTATTCAGCATATCGGTGTAGTCACGTTATATTTGTGATACTTTTGCATATATATATAAAAACATATATATATAAATATATATATATGTATATGTATATATATATGTATATATATATATATATATATATATATATATATATATATATATAAAGACAGACAAATATGGAGGTGAGGTGGCAAAATGAAACGTTAAGGCTAGTGTATGGAGCTTTATTCAGAACCAGACGTTTCGACCTCTTGGGCCTTACACGGAGGAAGGCCCAAGAAGTCGAAACGTCTGGTTCTGAATAAAGCTCCCTAATCTAGCCTTAACGTTTCATCTTGCGACCTCACCTCTATATATATATATATATATATATATATATATATATATATATATATATATATATATATATATATATATATACATATATATATATATATATATATATATATATATATATATATATATATATATATATATAAATTTATATGCAGACACCACAAGGAAACCAAAGATGGGAATACTGAACGTGTATGCGCGCGCGCTCGTGTGTGTGTGTATGCATATGCATGTTTGATAATGATTAGGTTATAATTTTCTAAGGACATAATGAATAATGTAGAGAACAAAATTTTCAAAGGTCGTCACACACCCCTTGCAACCAATGATTTTATTTTTTCCTTTTCCCAAACTGACATCAGTTCATCACCACCAATCCCAAGCTGACAGGTAACCCGTCTATCATCGATAAAAAATTCGTGCTACTTGGTGACGACAGCAGTGTTGATGGAGCAAAATTACCTCGTTTTTCATAATCAGGCTTTTAATGTCGGTCGGCACAGGTTTGAATTAAGTTCTCTCACAATCTAGATAAAAAATGTCTCTTTTTTTCTGTGGATCAGGATGACATATTACGCCAAAATGGAAGCTTATTCGTACTAAAAAGTGGAAGTTAAACATGATGTCTAAACTTTATGTTTACTTATGAAATAAGACCTAGTCAATAAGAGTGAGGGAAATGCTCATATAGATAGCAAACCAACATCTCTGTCATGTTGATTTAGATGGTTATCCCAGACAGATCTAATTTATCATAACACATTCACTGTTGTAAAAATGCATGAATCCCTGTTTATTTATCTATATGTGTATTCCTAGCGCTTAATATTTGTTCATAGAGTTTAAACAAATACTTATATCACATTACGCACATAAGTATTAATCCTCTCAAGTTCCTATGCAGGAATTTATTGTACGCGTCCAAACAGAATTTGACGCACACCCTCAGAAAGGTTATTTTAGTCTTCTCAATTTGACTATAGGAATATTTGTTTCAAGTAACAACGTTGCAATCATACTTGCTCGACTTTCCTTATTATTAGAAGTTATATGAAATAATTTACAATAATATTGCAAACATACTTCCCACATCAACCGCGATCTATCATCTACCTCTTTAAGCAACAATAACAACACTTAATCTTGGCGACAAAACACTAATGTCTCTGCATCCCCCCACAACTTTTTATGAAAAAAGGACTCATGATCAAAATGTAAAACTGTATATGTACATAGGTATACAGGTGACAATTTTCAGGCAAGGAAAATAGACATATACCATAATATATATGTCGGACCTAACATGAACCCTTTGGAATATACCAGGATATACATCGTGTTGAATGATTCTTTCTTCAGTAAAGTGAGAGAGCACATTTCTATTCAGATCACGTTACTTCGAATGCGCTATAGTTGTGATATGCTTATATCTCACCGTCTCTTCAACACAAGCTAAACAAGTAATTGATTCTGAAATCTAGATAAAGCAGGATATAGACACATGACCTAGGGAGAATGGTACTATGGTTAATAACCTCGTTTTTCTTCGTGGTAAAAAAAAAAAAATGACATCATAAAAACGCCACAAAAGAATTTTGTTCCCTTTTTTTTTTTACATCTCCAAAGACGCTTTACCTCTAGATACTGTTAAAGTATTCCTGCCTTGTGTAAGAAGAATATCAATCTATTATTGCACACACAGGCAAACACACACACACATACAGATATATATATATATATATATATATATATATATATATATATACACGAATTGCTACACTTAATTCACATTGCTTCCTTGTCGGTATGTGAATTCTTATGGTCCTCAGGAAAATCTCATTGACTTGATACCTCTCAATAGTCAAACTAGAGGTGAAGATAACTTTAAAGCTATTGTCTCATGTCGCAAAACAAAATAAATAACCACCAACCATATTATTTCTGTTGCAATTGATGCGGCACTGATTATGATGGGAAAAGATAAGCTGGATCATGAGAAGCTGTTTTGCTGTATCGTTCGCCAAGAGGCTCTTTGTGCTCAGGCTTTACCGCCTGAATTCAATGAAGTAATGACATTAATAGTGAGTGAAAATGGTAAACATATTTTTTGTAAAGGGTTTGAAACATAGACAGTTTCGCGAGGTCTCGGAAGGGGCTGATCGTCAATATTCAGACCTTTTTCATAACAAAATCCAATGAATTTCTTGGGTACGGGTTTTTGAGCGTTTTGCAAGGAAATTGCAAGGAAATGGGGAATACTTATTTGTTCCTTGTAGAAATAAGTAATGTAATTTGAAAGAAATTTTGCATCTCCTAGAGACCCGGAGAAAAAAATGAGTTTCTTCATTTTCCATCACTGAATAAATACAATGAATCAGCAAACCGTAAGTTGGATGTTGTCTGCTATTTTTTTTTTTTTTTTTTTTTTTTGAGGATGAAGATGTCTTTTAAAGGACGTTTCTAAGAATTCAGAAGGGGAAAGGCAACCTTGTCATTCTTGGTCAACCATTCGAGGCAGGAATATGTTCTCAATTTTGTATCTTTTTCTTATATGAACTGAACAGAAGTAGAACATGAAATAGCTGATTTGAATGAATTTGGGTCTAAAAAATTAAACTTCCACTCTGACCTTTAATTGTTAGAAAGACAAAATGCCACAACAGTAAGTCAACACCCATGAGGAAAACTACAAAATCTGAAAAAGAAAGATAAGATGATGATTTTTTTTTTTTTTTTTTAGGTATAGAGTTCACTGCCAGGCATCTATAGAAAATCGATAAACTATACATTTATGTCCAATTTTGGATTCCCTTATTTATGTGAGCAAGCTTTTTCAAGCATGAACATCATAAAAAGCAAATTAAGAAGTAATCGAAATGATGCGAGCTTACAATCTTGCTTAAAACTGAAGACCACTTCTTACTCTCCAAACACTGAGCAGCTCTTCAAGGAGCAGATATCACATTAATTAAATTTCTAAGGTAAGTTACTAATACTAATACAAACAGCCTATATTTTGTTATGTTTTCCCATTGTTTTATTTTTTTCATTTATATATGTTATTATAATTTTTTCTATATTTTATGAGCGTTCTCACATAGTACTAAAGGATACTAAGTGATACAATTTATCTAGTTCGGTTTGGTGGTATAAATAAATTTAACAATGTAACTATAATTCGAGTTGATTTATGAAACCCCTTTTTTTTATTTGTATTACGCCTACGACAGTAGAATATATTCATTAAGTAAATACAGAAATGGCTCTTCTAGTTATAAGGGTTGACGACTACTGTTCTAAGGAGATGATTCTAGATTGAGTTACAAATTAGTGATGCTGTATCTAAATGTAATGAGTTTCTCAAAAGGGTTAATTGAAATTATCTTTGTTATGAATCCAACAAACTGAATATATTTCGTATTAGCAATAACAACACGTGAAGAGATTTAGTGTGTTTAGAATTATATATATATATATATATATATATATATATATATACATATACATATATATATACATATATATACATATACATATACATATATACATATATATATATAGATATATATATATATATATTATATATATATATATGAATATATCACGTGAAAAACCACAGTTCGAGTAGGAAAGACTGGAGACGGGTAATCTATATATTTCGATTGTAAACTGCAATCCTCTTCAGTAGATACAATTAAGAGAGAGCGTGTATCTACTGAAGAGAATTGCAGTTTGCAATCGAAATATATAGATTCCCCGTCTACGGTCTTTTCTACTCCAACAGTGGTTTTCACGTGATTGACAAATGTGTGATTAAATTTTTCACCTGTAATATATATATATATATATATATATATATATATATATATATATATATATATATATATATATATACATATATGTTCATTTTACTTATCCTTTTCATTACCATAATGTTCTCAGCTCTGGCAATATCACTTACCTTAAAGATTTTCACACATACAAAAATGTCTCTGGATAAAATTTTTAGTATAAAGACTTGGTGATTTGACTATTTTATTTATTTTCAGATAATTCTATTAAGCGAAAAGAACCTCACCTATCCAAAGGTGGAGTCACATCAGTTATGAAAAGAAAATTTGTTAGGACTGCACCTGTTTTGTGTATTCTGAGTGCATAGTTGAAAGGTACATAAAGCTTATGCAGTGTTGGCAAATATTTCAAGATCAACATTTGCAGTCTTGACATGACTTTCAGGATTTTAATCTTGTTAAATCCAGGCTATTCTTTTTAGCTTACATTAACCCCAAGGGTATAAAATGGTACAAGACGTCTCAAAAAACTATCTCGATTACCCAATTTAGGTCTGAGGGTAATTTCATAATTTTGTTCAGGCTATCTCGACTTTTGTCCTACCGGATTTTTCAAAGTTAGGTTATAGCTTTTGCCTGTTTGTTTTATTTAGCAGTTGATGTGAATCATATTCAAAACACGATAACTGATCCTTCATCATTGATACCTTGATCGACATTTGCGACTAACACCTACCCCGACCTTGGTGTCAATGTTGACTACAAGGCAAATGTCATGGTCAGTGTCAGTGTTTCACGTGGCTCCTGCAACTGTCAATGGCCACGACATAACCATAACTAACTCTCTTGACACCACCACTACCATTACTACCACCACTACCAATACCACAACATCAACATCAACATCAACATCAACATCAACATCAACATCAACATCAACATCAACATCAACATCAACATCAACATCAACATCAACATCAACATCAACATCAACATCAACATCAACATCAACATCAACATCAACATTAACATTAACATCAACATCAACATCAACATCAACATCAACATCAACATCAACATCAACATCAACATCAGCATCAGCATCAACATCAACATGAATATCAACATCAGCATCAGCATCAGCATCGACATCAATGTCAGCATCAACATCAACATTAGCATCAACATCAGCATCAGCATCGACATCAACATCAGCATCAACATCAACATTAGCATCAACATCAGCATCAACACCAACATCAATCATCAGCATCAACATCAGCATCAACATCAACATCAACATCAACATCAACATCAACATCAACATCAACATCAACATCAACATCAACATCAACATCAACATCAACATAAACAACATCAACATCAACATCAACATCAACATCAACATCAACATCAACATCAACATCAACATCAACAACATCAACATCAACATCAACATCAA
>NC_134815.1:23376661-23386661 GCF_046742065.1 Oratosquilla oratoria
TATGGATGATTTCGTTCATAATCTGAACCACGAAGAAAAGGAATCCTTTTATAAACTGAAGAACCTTCATTTGAAGATAGTCAAATCTATCAGCGCAGTTGACTTCAACCAATATATATATATATATATATATATATATATATATATATATATATATATACTCGTATATGTGTGTGTGTGTTTGTATATATATATATATATATATGTATATATATACATTTATATATACATATATATATATATATATATATATATATCTGAAGAAAGCACACACTAGACTCGTCATTTGAAGTTTATTCCTATGTTTTGAACATTGTCCAGGAAATCTATGTAAAGGGGGTTCTCCCTCGTACACTGGGTTAGGTAGCCTAAGAAACCGTTACAATCCACAAAAATACAAAAGTTATATGAGTATTACAGATATTGAGCATAGTATTGTTTTTACACGCTGTGTGGTGCTTACCAATATTATGTTATTGGCTTTATTGTAGTGCAATTTGACATGTTGAATTTTTATCCATTTGCTAGGTCACTCTTCCTTTTCATATATCTTGTAATTCTTATATTTCTTATATAGTGTATATGTATGTCATAGTTTTTTTAGCTTTGAACTTTCACATTACGGGAACGGTAGCTATATTGTATAAGAACTTCGGAATATTGATAAGCAGGTTTACATGTTCCAGTGTAAGGTTTCATTAGACATTCTATTTTTAATACTTATATTGATGTGTGAAATATGTGATATGGGGTCTGTAAGAGGCCGGTAGATGGAGAGGTAGATGGAGAACGAATGCTAATCCAAGATCAGTTGTTATGAAAACAACGGCCGACAGGCGACAGGGAATAGCTGAGTCAGACTCGCGTTAGCCTGGGTTTGACTATTTATAAACAATAGTTGGAGCGGCGATGAAATATGCTAATGTAACAAATGTGTAAACGCAAAGCTATTTCGATTTGACAAATGCTACAATGTAACAGCCCTCCGGATTGGAGGAAAAGGTGGAGGAGGAGAAAAATGATTGGTGCATAGATTTAAAGTCACGCCCATAAGAAGTGGCACTTATTTAAGAAGTAAGAGGAGATTGGATGAGAAAAATTAGTGACGTCAGACGAAGGTGGCTTGGCGTATGATAAGGGGATCTCGACAAGGGAGAGACTCTGGGTTAACGAACACAGTGTAAATTTAGTAAGAAGAAAAAGAAGAAAATCAAATAACTTTACTTAACCTAAGGACTTGACTGAAGCATGAGAAGTACAAGGCATGGGGACTACTGAATAAGATGAACTATGAAGTTAGTGCAACTGCCGTGACGAAGGCATGGGGGTTGTGACAAGTGAATTACGAGACTAACATTATAGAAAGAAATTGAAGTGTTATTAGTCGTGGACAAACAGTGGTGAACAGCGCGTCACGAACTGAGTGTTAAACACACCTCTGAAGAGATTATAAGACTGGTGCAAGACAGACTGGTGCGTGAAGTGATGCAAGATAAGTCTACGGGAGTACATCAACCACGACCGCAACCACAACAAAGCGTGTGTTGGTTTCAAGGACGAGGTGACGACGAAGGTCTGACGGGACGATCGACCACGGAGCCACGACTAGGAGAGGAATGAGGAATCTTCAAGGTGATCTTCAAAGCAGTGACCGACGAACGACGAGGTGAGACGTCGAAGTGACGTACGTAAGCGGGGCAGTCAAGTCAAACTGAAGGTATGAGTACTACTAATTCAAATGTGTTGAGGCATGAGGTTCATAACTCAAATATTAATATTCCCAAATTTACTGAGGAAGTAAACACATTAGGAGTAAATAAATTCCTTAATTTGATACACCCAGAGTTAACAGGAAAAACCCCCAGACACAGAATAAATAAGTATTTCAGAACTCCCCATATATATACCGATAGACGGTATTGTGTTAAATATGGGAATAGAAATAAGGTGAAAGAAACTGACAAACTGAAGATTACTATTGGACCTCTCATTGCTGGTAGGGTGTTCAATAAGCCTATTCAAATATTTATTGATACAGGATCTGTAGTTAAAGTATTTACCAGTAAACTTTTAAACCAGTTGAAACCAGGAGTGAAAATATTGGAACCAATCCGTTACTCATTGCAAGGAGTAACTGGAAATCAGTTAAAAACATTAGGGTAAGGTTGAACTAGAAGTTATCTCATATACAAATGAACATTTGCGCATTCCAGTGATAGTTGTAGAAGAATCTGTTTTTCCAGGAGATTTATTGATAGGATTTGCAACTATGAGAAAAGAAAACAT
Organism: Oratosquilla oratoria; assembly: GCF_046742065.1. Classification (NCBI taxonomy): domain Eukaryota; kingdom Metazoa; phylum Arthropoda; class Malacostraca; order Stomatopoda; family Squillidae; genus Oratosquilla; species Oratosquilla oratoria. Next base: position 23,378,948 of record NC_134815.1, read on the forward strand.
GGTAATATGTCCTGCTGACTTGGGGATTTTCGTGAAGTCACATTTAATCCCATTTTTGAGTCAACCAGACTTAAGACCAGTGACAGGAATAAATGAATCCCTAGACATAGATAGGAAAGATAACATTTCTATTTTAGATAACGAGGCCGATTGTTCCAGACCAATAGAAAGTAAAGCAACATTTAGTGAACCCAACTCAGATGTTCATGAAATTCCAGAAATTACTAATTCATTAACTACTAACGAAGCCTTGCAAATTGTAGATGGTGGTGTAATAAAGTAGACGTTATTGTACTCCAGAGCAATTAACAAGGTGGAAATATGTTTGAAAGGAGTCAATGTAAACTCTGAAATAATTACAGTCCCAGAATCAATTAGATTAAAATGTTTGAAGTTGGACTCAGGGATTTATAAGTCAAATAAGAACATAGTAGAATTATTAGTAATTAACACTATGAATAAAGATATAGTTTTAAGGAAAGGTACACAAATAGGATGTTTTCAGGTGTGTACAAAACCCATTAAGTTTTTAAATGAGAGTAGTGAGGAGTTAGAATGACCAATTTCATCAATCTGTTCAGTCCAGGAAGAAATGAATTTAAGAAATGAATACAAAGATCTATTAGAATCAACTAATTGCCCTGAGTTGGATCAAAGTTCACTTGCTTTGCTTGTGAAGCTTTGTACTGATACATCTGACATAGGATTAGGAGGCATACTGATGCAAGAGAGAAATGAAACTTTGAAACCAATAGCTTACACTTCAAGACTTTATAATAGTGCGGAGAGAAACTACTCTATAAAAGAAAGAGAAACTTTAGCAGTAATTTATTCTTTAGAAAGTTTTAGGGATATGATACTAGGATATTCAATCAGAGTTTGGACTGATCATTTTTATGCATAAGAATCTAAAGGGCAGTCTTGCTAGATAGTTTGCAATACTTCTGTGCTATGAAGTTCAATTTGAATATATTCCGGGTAGAAAGCATGTGGCGGAAGATGCACTTTCTAGAAACATTAGTCAACCAATGACTGGGTTGATTAATTTTGTTTGTGGTATAGACGAATTAGTAACTTTAGATGAGGAAATGCTAATAAGAGAACAGAGGGATGATAAGACATGTGATTCTTTAATCAAGTATTTGATGAACCCAAGAGGAAATCCTCCAAAGCTACCAAAGGGGTATAAGATAGAGGAATTTCATTTGATTAGTGGACTTTTGTATAGAAAAATAGTTGTAAGGGGGAAAGATGTTTCTAGAGGCCCAGTAAATCAATTGGTAATACCACAAACTCTAGTAAATGAAATATTGAAGTTACTTCATGATAGTGATTTTAGCTCACATCCAGGAAAGGATAAAACTTATAGACAAGCACAACTTAAGTATTTTTGGCCAGGTATGAATAAATCTATGTATGATTAGATAGAAAATTGAGTAAAATGTGTTAAGGTGAAAGGAAATACACCAAAACCTGCTCCTATACCTACATATCCCATTCCACAAAAACCTTGGGAAATAGTTCACCTTGACACATTGGAGTTACCTATGTCTGAGAATGGATATTAATATGTATTTGTTGTTATTGATGATTTTTTCAAGATTTTGTATTTTACAACCTATTCCAAATAAGAAAGCTGAAACTATTGCTTCAGTAATCTATGATCAGATAATCTGTAATTTCACTACACCTAAGATCTTAGTTTCAAATAATGGAACTGAATTTAATAACAAAATCTTGGAAAATTATGTAGTTTACTTAAGATAAAGAAAGTCAATACCTTAGTGAATCATCCACAAAGTGATGGAGTTGTAGAAAGGTTGAATAAGAAAATCATTACATGTCTTAGAAGTATGATAAGTCCTCATAGTATAACTTGGGATACTTGAATTCCTTGAGTTAAGTGTACTCTGAACAATCAAATTAATGTACCAACAGGTGATACACCTCATTTTATAATTTTTGGGGAGGACAAAACTCTTCCATATGAAGTGTTGACTGCAGATCAGAAACCCATATATAATATGGAAGATTTCATCTTAAATAGAATAAATACTTTTCAAAATATTCACCAGAGAGTTAGGGAACATATGCAGGTGTATTCACAAGAGATGAAAAAGCAACAACACAAAATAGCACATAAACTAGAATTGAAAATAGGAGATTTAGTAATAGTCAAACTAAACTCCCCCAATAATAAACTTTCACCAAGGTACACTGGTCCATATAGGGTAATTGATTCTGCAGTTGGAAATAAATATAAACTCATACATTTAGAAACAAGGGAAGAAATGATAGGCCATTTAATGATATGAAGAAAGTTAGATTGTAGATCAGTGATTTAATTGAAAATGACAGTTGTGATACCCTGTGTATCAATGTTGAGAAACCTGAAGAGTATAGGGAATATCTTGCTGAAATTTTGTGGGAGCTAAACATTAATCTTGATGTATTATACAGATAGTATTTTTTGACCATTTGTATGTACTTGGGATGGGAGACCTAAACAACTGGAACTTGGTGTCAAAGCAGATACATGGAGACCTTGGATCTGCTGTGGTCAGACTTGGAACCTTAAGGACCTCTCACATAAGTATTGTGATCATTATGAAGCATTAAGTCTGTCTTTAAAAATTGAATTGTGTTGAAAAAAAATTAAGAATTGAAATGCAAGAAGAGACACTTAACAATAACTCTAAAGTAGTGAGTTTTGCAAATATGTATGCAAATTATTTGCTATCATCTTTGAAAAGATGATAAAACCATTCACCATTGAAAAATAGTGTTCTTAGTGAATTTTGCAATTTTTTTATTTGTTTGCAATTTATTTGATTTATTATTTAGACATTGTTACATCTGCGATGTGTAATTGCCAAATATGTAATTGTAATTGTTGTTTCGAGGAGATGTCATGTTACGTGTGTTCGTATTGTGCTGCTTTGGTTATGACCAAATATATGTCACCGTAAGGTATTTTCTTTATTATGTATTGTATGTATTTATTAATGTAACTATGGTATTAGTTTATAATAATATTGATTGTTTTTTGGTAATATGTTGATTATTCAAGTGTCCATTGCGCATGCGTCTCTGCTACGTCACAGGCCGTGACGTAAAAATATTTCGTTTGTATTTCCCGCTTAAACAATGTAGGCTCGTCAGGCTAGGTAAATCCCGCCCCCTTGTAGTATCCAACGAGTCTATACGATTGTCCAGACCCTGCTTAGACCTACTACACGGGTCAGATTCAAAATGCCAGCCTTGAGGTTAGTACCTTTTTCCCTTGATATAGCAGCAAGCCAGATTTACTAGGACTTAGCTTTGTAGAGCCCTATAATAAGTGAACGCGGAGTGAGTAGCATCGGGGCTTAGGATTAGCTTATATTTCATGACTGTTTGGTGATCTGTAACCCGGTCTTACGTCTATTCAATCCCGTTAAATCCTTCGAACTTGATTCTTTTGTGTAATGTCAAATGTATGATCAGAAGTCAGATGTATTATGTAAAATCATGTTTGTTTAATTGTAATAGTGTCTTTGTTATATTATTTTCGTGTCATTTTACTTGTATTAACTTTCATACTTATAATTTATTTAATTATATTTCTTTAAGTTAAGTTAGTTTGATTTTCTTTCCCCGGTGTCCGACCGGGTGGCGACCTTATTCAGTTCTTTTGACCGTTTGAACCCGTAATAGACATAGGGTCTAAGGGTTCCCTTGATGTTACAAACTTCAGATATTCACAAGGCCGGTGAACCTTTGGTACTTTAGAGAGGTTTGTAACATAAATTGGCGCCTCATTGCCAGGATTTAACGGTAAATTGGAAAGACGTTCGACGTGGATCAGTGATAATAGGTTTATTAAGGTAGGAAGATGCGGTTAACCAACGAAACCGAGGTAGATGAATTTGTACAAGGAAAACCCACAGATAAGGAAATTCAAGGTCTCACCATACCGGAATTGAAATTGATAGCACATTATTTTGGAGCTAGTTCGACCCACGGGTTAAATAAAGGGGAGTTAGTACACATGGTAGTGGCAATGTTGCATGATCGAGACGAAAGTGTGCCGGCGAGAGATGAAGAGAGAGCGACAGAACAAGCTTCTGCCGGCTCAGCGAATTTAGATGATCGGGAAGGTAGTGACGCTGATGGTGAATCCCGGCACACCGAATCTCAATTAAGCGAGTTACAATTAAAATTAGAAATAGCAAGGGAAGAAACTGAGAGGGCTAGATTAGAAATGCAGTGTCTTAAACTTAAATCTGAATTGCAAGAGAATGAACAAGTGCTACCAATTCCTCAAACCGTGAATGGGAGACCTGAGTTTGATGTAGTGCAGAATGCGAGGTTGCTTCCTGAGTTCGATGAATCCAATGTGGACCAGTACTTTAGAATTTTTGAAAGGATGGCTAAAGATTATTCATGGCCAAAGAAGTTTTGGCCTGCGCTGTTGCGGACTAACTTAAGAGGGAAGCCCTTGAGAGTATATGGCGCCCTAGAGGACGCACAGGCGAAGGACTATGACATGGTCAAGACGGCCATCCTTAGGGCATGTGAACTCGTTCCCGAGTTATATAGGATAAAGTTTAGGAACCTAAGGAAACAACCTAACATCTCGCACGTAGAGTTTAGTAGAGAAAAGCGTTTATTGTGGGACCAGTGGTTAAGATCTAACAAGGTTAATAAAGATTTCGATAGACTGGCTGAACTGCTACTGGTAGAGGAGTATCTGAGATCCATCCCTAAAGAGGTATCATTGTATCTTCAGGAAAAAGAAGTCTCCAAATTGGAGGAGGCCGCAGTGTTAGCCGATAAGTATGAATTGATAAGACCTGCAGGGAAGTTCTCGGTTACTCACAAGGGAAAAGGAGACCTGGCAATAAATAGGCAGAGAATCTCGCTCTCATCAGGTGGGTCACCTACCAAATCCATAGAAGTCAAGAAAGATGACTGTAGTAAGTCATCAATGATTAAGTCATGTTTCTATTGCGGAAGGGTAGGCCACCAAATGAGAGATTGTTGGAAGAGACGAAGAGAGATGGAAGGTGTCAAGCCCGTATCTTTAACAAATAAGGTTGAGAGCACCTCCACTAAGGGCAAGGCCCAGGGAGGGAGTGAAGCCAAAGCCGTGGCATTGATGAGTTATATAGATAACAGCCCATCAGAGATGGATGGGGGTAAAGTAGATGAATTAGAGGGTAAACTTAAACCTCACTTAAAGGGATATCAGCCATTTTTATTCCAAGGCTGGATATCCATAGGAGGAGACCGGAAACGAGTCACCATCCTACGGGACTCGGGAGCCCTCCAGTCCCTAATACTGAGTAGTGTGGTGAGAAGTCCAGTGGTTGGAGGGAGTGTAACGGTAAGTTCCCAAGGGGGCCTAGCCAAGGTACCTCTAGTATCCATAGACCTACAGTCGCCTCTCTACGAGGGACAGGCTATGGTAGGGATGGTAGATGAATTACCAGTTGTAGGTGTGGATGTTATATTAGTAAATGATTTGGTTGGTGGGAAGATGTGTCCTACACCCATAGTTTCGGAGGTGCCGGTTGTTTTGGAAGAGACCGAGCAACTTGAGAGACAGCACCCGGGGTTATTTCCGGTTTGCGCTGTTACGAGGGCGATGGCAGCACAGAGGGAGTGGTCTAAGGACCAGGTGAGACCAGTAAGGGTCTCGAGTGGGGAAAACTGTGGAAAACCTGAATGTGAGGACAGTATGAACCCCGAGTAAGAACTCCCAAGTGAGGAAGCCCAGGTCGAAGCAGAGTTTGACCTGAAGCCTCTGTTCCAGGAGGAACAAGTAAGTGAAACCGATGTGTATGACTTGAGTCGCTTGTTTATGGAAAAGAAACAGGTGGACACAAGATGTCTCAGTGACTTGCAGAGTGTCGATCCCGACTTACGGGAACTATATGAAAGGGTAGAGAGTGGCAGTGAACTATCAGAGGAGTATTACTTGGACAAGGGAGTACTATTCCGCCGATGGGTGGAAAGTACTTGCCCCACTGATGATGCAGTGTGGTCCGAGAGACGGCAAGTTATGTTGCCGAGGGTCTACCGGAAAGAAGTTCTACGGCTAGGGCATGATAGTCCCCTTTCTGGACATTTGGGTGTACGCAAAACTTTAGACCGTATCTGGCAACATTTCTATTGGCCAGGAATTAGAAGGGATGTGGCACAGCACTGTCGTACTTGCCACACTTGTCAGTTGGTAGGGAAACCAAACCAACCTGTACCTGTAGCCCCTTTGAAACCAATCCCTGTAGGAGAGGAACCCTTTGCTAAGGTTATCGTGGATATAGTGGGACCGTTGCCTAAGACTGCTAGGGGACATGAGTATATTCTCACTTTGATGGATACCTTTTCTAGGTATCCCGAGGCGATACCACTACGTAAAGTGCGCGCCAAAGTGGTGTTGCATGAGCTGATTAGCTTCTTTACGAAGTGGGGACTACCTCGCGAGTTACAGACAGACCAGGGGTCTGTGTTTTTATCTAGAGAGGTTATGCAGAGTTTGGGAGCACTGGGGATAACGAAAGTGACGTCAAGTGCTTACCATCCTCAGAGTCAAGGTGCCCTTGAACGGTACCATCAAACGTTAAAAACAATGTTGAGGAAATGGTGCTTAGAAAATGATACGGGGTGGGACCAAGCCTTACCATACCTGTTGTTTGCAGTGCGTGAGGTACCTAACGAATCGTTGGGCCTCTCGCCTTTTGCATTAGTTTTCGGGCACGAGGTTCGAGGACCTCTTAAAGTCCTGAAAGAATGTTTATTGAAAGGACATAGTTCTGCCCCTAAGGACATGTCGAAGTCGGTGACTGACATGAAAGGTAAGTTGGCCGCGTGTTGGGAAATGGCCAGAGAAAATTTAATGAGTGCTCAGGAAAGAATGAAGCGACATTATGACAGAAATGCCAAAATACGGGAATTTAATCCCGGTGATAGTGTGTTGGCCCTGCTGCCTTTTCAAGGTAACCCCTTAAGGGCAAAGTTCAGTGGACCCTATGAGGTAGCGAAACGAGTAGGGGAACTAAACTATATTGTTGCCACTCCAGATCGGAGACGGAGTCAACAATTATGCCATATAAATATGTTAAAGTTGTATCGAGAAAGGGAGCAGAACCCGGTGGGTGAAACTGTCACGAGTGTTTGTACGGTTTCTCTCATGCATGAAGTAGACGAGGACACTATTTCCCCCACCTTAGAGATGCCGTGGAAGGAGAATGCAGGAGGGTGGCCCCAGGTAGTGGAGAAGCTGGACCACCTCACAGCCGCACAACGGGAGGACTTAACTGCCTTATTAAGTAAGTATCAGGAGGTCTTTCGAGATACTCCTGGAAAAACTGACCTAATTCTGCATGATGTTGATGTAGGAGACGCGAAGCCTATTAAGCAGGCACAGTATCGTGTCAACCCGCAACGAGCAGCCATAATCAGAAAGGAAATAGACTATATGCTGGCCCACGGTTTAATTACGCCAGCACAAAGTGAGTGGAGCTCGCCAGTGATCTTAGTTCCGAAAGCAGATGGTACTCAGCGGTTTTGTGTCGATTTCCGACGCGTGAATGCAGTGACTAAAAGGGACTCGTATCCCTTACCTAGGTTAGAAGAGTGTATAGATAGAGTAGGAGGGGCACATTTCATAACTAAATTAGATCTGCTCCGTGGATATTGGCAAGTGCCCATGACACCCCGTGCCCAGTCT
>NC_134815.1:23396661-23404161 GCF_046742065.1 Oratosquilla oratoria
TTTTCTTAGTCGTAATGGTGATAACGATAGTGTTGGTGGTAGTGTTGTTAGTGGTGGGGTGTTGGTGGTAGTGGTGTTGGTGGTAGCAGTGTTGGTGACAGTGGTGTATGTGGTGTTTATGGTAATGATGTTTGTGGTGTTGTTAGCGACAGTAGTGTTGTTACAACTAATCGTTGTTGTCACGGAGGTGATGTTAGCAAAGGCTCTTGTCTTTAGAATGGTTGTTTTGGTTATGTTGCCGCTAATGGAAGTGATGATAATGTCCTTCATTTTGGTGATTCTGATAACTGTGGTGGTTGTGGTAGTAGTATTGCTTTTTGGCCATGGAGGTGGTAGCTGTGGCGTTGGTGTTAAATGTAGAGGTGATAGCAGTGTTAGTGATGGTCATGGTGTTAGCATTCTTGAGTGTAGTAATAGTTGAAATGGTGGTGATTATGGTAGTGATGATGGTGGTTGTGGTGATGGTGGTGGCGGCAACAGTGGTTGTGGTCGTATTCAGGGTTGTAGTGATTTGGTAGTGAAAGCAGTAGTGTTGGTGGCAGTTGCGGTGGTGAAGATAGTTATGTTGGTGGTAGCGGTGGTGACAATGGTGGTGGTGGTGTTACACTGGCCAACAAAGAATTTGTCCCAAGGAAAACAATAGCTACATCTTATATGTTTTTGCATGCAGAATTAAAAAATAATGTCAATTTTTTCCATTACCCACAGTTTTTGTATTTCACGGCATGTTACTTTACGCGTGTTACGTGGGATAAATTTCAATCAAGTGGTTGGCAACACAGAGTTTGGCAACACTGCCTAAGATTGTTATACCTTTGGCAGTACTATGTTTGAAGTGTTGGTATGAGGTTGTGTAGTGCGCATTTGTGTGGTAATAAGGTCATTCACCTTCATAATGCCAAGCAACTGTATAAACCACCCAGACAATTTTTTCTTTATTTGTGGTGTATTGACACTCAAGCCACAGAGATGGCGTTTCACGCCATTGATTAAAAAGTGTTATAAACATTTATTTTGGCTGCAAACTGGGGGGCCAGGATAAAAGCTGAGCCCCACGTGTGTGTTGTGTAGCCTGTGTCAGGTTTCTCACTGCATGGGTAAAAGATTCACGCCATATGCCTTTTGCTATCCGTATGTTTTGGAGAGAACCAAAAGATCATACTTCAGATTACTACTTCTGCATTATAAATATAAGAATCCAAGCATATTGTAAAATGTCTTAGTTTATCATCTGCTATGAGATCAGTACCTCACAGTCAAGATTTTATTGTACCTGACTCTCCAAAACAAAAGGAGCTAAGTGATGATGAGTCAGGTGAGAATGTTATGGAAATAGGAACAGAAGACATAGACTTTCAGCCAATCTGTTCTTCAAGTAAACCACATTTATTGAGTCAGAGAGATCTAGAGGATTTTGTGTTTGATTTAAATTTGTCAAAAACGCAATCTGAATTTCTTCCTTCCAGGTCAAAGGGCTGAAATCTTCTTCAGAAAGAATTCGAAGTTAGTTGTTATCGTAAGCGGCATTGTAATTTTGAACAGTTTTTCTCACTCTAGGATAATGTGGTATTTTGCGATGATGTATATTCTGTTATGGAGAAACTTAAACATAAATATGATAGGAATGAATGACGCTTGTTTATTGACTCTTCAAAAGTGAGCTTGAAAGGTGTTTTGCTCCACAATGGAAATAAATATCCTTCTGTTCCTCTGGCTCATGCAGCGATATGAAGGAAATATATGAGGGTATGAAGCTTCTATTACAAAAAATTAATTACGAGTAACATTATGAAAAAATATGTAGCCTAAATTATCTCTGACCCCAGGAGAGAATGCTGTCAATACTGCTTTTGTTGATTCAGAGAAAATCTACCATGTTAAGCTAGGGTTGATGATAAATTTTGTTAAAGGTATGGCTAAAACTGGCAAGGGATTTGCATATTTGAAAAATAAGTTTCCTAGACTAAGTGACGCAAAAGTCAAAGAAGGTATTTTTGTTGGACCACAGATTAAGGAGCTAATGAGAGACCAGAATACTGATGAAAACTAAATAATCTTGAAAACGCTGTCTGGCTGTCAGTTAAGAAACTTTGCGCTGAGGTGTTTTTTTTTGTTTGTTTTTTTTGGGGGGATCTCAAATCAAATAACTATTTCCCTGCGTGTCATGGCGCCGTCAGTGACGAGCACGATGAGAGGTATCACCAGGATATTCTCAACTTGGAAACCCGGTATCAAGGGAATCGGAGCTCTTCAATGTTGGCTGATTACTTTTGAACACTATAAAGGGATCTCCCAGAAGCAAAATACATTCGAAAAACGTTCATTTTTATATTTTAAATGTAAGTTTCATTGAAATATCATCTTAATTTATTAGCTGTAATTGTTTCAAATTTAATATGGTTTCACAGAAAAACTATGCCTGATAGAAAAATTCTGATAACATGTTTGAAATAAGCAGAAAAAATTGATAAAGTTCACCTCCTTTTGCTTTTGGGGAGGGTATTTTAATCAATTTTGTTAACCAATGCTATAAGCGGTTGTCAAGGTAGTGATGGTATTGGTGGTTGTGGAGGTGGTGTGGCAATAGTGGTGGTGGTGGCGGTGGTAGGTGGTGACCGGAACGGTGCAAACTGTGATTTAGTCGATGGTGGTTGTGGTTTATGTTAGTAGTGGTGTTGTTGGTGATGATTATGATAGTGATAATGGTAGTAAGAACGTGGGGTGTGGTGGTAAGATGAAAGAAAACTGACACGTGGAAGGCAAGAGCTGGAGGCGATGTCAGCTACCACAGGAAGAAGGATGACCACAGCTGACGTGAACAGCAATGGTGAAAGAGAGAATGTTCACTACATTAACTCCTTCGTGCATCATCGTAGTGGAAGAGCTATTCCAGGCAGTCTTCGTCCTTTATCAAAGTGGACGTCCACTGAACTGAATAAAATCCTCTAGCATTGCTGCATCGAAAATCTAGAGTTGAACTTTGTCTATGTTTGGCATATATTGTACACTTTATCATTTACCTAAAACTTTTTTATTGCATATGAATAACTTACACTTTTTTAACTGTGAATGACTACAAGTAGAATTGAAATAATAATATTGTATGGCTTACACCAGCCTCTGATATTGACATGAATAGTGCCAACAATACTGAAAAGGTAATGAATATAGGGTATATTATGTTTTTGCACACGTATTATCTTTTCTTAATAGATTTTTTTCGCATCCTAGGAGCATACTCCTTAAAAAAAGAACAAGAAACTAAAACTAATTGATTCTGCTCTAAACAAAAAAACAAAACAAAAAAATCATCCGAGAACCGGAATCCGAGATGAAATAGATGCTAGTACCTCACAACTAAAAAGGCTTTTCATGGGACTTCCCCAGCGGGGCCGCCTGAGTATCAACTGAGGGTTAGAAGAGGATCTGCCCAAGGCGTTTCTGGGAAGAGCTCCTCGTCGTGTGCAGCACAGAGGAAAGAGAACTGTTTGTGAAAAGAGGGAAACGTATGGGTACACACATGTAGTTTAGAAATAAAGATTCAGTGATGAGTCTTTATCTACTTTTTCATACTTTAAGGTGAGACAAAAAATAATCCTGCTTAAAGTTTCGGCCTAGATGCCATGTGTCAGTGCTAAATATATTTCTGTAAAATTAAATGGAGCAAACCACATATGTTCCTTCAAAATCAGTAATATAATCCAAGATGACCTAGTTTAAGAACGGCCCTTCAGCTCTATAAAATTGTCAAACGTTTGCCCAAACTGAATCTTAAACTTGTTACCAATAATGCTATATATTTTTTATTTTTTGCTTAATGGCTTTAGTATATTCACATTAATCGATGATAATATGTAGTGACCATTTTTTTTTTTTTTTGTAAACAAGAGTGAATAAAAATAGAGGTTTTCTTTTAATACAAGTCTTTTTCAATTACTGACAGTACCTCAGCCATTTCACTCCAGAGTTATACAATCATGCCGACAGTTTTGATAAGGAACAACAAAATCTGCAATGAAACAAAAGAAAATTAAGACGTATTATAATATTTCCTTGCTACGAAACATTTAAGTAGGATATAAGCTTATTGCATGTATATAATACATGTTTCAGATATTATTTTCTATTGGGAATAATGAATTAAATGTGTGTGTGTGTGTGTGTGTGTGTGTGTGTGTGTGTGTGTGTGTGTGTGTGTGTGTGTGTGTGTGTGTGTGTGTGTGTGTGTGTGTGTGTGTGTGTGTGTGTGTGTGTGTGTGTGTGTGTGTGTGTGTGTGTGTGTGTGTGTGTGTGTGTGTGTGTGTGTGTGTGTGTGTGTGTGTGTGTGTGTGTGTGTGTGTGTGTGTGTGTGTGTGTGTGTGTGTGTGTGTGTGTGTGTGTGTGTGTGTGTGTGTGTGTGTGTGTGTGTGTGTGTGTGTGTGTGTGTGTGTGTGTGTTCACCTTGGTCTTTGGATCACATTTTGACCCGTGATCGATAGCTATTTCCCTCCCAGAAGAGAGCTCAGAGCTCGTATGACCGATCAATGGGTAATGCTATGATCTTACACACACACACACAAACACACACACACACCCAACTCCCCGCCCACAAGAGTCAGAGTAACGACCCGAAGCGCAGCGATACCGAAATAATCCCGGCCCTGGGCAGGATTCGAACCAGATACTGCGGGCACCACCGTGCTGGCAGTCCAGTGTTCTACCAACCGCGCCACCGAGTCGTGTGTGTGTGTGTGTGTGTGTGTGTGTGTGTGTGTGTGTGTGTGTGTGTGTGTGTGTGTGTGTGTGTGTGTGTGTGTGTGTGTGTGTGTGTGTGTGTGTGTGTGTGTGTGTGTGTGTGTGTGTGTGTGTGTGTGTGTGTGTGTGTGTGTGTGTGTGTGGTGTGTGTGTGTTTTGTGTTGTGTTGTGTGTGTGTGTGTGTGTGTGTGTGTGTGTGTGTGTGTGTGTGTGTGTGTGTGTGTGTGTGTGTGTGTGTGTGTGTGTGTGTGTGTGTGTGTGTGTGTGTGTGTGTGTGTGTGTGTGTTTTGATTCAATAAGAAGTGATCTGTATTCAGAAAATTATATAGAGAGAATGATAGGATTTATAGACTACTGAAGAATATGAGAGTGGTTTTACGTTTTGAGAAGAAATGATGAAAATTATTTTAAAGTCTAATTTGTTTCCAACTAAAATATGAATTAGTGCTGTGGCCAATACACCAAAGATGTATACAAAAAATATTAATTCCACAAAGACCACCATTCAAAATAATCCCAATGCCAAATAACATATGAAGAAATACTATGACTTTACTGAATTGAGAAAAGAGAGAAGTGACATCATAGTGAAGTTTAGATGAAAAAGGTTAATAATAAATGAGCACAAACTACCTGTTGGTACAAAATGGAACATCAAAAGGAAGTCATATTAAAAAAATATAGAAACAAGAAACCAGAGCTTTTCACACATGTCATATAAGTGAATTTATGGACTAAACTGATTAAAACATAATCCAGGCCAATAACATAAAACAATGTAAAGTAACTTTTAGTAAGTGGAGGCAGAGAATGATAAACCTATTCAAGACGACTAGGAAAATACAAATGGGTAAAAAAAAACATATGCACACACATTCAATCACATGGAAACCCACAAACATACGAGCTCACTCACACATGCTCGCATGCACGTACGCACGCACGCGCGTATGTACGTATGCACACACACACATACACACACAGACACACAAACACACACACACACACACACACACACACACACACACACACACACACACACACACACACACACACACACACACACACACACACACACACACACACACACACACACACACACACACACACACACACACACACACACACACACACACACACACACACACACACACATACACACACTTCCTTACCTCTTCCCTTTTCTTTACCTCTTTCCTTTCCCTTTCCCTTTTTCCTTTTTCCTTTTTCTTTTCATTTTACCTTTTGCCTTCTGCCTCTTTTCTTTTCTTTCCTCTTCCCATTCTGTTTGTTCTCTTCCTTTTCTCTCCATTTTACCTTCACAATGACCTTCCCTTATGTTGGCTTTCAATTTCCTCTTTTCATTCCGTTTCCCTTACCTTGTCTATTTCTTCTCATCGGCTCCCATACTTTCCTTTCACCTCTCATTTCCCTCTTCCTTTTTCTTTCCCTTTCCCATTCCTTTCTTTCTTTACATTTTTCCTTTCCATTTCCTCGTATTGCTCCTCGTCTCTTTTTTCTTTCATTTCCCTTTTTCTCTTCTATTTTCCCGTTACTTCTCTTCTTTTCTTTCTGCTCTTACCCATCCTTGTTGCTCTCCTTCGTTCCCTCCCAGTTTCCTTTCCTCTCTCTCCCCAAGCAATCTCAGCCTCCCCATGTTGCAAGTCAGACTGCTTCCTCCATGCATTGTTGCCACCTCTAGCGATAATTGCAACGTTGACATTGTCTGCAACACGAGCCTTGTTTGTTTCGGTGGAGCAGGAGCGCCCCCAACTACAGTCGGGGTCATTTACTGGAATCGATGTCGGACGGGCAGCCGGGGGGTGGGGGGGTTGTCCTCAGTTCGCTGCTCTGCCACTTCTTCAGGAACGGGCTTTGGAAAACAGCGCCAACGTCTTTTGACTCTGAAAAGAACCTTGCAATTTCGTACAGAGCAAAGCGTGAGAACATGTGCTCACCATGCAGTATTGACGTGGCCACCACCACAAATACCTTCTGCGGCTCCAGTTAGAAAACTCACATATTCGTAGATTGGTTTAACCCACCATCTAAAGCAACTTAGATTGTTTACTATAAATTTTTCATCTCCATTAAAACTTTCCCTTGAAATCGGTTACTAAACAAAATACATTTGGTCGAAGACCTAAATAACAAAAATTCTTAGTTGCATTTACCCATCTGAAAGTTGCGTGCTTCATTATTTAAGGCACTTCAGGTGACCTATTCTCACCACCTCAAGAACTGTGTTACATGTTTTCACCATCTCAAGCTCCTTAGGCTGAATGGTCTCTCTACCGATAGCACGTTTGCTTGAAAGCTCTAACCAATATTCGACTTCGAATGGTAGTCTCCTTGTTTTTCTCCTTGTGTCAATGTGTGTGCGTTCGTGCGTACGTGCGTGCGTGTGTGTGTGTGTGTGTGTGTGTGTGTGTGTGTGTGTGTGTGTGTGTGTGTGTGTGTGTGTGTGTGTGTGTGTGTGTGTGTGTGTGTGTGTGTGTGTGTGTGTGTGTGTGTGTGTGTGTGTGTGTGTGTGTGTGTGTGTGTGTGTGTGTGTGTGTGTGTGTGTGTGTGTGTGTGTGTGTGTGTGTGTGTGTGTGTGTGTGCGTGTATTTACCTAGTTGGATTTACCTAGTTGGATTTTGCGGGAAGGGGAGCTACGCTCGTGGTATCCCGACTTTGTATCTCGCAGTGTCTAGTTTGCTCTTAAATTCATGAATGGTTTTTGCGTACGCTATTTCATTGTACAGTTTGTTCCAATTGCCTATC
>NC_134815.1:23411661-23414161 GCF_046742065.1 Oratosquilla oratoria
CTCTTTTGTCGAGAAATGTTTGACTGCAGTATATAGAGCGGGGAATGTTTTGCTGTGTTCTGCCCTTAGCTGGCAAAGGTACCGTTTATTGGATTGTAGGTCGGCTTTTTTATTTTTTTTCTGACATGTCACCCATTTCCAAAAGTGGCGTTGTCGCTTCTTCTGCACGGCGTCGGGTTCCCCTGGCATTTCGTCGACCACCTAGTCGTATAATCGTCAAAAACTTCTGAGGACTTGCACCCTCGGAGGACTGGCAACCTCGGAGGACTTGCACCCTCGGAGGACTTGCACCCTCGGAGGACTTGCACCCTCGGAGGACTTGCACCCTCGGAGAACTTGCACCCTCGGAGGATTTGCACCCTGGGAGGACTTGCACCCTCGGAGGGCTTGCACCCTCGGAGAACTTGTACCCTCGGAGAATTTACAGACCTTCCTCTCCAAGACATGTAACATTTTTAAAATATGTCACCTTTGAAATGGTTTAATCTAATTTATTATTGGTAACGATGATCGTCCATGGCTCAACGATGATCGTCCACGGCTCAACGATGATCGTTCTTGACTCAACAATGTTCGTTCTTGACTCAACGATGATCGTCCATTGCTCAACGATGATCGTTCACGGCTCAACGATCATCATCCACGGCTCAACGATGATCGTCCACGGCCCAACGATGATCGTCCATGGCTCAACGATGAACGTCCACGGCTCAACGATGATCGTCCACGGCTCAACGATGATCATTCTTGACTCAACGATGATCGTCCACTGCTTAACGATGATCGTCCACGGCTCAACGATGATCGTCCATGGTCAACGATGATCGTCCATTGCCTAACGATGACCATCCACGGCTCAACGATGATCTTCCACGGCTCAACAATGATCGTCCACGGCTAAACGATGATCATTCTTGACTCAACAACGTCCATGGCTCAACGATGATCGTTCTTGACTCAACGATGATCGTCCATTGCTCATCAATGATCGTTCACGATTCAACGATCATCACCCACGGCTCAACGATGATCGTCCACGGCTCAACGATGATCGTCCACGGCTCAACGATGATCGTCCATGGCTCAACAATGATCGTCCATGGCTCAACAATGATCGTCCATGGCTCAACGATGATCGTCCATGGCTCAACGATGATCGTTCTTGATTCAACGATGATAGTCCATGGCTCAACGATGATCGTCCATTGTTCAATGATGATCGTTCACGGCTCAACGATCATCATCCACGGCTCAACGATGATCGTCCACGGCCCAACGATGATCGTCCACGGCCCAACGATGATCGTCCATGGTTCAACGATGATCGTCCATGGTTCAACGATGATCGTCCATGGCTCAACGATGATCGTTCATGGCTCAACGATGATCGTCGATGGCTCAACGATGATCGTTCTTGACTCAACGATGATCGTCCATGGCTCAACTCAACGATGATCGTCCATGGCTTACTGGCTCTGGCTTGAGAAGCGTTACAAAATCACCACGGCAACACAGGGGCGCGAGGCGTTTTGCAAAACCACCCAAAAGTCAGAGAACCCATCCAATTAATTTTTTAGTAGTACTAAGATATATATATATATATATATATATGTATACATACATATATGTATATATATATATGTAAATATACATATATATATATGTATATATATATATTCCTAAAGGTTCGGAGAAAAAGTCCTGGAACTTTTTCTCCGAGCAATTAGGATTTGTATCCCCCAATTTTTAGAACATGAATTAACTTCTGTCAGGTCCTAATTAACAATATTAGCTTACCCTCATTGGTTCTTGGATAAAGCCTTCAGCCAAGCCAGAACCAGTTTTTTCAATCCTCTTTCCATTAAGCCAAAAGAGAGACAAAATCTTCTAGTCATCCCCTTCTCAGAATCCATAAGTTATTTGTCTAAATTTCAGATATCCATAAGTTATTTGTCTAAATTTCTTCCCAAAGAGAAGGTAATTTTAATTTATATTTCCCGTAATACTCTTAGTAAAAAAGTTGTTAATGTTCACCACAGGTTGAAAGAAGACCATATCCTAGGTGTTTACTCCCTTCCATGTAAAAATGTAACCTTTCATACATAGGCCAGACGGGTAGAGACTTAAGGACGAAGATTGAATGAACACAAGAGGTCGATTAAGTATGGCCAAGAAAATTCGGCCGTGTTTCAACACGTAAATAAATGTAATCACCGGATGGACTGGGAGAAATCTGACCTTATTTATAAATCAGGCTGTGAGCTCAGAAGGAAAATGGTGGAATCCACAGTAATTGAATATCTGCCCACGACGAATATTTCCAAGGGTCAATGGACCCCAGACATATCACGACTATTCATCACCAAGCATATTGTCATCAAGCTTCCTGACCCGACCTCATATCATCCTCAGGTCACATAGGGTTGGGGTAGTGACATTTATTACTTTCCAAGTTCCCTTTCTATTGTAAGAGGTTACTATTTAAGATAGCATCCTCCTT
>NC_134815.1:23419161-23421661 GCF_046742065.1 Oratosquilla oratoria
ATATTATATATATATATATATATATATATATATATATATATATATATATATATATATATATATATATGTATGCATGTATTTATCTGTATCTGTGTATATATATATATATATATATATATATATATATATATATATATATATATATTCGTAAATAGCTGGAGTCCAGGAACCATTATTACGGGAGAAAGTATACGCTGGACTCGACGTTCGTCAATTTATTCCTACGTTTCGAACCCTGCCCGGTGTTCGTCTTCAGGGTAATACAGTGGTAGCAATGGAAATGTACATAAATAGGGGGAATTTGGTACACTGGGACAGGTCTCCACAGTAACCGTTATAATCCAACGCAGTTAAACCAAATCAAAAACACAAATGAGAAACAAATATAAATAAAACTGTAAAATAACAGGTGCAATACTTCCTTGAAAACATTCACCGAGTTTACCATAGAAAAATATATATATAAATATAAAGAAAATACAGTGTCGAGTCCAGCGTATACTTTCTCCCGTAATATATATATATATATATATATATATATATATATATATATATATATATATATATAATATATATATATATATATATATATATATATATATGTATGTATGTATATATATCAAATAATTAATTAACTTATTTATACATTTATTAATATTTATGAATTCATTTAGTTATTCATTTATGTATTAACCCATTTATCTATTTATCTACTATTTCATTTGTCTATTTATTCATTTGTCCATGTGCTTGTTCATGTATATATTTGCTAATATATTTTCTATCCAAATATTTATCTATTTGTTTATATTTATTATTTAATCATTTATAAATATATCTATTTGTTTATACTTTATCTATTTTGTTTATTTGTTTATTTATTTAGGTATTCATTTTCAATCTATTTATCTAATAACACTGGGTAACATTAGTTGAGAGTGGAGGATAGATTAAGAAAGAGGAAAAGGACATCAAGTAGGAAAGTGCTAGAAACTCCTTAAATGAGAAAGAAAAGAAGTAGGAGTACAAGAAGAAGCTGAGAGAGGAGTAGGAGGGAGTGAAGGATATTGTAGAACTAGGGGGGAGGAGGAATGGGAATGGTTCAAGAAGGGAGTTACAAGGTGTGCATAGATGATGCGTGGAGCAAGGAGGAAGAGAGGAAATAGATGGAAAGGGTAGTCAGTGGTAGGATGAGGAAGCCGAGAAAGTTGTAGAAGATAAGAAGCAAGCTTTTATAGATTGGTTAAAAATAGGAAGAGAGAACCATATCAGAGGTACAAAGAAAATAAAAAAGAAGTAAAGCATAAGATAAAGGAGGCAATGAGGAGGGCAGATGCAAGATGAGGAATGAGTATGACAATTCTTTTTAAGTAATGAAAAGATGTTTTGGAAAGAAATTAAGAGAGGTAGAGGAGACAAATCAAATGGAGAAGAAAAGGTTAAAGGTGCAAATGGAGAGATGATAACGGAAGAGAAGGCAGTTACAGGAAGATGGGCAGAGTATTTTAGGGAGTTGCTAAATGTGAGGGAGGATAGGAAGGGAAAGGTAGTTGCAGTAGGAAGCACCAAGAGAATGACAGTGATGAGTGAGAAAAATGGAGGAGAAATAAGGAAAGATCAGGGGAAGGCAGTTGTTAAGATGATGAGACCAGCCAAGGCACCTGGGTTGGATGGGTGTCATGCAGAATGTAAAAAAAAAAAAAAAAAAAAAGTACTGTGATGGTGATCTGGCTGGTGAGGTTATTTAATGTTTATTTAAGAGAGAGTAGAGTGCCGGAGGATTGAAGGAGTGCCTGTATAGTTCCACTTTACAAGGGTAAAGGGGACAAGCGTAAGTGTAGTAGTTATAGAGTGTTTGTTAGGTGTAGTTGCAAAGGTATATGAGAGGGTCTTGTTTGAAAGGATTAGGAGAGGAACAGAGGAAGTAATTGGTGAGGAAGAGTGAGGGTTTAGGAAAAGTAGGTGGTGAGTGAATCAGATTTTTGTGATAAGACAGATGTGTGAGAAAGCTTTAGGAAAAGATAAGGATGTTTTTTGGGCCTTTATGGATTTCGAAAAGGTGTACGACAGGGTAGACAAGAAGGCACTGTGGGAAGTATTGCAGATATATGGGATAGGAGGAAAGCTTTTAAGAGTAGTCAAGAGTTCTTACGAGAGTAGTAGAGCTTGTGTTATGATCAGAGATAGAGATAGTGAGGGGTTTGAGGTAAAGGTGGGACTTCGCCAGAGGTGTGTTATGTCACCTTGGTTGTTCCATTAATACATGGATGGGGTGGTGCGAGAGGCAAATGCAAGGGTAGTGGGTCGGGGATTAGAGATGGTTAAAGAAAATAGAGAAAAATGGGAGGTAAGCCAGTTGTTGTTTGCTAACGACACTGCACTTGTAGCAGGATCAGAGGAGGGATTGAGGAAGTTAGTGATAGAATTTGGTAGGGTGTGCGAAAAAAGGAAGTTGAAAATAAATGTGGGTAAAAGTAAGATAATAAGATGTACACGGGGA
>NC_134815.1:23426661-23456661 GCF_046742065.1 Oratosquilla oratoria
CCGAATACATTCTTCAGTCATTCAAGCCACGCCTACCATTCAGAACATTCAGAAGGAGCAACGGTGGTGAAATCGAACCCATTCGATTTTGAACCACCTGGTGGCAGTACGCTACCATAGTCTCTGTAGACAGATATCTACAGCGACATAGAAGAACCGGTCAACTCTACACCGCACCTCTTCACGACTCCAAACCAAGACGAAAAACCAGGCCGACGAGACACTCGTTCGCCACCCAAACTACCGTCACCAATCTCCGTGAGTATAAACCATAGACTCCCACTAATTCCCCCTTTTTTTTATATATAATTCAGAAGCCGGACGAGAAACCAGCCTGCCCCCCCCCCCCATCCACCCAGACCACAGCTTCACATCAGTTAGGCCCGGACCCGCCTAACATACCTGCTCTTCGCATCGGGTCAGCATTCTCGCTTACCCACCCCAACCACACACCGCCACCCTTGGCACACCAAGATTCGCTGACCAATGGAGCTGTTAGGCTCAGCCGATGTCAACAACTTGGACCACGACAGTTCACATCCGCTCATGGCACCTACCCAGTGCCTCCCGGACTTCAAGACCCACAGTACTCGTACATAAGTACTTATATATTATTTTGTATTCTTTTTGTATATTCCCATAAATGTAAATTAGCCCACGTAGAACTATCTATTAGTTACACTATAGAAATTCAAAGACCACGATAGACAAAACCTAATAATCAAAACATCCACTATGTAATTTTAACTTACAAATAATTTTTCAATTTTAACGTAGAATTAGAATATCAAAATGTCACTGCGAAGAAATCTCCCAGGCAGTCACCCGAAACATAGTAAATTAAGATAAATCAATATACAACGACAATTCCCAAGATGAACATAACCAACACTTAAAAATTATTCCCCCTTCGGACGCAGGACGTCATGCGATTCGATGGGATAGGTCCTCACGATCATTTCCTTATAAAAATTTTTTTTTTAAATAACTATAAAAGTACTTCTCTACTTCCTTCCGACCGTGAAGCCCCGGGATAATACACTCAAAACCCCACCCACTCAAACAAGATGAATAAATAAAAATATATTAATAGATAAATAAAATAAAATAAATTAACTGCCTTAAATAAATATAAAATGTTATATAGGTATTTTTAGCTCTACACAATCTTAGCCAATAACCATTCTCATAAATAACAAACTTGTATAAGTTTATATGTCTATTAAATGATTATATATGTATTTTTAGCTCTACACAATCTAACATATTAATTACAAAACACACTAACCACTTAGGATGTCATGTCTTCAGTAAGCTATGACTGTAGTGAAATAGTACTATCTCATAGAAAAGAGATTATAAAATAAATTCTCATTGAACAGAGAAACAAGTGTATGGTGAACAGTGAAATTTGTCCTCATTGAAAAGAGATTATACAAGTGTAAAATGTTTTGTACATAGCTTACTGAAAACAAAAAAAGATATGATAATATACGTAAAAAATCCCACCTTTTTACTCATTCAAACATATTTTGTTGATCAATATCACCCACTAGCAAACTTACAAATTATCATATATTAATTATGTATGCCATCCCCACTGTCACGACCTTAACCCAAGGTACGAGGACGTACCTCAAAAAGGTCAGGGAGGCAATGTATCCATCACCATTACTAACCATCACCCACCACGCACGTGATCCACATGCTTGCAACAGAGCGAGACTTCCTCTTGCTTACTTTGCATTTCCCACGACATGCACCCCTAACACAGCACAATTTGAAGACAAACAAGTATAGATACCTAGTGTCACCAGACACGTATCATAAATCCTTTTATTATAACTGCCCTAGTGTATTACGCATAAACTAACATAGATATAATATACCTAACAATATCCACCAATTATACAACCAACCCTTATATATCTAAACCGTCCCCAATCCATAGATTAACGAGACTAACGCCCTTGCTTACAGCAACCCTTCTAACCCTATATATTCTATGACACCCATGTAATGTTGGCAGAGCTGGAGTAGGTGAAGAACCTACTGCCAGAGGCTGGGTAGGTCACGAACCTACCGGCCGGAGGTCAGAGCTATCGTGCCCTAGGTCAAGGCCTGGCACTTATTGTATTTAGCCCAAGGGGCATCTGATTTGTAGTTTAATCTCAAATGTGTTCCTTTAAAATAAACAACGAAAACTCCCGCTTTGGAGTCTATCTCGCCACATTAAGACTTCCCTACTCAACCATACCATAACGGTATACACTGGTATACACCAGGTATACAGTCATTATCATTATCATTGTCATTGTCATTGTCATTATCATTATCATTATCATTATCATTATCATTATCAATGTCATTGTCATTGTCATTGTCATTGTCATTGTCATTGTCATTGTCGTCGTCATTGTCATTGTCATCGTCATCGTCATCGTCATCATCATCATCATCATCATCATCATCATCATCATCATCATCATCATCATCATCATCATCATCATCATCATCATCATCATCATCATCATCATCATCATCATCATCATCATCATCATCATCATCATCATCATCATTATTGTTCTCGGTCTCGGTCCCATTCTCGTTCTCGTTCTCGTTCTCGTTCTCGTTCTCGATCTCGTTCTCGTTCTCGTATCGTTATCGTTATAGCTATCGTTATCGTTATCGTTATCGTTATCGTTATCATTATCATTATCATTATCATTATCATTATCATTATCATTATCATTATCATTACCATTACCATTACCATTATCATTACCATTACCATTATCATTATCATAATCATAATCATAATCATAATCATAATCATAATCATTATCATTATCATTATCATTATCATTATCATTATCATTATCATTATCATTATCATTATCATTATCATTATCATTATCATTATCATTATCATTATCATTATCATTATCATTATCAGTAAATAAACGAGGCCCTCAACAAGATCAGGTTTTTTCTGTAAAAACAGAATCCATCTATTCATGAAGTGATTTTAGATTAAAACCACCCTAATTCCTTGGGATTGTTCCTAATACGACTTCATCTTTGTCGACATCTTTCCACTGACCATCCTCACGTTAACGTTCCTCAACCTTCTTCTTCACTCTTCTTCCGCCTCCATCCCCTCCGCCACCGACATTGTCCAGTCGAGTCTCAATTGTCTCTCATAACTGAAGAAATCATATTATTTCTTGCTAGAAGGACGTGCCTCCGGGAGGCCAAGACGCCACTCTGTCCTTCTTATACTCTCGACGACGGCGAAGAATACAATGAAACAGAAAACATTTATACGTAAGAAAAAGCGAATTGGGGTCTCGTGGGTTCCTGAGCTTCTTTGGGCTCCTTAGACCTGATGATGTGATCCGATTTTGATATTAGTATAGAGGAAACTCTGCTTGATGAAGCCAGCCCTTTAATCAAATTGTAAGGAGCATTTCCCCTCGGCTCGGCTGAAGAAAATCATCTGTCTGCAATTAAAAGAAATGTAAAAGTTGCAGAAGTCAAACGATTTTACGACTGAAGGCTCTATGATGAACCAGCTAGTGAATAGAACTATTAGGTAGTTTGATACATATATGTATACATACACACACACACACACACACACACACACACACACGCACACACACACACACACACACACACACACACACACACACACACACACACACACACACACACACACACACACACACACACACACACACACACACACACACATATGTATATATATATATATATATATATATATATATATTACATGTAACAAATTTAAGAAAGCACATGATACAATTAATATAATGTTTAAATCCAGCAACTACTACTTGATTTTCTTCTTCGAAGGAAACCCTCAGCAGTCAGAGTTAATACGAAAGAGGGAAAGGAGAAGCAAAGGAAGATAAAAGATCTTAAAGAGTGAGAAGCAATGGTAATTGAAAAGTCTGGCGTCACTAACTTTCTGAAGCGCCCGGGGTAAGATCAGACACGCACACCTAAAAGGAAACTGAAAGCCCAGGACAAAAGAGCCACATAGAATTTGAATTTCTTTTTCTCGAGGGATCTAAAGAGCCTTAACCCTTTTGCGGCGGAGAGGGTTTTCCTGAGCAGGATGGAATTGTTTGGTGGTGGTTGGAATAAATGACTGAAGTCGTAAAATCCAGCTGAAGGGGACACCAAGAAAATTTGATACAGCTTCAACCAGTTCTCAGTTTTGTTTTGTTTTTGGTTTTGGTTCTCTAGTAACTGAAATCACTTGATATTAAATACAATAGAATATTAAAGTCAAAGTTCAACCAAAGCAATCTCATTAAAAGAGTGAATAAAACAGCTCAATACATTTGTAGCGTTATAAACAATTAGTATAGCAACATTACTTGATAACTGATCGAATCGAGATTTGTTTAAGTACAGTTTTATCTGTCTCATTGTATTTACTAGGGCTGAATTGTATCATTCAGCAAAAAGGGCAATACTGTAGTCTTCTTCTTGATTTTTTCTTATGAAACTAGAAGGTAACCTATGAAATTACGTAACACGGTACACATTTTTATACTAATCTTTGCTATGATGACAGGTTATATTCCAACTTATTATCAGAAGGCTGTAAAGAGCGATCATATTATAATAGCTGTTCATATTGATTTATGTAAAATCTATATATTTAATGACATGAGAAGCTAGGTTTAATACTTCGAACCCCACATTCAGCTGAAATAGACACACACACACACACACACACACACACACACACACACACACACACACACACACACACACACACACACACACACACACACACACACACACACACACACACACACACACACACACACACACACACACACACACACACACACACACACACACACACACACACACACACACACACACACACACACACACACACACACATAAAACACACACACATAAAACACACACACACACACACACACACACACACACACACACACACACACACACACACACACACACACACACACACACACACACACACACACACACACACACACACACATATATATACACACACGCACGCACGCACGCACGCACACGTATAAATATATTTATATATATATATATATATATGTATATATATATATATATATATATATATATATATATGTATATATATGTATATATATATATATATAACAGGCAGGCTTTAGGGGCGGATATTCGACCCTAGACCCTTTGCAGTCGATAAACCAACTAAGTGAGAAAACGACAAAATAGAATATACCTCTGTGTTTAGCTTTTATAGATTACGAGAAGGCCTTTGACTCAGTAGAACAAATAGCAATACTATATTTGCTACGCAGGCAGGGTACAAACGAACAGATAGTAAAAGTTTTAGAAAAGATTGATGCGAAAGGTACCGCTATAATTCGACTACATAAAGATACAGAAATAATCAAGATCGAGAAAGGAGTACGGCAAGGCGATACAATTTCACCGAGACTATTTACAGCTTGTTTGGAAGATATTTTCAGAAGATTGAGTTGGGAAAAGAAAGGTTTAAAGATCAACGGCGAATATTTGAATCACCTAAGGTTTATGGATGACTTCATCCTTATTTCAGAAAGGGCAGAAGACTTGCAAGATATGCTAAGTGAACTAAACAAGGAAAGTGTCAAAGTAGGTTTGAAAATGAATAAAAGTAAAAAGAAAGTAATGTTCAATACGAAAGTTCAAAGTAAAGAGATTGTAATTGATGAAGAGACTCTTGAGGAAGTTGAAGAGTATAATTATTTAGGCCAGATGGTGAAAGTGACGAAAGATCCTGATAATGAAATAAAAAGACGCATTACAATTGGTTGGAAAGTGTTTGGTAAGTATAATAAAATCCTGAGAGGCTCTCTACCTTTATGTTTGAAACGTAAAGTTCATAATCAATGCATTCTACCAGCAATAATCTACTGGTGTGAGACTTGGAAATTAACGAAGGCAATGGGAACAAAACTAAGGATAGCACAGAGGAGAATGGAGAGATCAATGATGGGAATAACGCTATGAGACCGAAAGAGGCAGGTAAGTTAGTGAGAACGACTAGTGAGCGATGGAGTAAGTGTGTTACTGAGGGGACACAACGAGATGGGAAGCGTGGAAGAGGAAGACCAGACAGAAGGTGGAAAGACGAGATCGAGAAGTTTGCAGGAGTGACGTGGCAGAGGATAGCGCGATCATGTGAGTCATGGAATGCTATGAAGGAGGTCTTTATTCAGCAGTGGATTCAGGATGACAGAGAGAGAGAGAGAGAGACAGAGACAGAGACAGAGACAGAGAGAGAGAGAGAGAGAGAGAGAGAGAGAGAGAGAGAGAGAGAGAGGCAGAGAGACAGAGAGAGAGAGAGAGAGAGAGAGAGAGAGAGAGAGAGAGAGAGAGAGAGAGAGAGAGAGAGAGAGAGAGAGAGAGAGAGAGAGAGAGAGAGGCAGAGAGAGAGAGAGAGAGAGAGAGAGAGAGAGAGAGAGAGAGAGAGAGAGAGAGAGAGAGAGAGAGAGAGAGAGAGAGAGAGAGAGAGAGAGAGAGAGAGAGAGAGAGAGAGAGAGAGAGAGAGAGAGAGAGAGAGAGAGAGAGAGAGAGAGAGAGAGAGAGAGAGAGAGAGAGACAGAGAGACACACAGACAGAGAGACAGAGAGACACACAGACAGAGAGACAGAGAGACAGAGAGACAGAGAGAGAGCCCGGCTGCTGGTTCCATGAGGCTGCAGAAGTGTGTGGGCGTTAATCAGCTTTAATCTGGTGGCAGGGAACGGTCTTCCACGATGTCTGTTGGAAATGACCACCTTACGTTGAGATCTGTGGCCGGCTTGCACGCAATGTAGGAGGCCAAGAATCGGATATAGACCAATAAGATTCCTCTTGATTACTTCTAGTCGACCGCTTTTTATTTAGAAAATATATTAATATGATCAAGGAATTTCTATTCGTTGATTGATATAATCATTTCCTCTGGGAAATTAAATATGTTAATTATATATACATACCAGTGCTCTTTCGATCATTTTAAACAAGTTTTATTGATACAGTTGTTTGTATTACCCGTTAAGTGCAGTAGCTTGTTTTTAAAAGCATAAACTTAGACAAATTAGTCAAGAGGGACCAACGAAATCATGACTGCACATGTTGGGACATTCAAACTGTCCAGTCATTGGTAGAAGTTCCTTATTTGTCGAGGTTAGGAATGTAAAACTTCTTTCCAGCTTTGTTAAAGGATCGTTGTTTTGTGCTTTTAAGTGGTGTTCTGACCAGCAACAGTATTTTAATGTTAAGAAGTCATGTAAATTGTTAAAACAATTATTTCCGTGCCTGTGGTAAATTTGCATTTTGGATAACAAAAAAGTTATTTCACTCATCCCATTGAAAGTACTATTAGCATCTTTTTTATTATAAGGTGTGTAACCAGGAAAAAAGTGGTCCATCATATTTGTTGTATGAATTATGTCAAAGAGTTATGCCCTCAGGAAAACAAATATGGCGTGTGACCGGTCCTACAGTTTTGAGCTCCGTGCTCTTTGTTAGAATTCCGGCAGTGTTATTGTGTTCCAACCCTTCGTTGTGCGCTGTGAGATATTATAAGACCACCTCTACCATTTTTTGTGATTACGGTGTGTGAACATTAACTAATTTAGTCTATAGCTGTGAAAACATTATCCCTCCGACCTTCCTGGTCAAGGGCGGCCAAGTCTGCGCATGCGCAGTAAGAGGTTTGTGACGACATGGATGAATCGCTCTCCCCGCATACTGCCTCATAAATCCTGAACTCCTGTGAATTATCTTAACGTGTGGTAATCATGGACTACTCAGGGCCACAGGCTATTGCCATCGTTGAAGCCGATCTCGCTATGAGTGACGATGAAGATCTAATTAACATATGGCCCCCACTTACGACTTACAACCATCACACTCAAGGAAATTCTCCTGCATCTGGCAACTCTGCACCACAACCATTTACCCCCGCTAAACGCACTCTAAATGAAGTCTCCAATAATAGCAGCCCACCACCTTCTCCTGCTGCTAAATCATCGAAGAAGAATCCAATGACAGAGCCACAAGCTTATGATATCACACCATCTCCCACCCCTACCCCCCCCAATCTCGTCCTATACTTCGCCGTCACAGGCTCCTGCCTTTGCTCCCAGAGAGAAATATGTCAAATTAACTTTCCCTGACAACTCAAGCTGTGACGTGAAACTTCGGTGGCTCTCCAACGTTGCCAAGTCTTTCCGTCTCGATCGTGAGCTGGCTGAGGTGAAGATGTCAGCTATCACATCTCGTTTCGTCTATGTTTCAAGACAACGACAAGACATCATTAAAAGTATCACGAGTGGGGAAATATTATCTTTACGCCTAGTCATCCAGGACTCCACGGAAAGACCACGTAAATTCCCTACATACCTCCTCACTCGATACCCTGTCAGCATCGATGCCTCTCATGCCAAGGAATATCCAGGGATACATACATCTCGCAGATTCGTCCAAAATGGGACGCCAATCAACCGACTAGTCATCACGTGGAGCCTACTTGAACCACCGCCGCCTACCTTAGAGTTCCCCTTCCTACCTTTCCTCCCTCCCTGTGAGCTTCGCAAAATGAAAGATGAAATTCCATGGTGCTATAAATGCTGGGGCTTCAAACATATCTCAAGATACTGCTCCGCTCCCGCAAAGTGTGCCTGGTGCGCGGAGAATCATGACACTCGTTCCTGCCCTCACCGCCCACCCACACCACCCACCACGTCCGACGACTCCGCATCTACCTCAGAACCTTCCATATCCCCACCACCAGACACATCCCGATGGAAGTGCCCCCGATGCCATAAACCAGGGGTCAACGTTTGGCATGGCTGTACTAAGCGAACACCCACGGCCACTTCCCAAAGACTTGGACCACCACCACTTCCAGCCACCTCTCTCACGACGCCCAGCACCACGGACTCTGCTGAAGTACAAGCCCTTCGCCAAGCTGTTGCATCTCTCGAATCCCGCTGTTCAGCCCTCACGAAGCGATTCGATGCCATAGATGCCCGTATCGAAAGTTTAGTTAACCAACAGGCTACCACAGCAACCTCTGTCACAGCCCTTACAGAGCGACTTGATACAGTTGCCTCCCATCTAGAGAAGCTCTCGTCGCCTTTGAACTCCTCTACCCATGCTCCGCCTGGCAGCGCCCACATTCAAACACCAACCTCATCCGGCTCTCGCAAAGCACATAGTAATAAGATTCTCTGATCTCGTATCGCTTCACGTCATCTCCTGGAATGCTTTCGGAATACGCCATAACACGAAACTCACTGCACTCAAGGCATATGTCCATCGCCATCACCCCCAGATAATATTTATTCAAGAAGCCTTTCCCGGTGGTGCTCAGCCTTGCGACACAGCACCTACGCTGTCTGGCTATGTCTCGTACATACATCCAGCCAGGAATGGCCTCATTTCTTACGTCCACGCATCCATGCCACACAAGCTCCTTCGATGCTCCAGGGATACTACTATGACCTTTCAGTTAATTGAAGTCACTGTGGGCAATGGTAAACTTCGACTTTGCAACGTATACTCTGCCCCTGGTGTTATTAATCTTGTTGCCCTCCCAGTACCTACAAATCGTGGAATGATTTATATGGGGGATTTCAACGCTCGACATCCTGCTCTTGGTGATGCCTCCCCTGTCCCCAACCGTAGTGGAATCCCTCTACTCAACTACATACATCGGTACCGACTCACACGATGGGAAACTGGTGGAGCCACACATGCACGTGGAGGCACAGTTGACCACATCATCACGTCTGGCCTCGTGCCATCCCGTGTCGCCTGTCAAGCAATTCCTTCTCTCTTCTCCGACCATATTGCTCTTAGTTTATACTACTCCATACCGTCTCGGATTCCAACTCCTCATCACCGGACCCGTATATCCATTCCTCCTAAATATTGCCCTACGTATATTTCGTACATCTCTAGTCTCCTTCCCACTTTTGACTTCCTATCCCCCGACGCACTATACACGTCCTTAGTGAATACCACACACGACTTCTACAGCCGCTATGTAACCAAAGCTCACCTACCACGCCGCCCTGTACCTCACTCATGGACGTTGGACCACCGTATTATCCAAGCGGAGAGAGCTACACAGACTACTGGTCATACTTTTCAGACGCAACCCACACCTGATTCTTTACATCAGTACCAAATAGCACGGGATAATATGGTCGCCCTCCAGAACTGTGCCTACACAGAGTCTTGGCAGAAATACACTGATTCCATAAATCACCAGACTAGTATCGCGACCATGTGGCGCCTTGTAAAAAGGGTCGTTAAGAAGCAACCTCCCAGCGCCCTCCATCACAGTCCAGACGCCTACGCCCAGGACCTCATTACTTTATGGTCGTCACAGTCACAGACTAACAATCTTCCTACGCATATCCAAGAGGCACTCTCCACTCGTCGCAACACCCGTAATCTCCACCTAATGGCTGCTCTTCTCCACCCAGATGAAGAAGACGACGTCCCGATTACGGAAAATGAATTACGACTAGCCATGGCTAATACAAAAACTTCTGCCCCCGGGGATGACGGCATTACATACCAAGTGCTCCGACTTCTACTGGAAGTTCCTGGCAACCCACTCCTTCGCCTCTTCAACCTCTGCCTCCTCCGTGGACATGTGCCTGCAGCCTGGACTTCAAGCACGATTGTTCCGATACCGAAACCAGGTACTGATAAATTCAGGCCCATTTCCCTCACTTCATGCTTCAGCAAGGTGCTTGAACGTATCATCCTTGCCCGGCTCATGCATCGTCTACAAGGTCAACTCTCCCCGCAGCTGTATGGTTTCCTCCCACGTCGAAGTACGCACCACTGCCTTACTGAGCTCTACACCCGCCTCTCTCCCACCAGCGTAGTTGCCTTCCTGGACCTCAAAAGTGCTTTCGATGTAGCCAACCATGAAATAATTCTTGACCAGCTGGTTACCTTCGGAGTGCAAGGAAACCTCCTTCGATGGATTCGAGGTTATCTGAGTAACAGGAAGTCACGTGTTCTCTTTCGAGGTGTGTGCAGTTCCTACGAGCAGTTCAAACTCGGTACCCCGCAAGGTGGCGTACTAAGTCCATTTCTTTTTAACGTCTTGATGCACCGCTTACTCTCACTTCTTCCTAACGTTCCCGGTACAACCCTTCTCTGCTACGCGGACGACATCTGCATCCATTCCAACTCGCCCGCTGACCTCCAATTCGTTCTAAATGGCTTCTATACGTCAACTACCGCTTGTGGTCTCATCATTTCCCCTGAGAAGAGCAGAATATTTTCATCTCGTACTCTCCAAGCACTACCGACGTTCAACATGGGAGGTGATGCTATCCCTCATTGCACACAGTACACATACCTTGGAGTACCAACCCGGATCACTCCAGCCATACCGACTCGACAACGTATCCATCCCCTTGTTAATGATCTCCTTGATCGTCTGCAGGCCCGTTTTAACCCTATCAAGTGGCTTGCCACAAATTCCACCGGCGCTTCATTACCAATGGTCAGAACTCTATACACCACATTTCTTCGATCACTCGTTGACTACTTATCACCTGCCCTTTGTCAACTTCCCAGGAGAGCTTTGGAACCTCTCGAAAAATTCCAAAAT
This sequence comes from Oratosquilla oratoria, assembly GCF_046742065.1. NCBI lineage: Eukaryota > Metazoa > Arthropoda > Malacostraca > Stomatopoda > Squillidae > Oratosquilla > Oratosquilla oratoria. Next base: position 23,438,354 of record NC_134815.1, read on the forward strand.
AGAGTAATGAGATTTATCTTAGGTTGCCCTCCTTCGACTCGCATCGTTAACATGCAAAGTGAACTTGGTCTACCCTCGCTTGTAGAGAGAATATATGCTAACATGGCCATTCTCTCTGTAAAATGCCTCCGATCGCCCTATCTGTCCCCAAACTTTACTGCTACCATCAGAACGTCGCTCGAACCTGACAGTGCACCCCGCCTCCCACTTCGACCAGGAGGCCGCAACCTCGTCACTACAGTGTGCAACACACTTAGAAACCTTGACATCCACGTCCCTGAAGAAACGGTTGAACCCGACTTGCCCCCGTGGCGAATCTCCCTCCCTAACGTCACCTTCACACCAACCTCCAAAGATGACCTTCCTGCACTTCAAAAGCAACTAGCACTAGAGACCATCGACAGCGTATCCTCAAAGATCCCCGCAGCGCATGTCATCTACGTGGATGGCTCAGTACAGGCTGATGGAAGAGCAGCGTGTGCCATGTACTCACCCACATTACAGCCACCTGTGGAAGCTGGATGGATTGGCCGCAGGTTACCTGTCACATCAAGCTCCACGTTTTGTGAGCTACACGGAATCCTCGACGCAGTAACATATCTTGTAGACTGTAACGTAAATGGTGTGATCGTTTGTGACTCCCAACCAGCTCTACACGCCCTCTCCTCACCCAGACCCAACTACTATCGTGTTGTACAGGCCATACTGACCCAACTCGCCGTTGTTCATGAAACATCTATGGCCGTATCTCTCGTATGGATGCCTTCACACGTCGACCTTGCTGGCAACGACACTGTGGACCGTATTGCCAAAGCAGCTTGTGCCTTCGTCTTAGATAACGAACGCGTAGTACCCTCTCTCACATGCCTCAAAAACAGAATACACGCAGCCACTCACACCATAACAACACGCCGAAGAGATGCGGAACGAGCCACCAGTGTCTCCATTCAACACCACGACCACTTCCTACCCAGCCGCCACAAGTATCGCCGACGCGGACCCATGGTACGGAGACACAATGTTGTCAGTGCTCGGCTCAGACTCGGATATCGACCTGTGTGGCAAATATCCCAGGCGGAAGATATGCCACATTACTCATCATGCAGGCTGTGTAACCGCCCTAACGCCAACACTCTTGAACACTACTGTCTCCAATGCCCCATTGTGACAGACAGTATTCCACAGAGACAAGACGTGATAACTGTATGTAAATATTTACTTAGTGACGACAACTTAGATACACTCCTAGCTCGCCACCCCCATTTTGGGGGATTTTGATTGTTAAATCCAATCATACCTCCTTTTGTATCTCTTTCCATAACAATATGACTAATATACTATTGTTTGTCGCCCTCAGAAGCAATGAATTTATTAATCGGTGGATCATCTTTCCAAGGCAGCCTATACCTACGTCATGGACGTCACACGCCCCATACGACCACCTCCTACCCAACCGCCACAAGTAACGCCGACGCAAGACCAGTACGAAGGCACAATATATGTCAGTGCTCGGCTCGGACTTGGGAGTCGACTTGTGTGACGGGGCTCCTAGACGGATGATATGCCACGGTGATCACCGTACGGGCTGCGTAACCGTCGTAATACGAACACCCTTGGTATTATTGTCTCCAGTGACCCATAGTGATAGACAATATTCCCCGGAGACGGGGCATGATGATTATATGTAAACAGTTACATAGTACCACTATCCCGCCATCACCATTTCGGGGAATCCTGAATGATTATTGTATTATGTCTCCATTTAAAGAATGTATATAATATATGACATGTCCTCTAACACAATGCTGTGATAGATGTACTATTGTTTGCCGCCCACGGGCGTAATAAATTTATTAAAACAAAAAAGAGTTATGCCTTATGTCTTTAGTGATTCTTTTCATCTAAGTAACATAAAAACTAGCATAGTATTGAATACTCTAACCTTCTTTGCGCTCAAAAACATGAACATATGGTTAGTTAGAGATGCGGTACTTGAGAAGTATGTTTGGGGTAACGAAGATGGATAAAATGAGAAATGAGGAGGTAGGGAGGAGAGCGGTGGTAGAATACTGGAATTGTTTGGGCGCATGATAAAATAAAGTGACATAACACTAACAAAACACTAACAAAAAAGGTGTGGAGTTCAGTGGTGAATGGGCTTAACCTGAGTGGAAGACAAAGAATGGGGTTAAGGGGTCCTTTGCTTATAGGGGAATATTTATTGAGAGGACGAGGAGGGAGGGTTACCATGTAAATGAAGTGGTGGGGGTTATCCAGCTTAGGCTGCAAGGCTCTCACTGCTGTAGATGTGCTGTGTTTTACTGCATTACTTCCTATCACCCGAACTGTGGCGAGAGTCAAAGGACAAGGATTACCCCTTATCCGCAAGAGGCTAAGAGGGGAGGGAGCCAAATGGGTGTTGAATGGATGGGGTGTAGGAGCGCGCCTTGGTCATCTACCTAACTTAAAATGAAGAAGCCTTTTCGTATTTACATAGATTGATAGGTAGACAATAGGTTGTGAGATGGCATGCCACCGTGAAGAGATGTCCATGCCAAAGACTGCAAAAAGCATGACTTTGAATGTTGATGAGTCAGGCAAGGAGATAATAGACCAAGCAAAAGCATTATAGATGAAAAAAATAAGCAAAAGAACCTGTTTTAGATAAACACCATTTGATGAGTAAAATCTCATCCGTAGTTTGTGATTGACTAAAAATCTAGCTGAACTTTGCAGTTTGTGAATTTTTTAATATATATATTGGATCTGTTATAATCCTTAGAAAAAATGTGATGATTTTCTGGTGTTTTATAATGCCATTAATTTTACTATAAGGTACTAGACTATATATATAATACAGATGAGTGGCGTTATTTCCTGGCATATGAAATGTAGATATGAAAGCACATCTACCTTACAGTGCAAATAAGCTCCCTCCATGGCTCTGACAGACTCAGCTGAAATGAGGAATTCGTATGATAACATAAAGCTTTTTCTGGGAAAAATATAGAAACGTTAAATCAAATGCGTGCTTTGTATAAGACTGATTGACACATTACAAAGCTGTGCAATGCAACAAAGTCTAAACATCTACTGTCTGGACTCGCTTTTCGACGTTTATTCGAGAATTCGTGGTAGTCATTGACAGGCACAGTGAACGATTTCGTCAGTCCATTTCGGGTATGAAAAAGTAATACCAAGGGAAGTGAATCCTTTCCATATCGAAATTTTATTGTTGGACACAGAGTAGAAAATATTAAATGTAACTACGTCCTCATCTCTAAGCGACTAATGCACACTTATTATAAGATTAATTTCTCTGCCAATTACAAAGTTAAACTTGATATATCAAGTTCGAACTTCTGCTTGAGTTCGGCGTAAGAATTACCGGTGAGTCTATAATATATTGTGAGAAAACAAAATGGCTAGAGATATACAAATACTTATCATATCCCTTAGGCATTACAATGAAAATTAATTTTATCGTTTGACTGCTCATTTTATTACAGGTGTAATAAAACTAACGTCTTTATAATTAAAAGTTAATATTACTGTACTTATTGCAAGAAATGTGTATCCATTGGAATTTTTCTGGGTATTTCTCTTCTTCTTCTTCTTCTTCTTCTTCTTCTTCTTCTTCTTCTTCTTCTTCTTCTTCTTCTTCTTCTTCTTCTTCTTCTTCTTCTTTTTCTTTTTCTTTTTCTTCTTCTTCTTCTTCTTCTTCTTCTTCTTCTTCTTCTTCTTCTTCTTCTTCTTCTTCTTCTTCTTCTTCTTCTTCTTCTTCTTCTTTACTTTCCTTCTTCTTTTATTTCCTCCTTCATTTTAGCCAGTGCGAGGTGATTTCTTTTTTTTATATTTCCCTTTTTATTGTGAAAATAGTAATCTCTTACTCTAAAGGATATTAGGTAGTAATTAAAGCTAACGGTAAATAAGTTTAGCTTGCTGAAAAAATAATATAAAAATAATAAGATTAATGATTGTGGTCCAATTTGCTCACCATTTTTTTTTTTTTTTTTTTTTTTAACGACAGCCTATACCTTTCATTGATATGGATGCATAAGGAACTTGATTTTTTTTTATACAATAAGAAATAATAACTGGTTAGAGGCTTTCATCTCCATGAATATAATTTGCCTAGTATTATAGCCAAAAAAAAAAAAGATACACGTATAACTTAATCTAGGACGTCTGCTTTTAGAATATGATCATGAATCAGTAATGGCTACTTGAATTCACGATAAAACTTTAATAAACGCTTCATGTGAATAAATTATTGGTTTTCTCTATAAGTTATGAATTTCCTAAAGAGGTATCTGCTACCTGTTCTTTTATAAAGATATATGCTGTAGTAGAAGTTATTTGAGTATATGGAGACTAAAATATATATAAAAAATATAAAATGTGTATATACAATTAAAATCCCGATATTCAATAGTATTCAGCATGAGAATATATGTCTCAATAGCCACCTTTACCAACCGTGGGTCGAAAAAGCTCCCAGCAGTTACAGCAAATGGCCAGTGATTTAAAAAAAATCCCCAAGGTCCTTGGTCTCGTAAAAAAAATATATATATAAAATAAATAATAATAATAATAAATGAAAAAAATCGCACTGGAGACGAACAAGAAAAGTAAAGTAGCTAAAAGTGTCACTACTTAGGGGTTTGTGTAAAAAAATAACTGTCCATTGCATTATACAAACAATACATAAGAATCACATTAATTAAATGCTAAGGAAACAAAGTCAGTCTAAAAAAAAAAGCACAAAACAGATCCCTAAGAAAAATAACTGGCTACAATAAACAACTTTGATGGGGCATCTACAGTCACAAACCTATGATCTTGTTATAAAATGGGATACTGTAATAAATGGCAAGATTTCTTTTACAAATACCCTCAATTCTATTTACCCTTCCTATAACATTACATGAGTATATTTAAAAAAGTGCAACAATAATCTGACCTCACTAGTAAAGAGCCCATATATCTATAACCTAATAAATAAATCCCAAAACACAGAAGTCCAACACTTCTTGATAAAACATTAACAACATAGAGCTTGCTCAGTACCAGAAATCAAATGTCCTAGATGGAATCGTGCGTTCAAACAAAAAGGCACAGAATGCTTTATATTATATTGATCTACACTCACTTCCTCCAGATAACTCCACAACATTTCTTTACTGATAACCTGTGGGTTAACCTGGTTGCTGTGGTCAGGCTCCTTTGGAATGCACATCCCTAGCAAAAGAAATCCAAAGAAATGGACTGAGCGATTGAAAGCCAAATACTACTTCAAAATTATATCAGCACCAAATACAAACAAAAAGTGTATTTGCATCGAGGATATCACTGTCTGGAGGCTCGTATTTCTTGCTATGTGAATGGTGTGGTTAGATATTATTGAATTCGTGCCAGATTTATGATTAATTTTTTTTATTTTACCTGACTTAGATATTATTAATCGGCTGAGATGAGTCTTCAAGCACGAGTTTGTTAAATTCTTTTCTGATTACCTCACATCCTCTTTGGCTAAATTACAAACATTGTTTTAGCTAATGCCAGACGATTTCATACAGCTGACGTGGGAACTCAGGGTAATTCATCATCGCACTCCCACGAAGTGGGAAGTGAGAAACCCGTTATAGGGAAAGCCCTGTCAGTTACGGTAAGTCCCTGGTTTTTTAGGCCGAGGTTTGGGTCGCCTCCCCGCCTTGCCAGGGCTGTCGGGAACCAACGCAAGAAGCACGCAGAAGGTCCCTGAGTCGAACTCACGACCATTTGCTCATGAGTGCGACACAGTAATCAAACTCCGAACATGTAGAAATTAAACTCTTCGGCTCAGTTACCGCTACCGAACTAAATAAGATCATTAAAAGTGAAGAAAATTCTAAGGTTTGTGCCAAGAGAAAAAAATTATCAGTTATATTTTTCTTTTTACTGTAAAGGATCTATCTAAAAATTATTAGTTTGACAGACTGGAAAGGCAATACAGTAAATATATTTCAATATTTCATATAATAATAGCAGTGACAAAGAGAATGATATTAACAAAAAAGTAATACCAATTATAATACTATCTATTATATAACAGAAAATTTGTTTCCCATCATTATAACATGATTAATGGCTAATTTTACATGTAATACCAATATAAGGTATCATAGTTTACGATGATATATACTTAATTTTTCTTCAAAGGTTAGAGTACCTCATCGGCTGAAGAAATTTGACTAAAGTTGACAAATGGAAATGAATAAGTCCCGCCACAGGGTAAGGGCAAAAGTTGCAAACACCGGAGATAATATGTTTAGGTGAAGAAAAAAATCCAGTGCAACATCTCAGTGTGGTGCAGAGCTACAAAACAAATTGAAATACTATTACCTAAGAAATATTTCCGAGTCGAAAGGTTTTCACTATTGCCATGCTATTCATTTTTCTTCGTAGCTATTTATTCCCAAAACGATTTTAGTTTTAAAAAAATCGTAGATGAAGCACTCAAGAACCACTATGCATATTCTAAGAACCTTTAGAGTAATGTACTGTGTCATGAGATTTTATTTAGCTTGCAGATACTAAGACAGCAGGCAGGACCCGTATTAATAGGTTCAAATTGGACAAATTTATGTTGAAGAAGAAAGTAGACAAAAACTAGTTTACCAATAGAGTGGTTAATGAATGAAAGATTTAGTAACCATTTAGTGAGTGCTGAAACTATTGGTTCTTTTAAGAGAAGCTTAAATAATATTATGGCTGTGGATGATAGATGGTAAAGGGTATGGAACTGCCTTGTTTGGGCCTTATGGTCTCTTATAGTCTCCTCCATTCATTTGTTCTCATATGTTCTCATATATCTTTATTTCACAACAGACAAATTTTTTTACACTAATTAGAATGCCCGCTATTTCCATCTGTCTTTTCTAAGAATATAAGTTATACTTTACAATATGCTGTACTAACGTACGTAACAATATAAGAGCATTTAACCTAAAACCTTTTATTTGCCAGTCTTCTTGTCTGTCATCCTTCCTTCCTGTCTGGCCGCGTATAATAGCTTAGCTTTGGTCAGAATAACGTAACACTACCATTACGTTCCGGGAGCTAATGGAAACACCACTCTGACTCTCATTAAGATGATATCATATAACAATTTTTATTTTCTTAGCTACTAGCTGTAACCCTATGAACTTGGACTGTGGGAATCTCTTTGATACTATGACATTTTTACATATTTTCTTCTAGTTGAGACCAGGTGATTTTATTCATCTGAGGATATATAATTCTTGGACGGAAGGTATCTCCATTAATCTCTTCATAAGGATAATACAATTTATGTAATTACTTCTTGTCAAGAATAAATAACTCTAGGTGATGGTAGTGCCCCGTGTTGAAGCTGGTAGAGGTCCTTGCTCCTTTGAAACCCCAACTCCGTCGTTCACATTCACCCTGACCCTCTACCCTCTACTTCCTTTTCCCGGAACCCCAATAAAACCTAAGAAACCTTTGTTTTAAGAACCCCTCCCTTAACCCTATATACGCTATGAGCTCTCTGAATGGAGCCCCACGACCATATTCAACCTTTTCTACGCGGAGTTCCGCCATTTTTCTTTTATTAAAGGAACCTGAAGTAATTCTTCTGGTTATCATTTGTATGCATTTTTCAAGATTTGGAAAATATTTTCCAATTTCTTAATTGCTATAGTGATCTAAATCTAACAGAACTACACCAGGAAGAACGGCTGTTACTGTTTTCACCAACTGATAAGATTTTTAATTCAAGGTTATATGAATATTCCTATTCTAAATCTTATGAGGCAGGATTGTGCCCCTGAACTCAGGTATTTGTTTATTTTATGGAGTGTATTTTCTTCTTTTAATTAAAAATAATCTTTAGGTTCTATAGTTATTTAAATGCGCAAAATATTTTATTCAAGACGATGTATATATTCAGATTCCAAACCTTATGTATCCAACAAAGAACTTTTATTTTTTGCTGTTAACAGACAGATTATTTCATTCAGCTAGCAGAGTTTCCTATTTTCTATGATAAGTTAATTCTAGGTTCCATAACATTTAAAACACGTCATCTACTCATTCAAATTGACATGAATATTCAAATTTTGTCCCTTCTACAAACTCTCCTACGACCCTTTATCCTGTGACCCCTGCGACTCCCGAACAGTCCCTACTGAATTCTCTTCTTCATGTGATGATGAACTCTCGAATTTCATTACATATCTAGGTCCGCGTGTGTCCCGATTTAGCGATCTATAATGTTTGCTGTTCTGAGTATCTAGTCCCCTGGTATTACAGTCATAATATTCTAATTATCAAGAGGTTTCGTCTGCGTGGACTATGTGTTACTTGTCTGCTCTATCCCCTCATAATTTTTACGTTCAATTTTATCTTTCGTGATCCATTGATTCAGTTTTCCATTAACTTTTTGTTCTTACCGTCTTAAACCTAAGACTCCTTTCTTAGAAATTCATTCATTTCGCGGAACACAATGAAAGGGCGAAGCATTAAGAGGTCTCTCCTTACAAATATTGCCCAGGCAAAGAAAACAAACTATTAATAAGGAACAGCTACAATAACATTGATAATATGACTACCCTGATATGTAAAACCTTGAAATATTAAATAGAATATATGTATATATATATATATATATATATATATATATATATATATATATATATATATATATATATATATATATATATGGTCTGACAAAGAAGACTGGAGTCTTGTTCCGAGTTTTGATTTTGACTAGTTTCGGTAAAAGCTTTTGCTTTTCAAAAACATGTAGCAAAATAAGTCAAAAATAAAGATCGGAACAAGACTTCAATCTTTCCTCTTCCCAACCACTTCAACTTTTCAGAATGCTACAACAAATATATATATATATATATATATATATATATATATATATATACATATATATATACATATATATGTATATACATATATATATATACATATATGTATACATATACATATGTATATATATACATATATGTACACAAACACACCCACACACATCTATATATATATATATATATATATATATATATGTATATATACATATATGTACTCACACACGAACACACACACACATTATATATATATATATATATATATATTGTGTGTGTGTGTGTGTGTGTGTGTGTGTGTTTATATATATATATATATATATATATATATATATATATATGTATATGTATATATATATATATATGTATATTTATATGTATATATATATATATATATATATATATATATATATATTGCAGAAACCACAGGGAAATTAAACTTTAATTTCCCTGTGGTTTCTGCAATATTTTTTCGTCACGCGTTATTGTGATTATTTTTGCAACATGGATATATATTTATATATATATATATATATATATATATATATACATATATGTATATATATAAAGACATTGACAGACTGGAAAAATTACAACGGCGAGCCACAAAACTGATTCCAAATATCAAAAATAAATCATACGAAAATCGACTAAAACGTTTGAATCTGTTTTCCTAAAAAAGCGTAGACTCAGAGGTGACTTGATACAGGTCTGTAACATTCTAAAGGGAATTGACAACATCAAAAGTGACAAAAATTTTACATTGAATTAGAATCAGACAAGAAAAAATTGTCTCAAACTGTCCGGAAATAGATTCAATTTGGAAGTAGGTAGAAACAACTTCGCCAACCGTGTAGTTAATGAATGGAATAAATTTCCTGCACAGGTAGTGCAATGTAGTTTAATTCGAAGCTTTAAGAATCATTTATATAAACACCTAAGCAAGATGCTGTAATGATTGTAACTTATTTTATATTATTTGTTTTTGTTTTGTCATCATTTGTCTGTTTGATATGCATTTACCATTAGTTATATGTTAATTCATCATTATTTACTATTTACCTGTTTGTTTATCATTTAACTATACCTATGCCTTTATTTATGTATTCTATTTGTTATTTACATTATCATAGTTTTTATTTATTAGTTTAGTATTATGATTTTTTCGCATCCGATCTATATATATATATATATATATATATATATATATATATATATATATATATATATATATATATATATATATACATATATACATATATATATATATATGTATATATATATATATATATATATATATATATATATATATAGTGGCAAATGACATTCTTGGTGCAGTGGTTGATACCAGGTGATTTTACACAGCTGGTGGGGCCCTCTTAGTTTAGCAGAGTTAAATTTTGTTAGATGAAAAGCATGTCGGACCTGTACAGTTGGAAACGCTCGACCCTTACCCATAGCATATCACAACTATGTAAATATATCTTTCAAATTTGAATATCTAATATATTTCTATACACGAGGCAGCCTTATCACCAATGTGATTTTTGTAAACCATATTGTATTAATACAACAACTACGAATGATATATTTTTACAGTACTGAAATGTCACAGGATATTCTTGTGCACCCAAAATAGCACTTCATTATTCGCACCCACAACAGTACACATTTTCTAGCCAGCCAGACTAGTTGCCTGTGATTGGAAAGTACTTTTACCTGCATGCTCTCAGACTACGTTCTGGCTTTATGATCGACATCTATAACCATCCAATATGAGAGCTCAATGTCCAAATACATTTGATGGCTAATGCTGTGACATTACTCACATACTATACAATTATTCACCCATTCAATGGAAGTAGTAATGACTCGCAATATTGTATAACTATGAGTGGAGCGTGAACACAATTCTGCAATGTTAACCCTCAGCTGGTGACCACAGAGATGTTGCAAAGGAGAGGAAATGTTTATCCCTGTTCCTAAGATTAATAAGATTTTCTCGACTTAACCGGAACAAACAATTAAGTGCGTTATATTCTTCCTTCTTGGCAACAAAGAATCAATCGAGACAGTTTGATGGACTTTTTTTTTTATATTTCAGCCATTCCTTGCTCAAACAGTTTTTCTAACCTTTGAACAGAGAGGGGAAGAGAGGCATGAGACCCTTGGGATCAAACCCAGGTCGATGTAATTAGAAGACAAGTTTGAAACTCAGCATCCTACGACATCAGTGCCTACAAAAGAAATATGAAGTATGTCACTCTCCCCCTGTTAATTTTCCTCCCTGTCCTACTCCGTCGACTCCTGCTCCTCCAGCGTCGAGGCCAAGCACCCTTTAATTGCTCCTTGAACCTCGCCCTCCTACTCCTCTTCCTTCTCCTCCTCCTCTCCTCCTCCTCTTCCTCCTCCTCCTCCTCCTCCCCCTCTTCCTACTCCTCTTTCTTTTTCCTTCTCCTCGTCCTCCACCTCCTCCTTCTCCACCTCCTCTTCCCCCTCCTTCTCCTCTTCTTGTTCCTCTTCAACCTCTTTTTTCTCTTTCTTCCCTTTCTTCCTCCACCTCCTCCACCCTTCCTTTTCCTTCTCCTATTCCTAATCCTCCTTTCTCCTCGTTCTCCACATCTCCCTTCTTTTCCTCCTTGTCCTCTTCCTCCTCCTCCTCAATCTCCTTTTCTCTTTCCCCTCCTCATCCACATCCGCCTCCTCCTCTTCCTCTTCCTCCTCCTCCTCCTCCTCCTTCTCCTCCTCCAACTCCTCTTCTCCTATTTCTTCTTGCTCTTTACCCCCCTACGGACCAGAGGTACACAATCCATTTTCGTGACTAGAGACTAATCTACGTTATGCTTTACAATGATCCCAATGACCTTTTTTTTTTTTACTTCTACATTACACTGCGGTCCAGACAATTTCATTAAACCTCTGGAATGCCATCGAGTGAAAGGGTTTTTGATAGTCGACATTAATTTCTCTTCCAGGACGGCGCCCACGAGAGATTCTTTTCAGGCTAAATTTAGACGATTCCATTCAGTTCCGGGAAAACCAGTGTACTGAAATGGCTAGCCTATTCTAATCCACTGAGTCATTTTCGTACCGGGTTAAAGCGTCGTTGCTTGCGGCGATGGTCGAGGTGACGGTAGTTTAAACCCTGCCGCCAGCGAGTTGGACCAAAGGCATACTTTATTAAATTTCAAGCCACAGAGTTCTCCGTAGGGCTTATCGTCCTGTTCTCCTGATAGGGATAGTTCACCACCTTAAACCATTTTTTTTTTCTGCCTTACGACAGACAATTTTACTTAAGAAAGGGAAACCTCTGGTCAACAAAAGAGTTTAATTTGCTTATTTCATGTTACATGAGTCTATGTTTGTTAAAATGAAATGATAATCAGCCACAAAAACATCTGTCTATTACAGTGATACAAACTAACTCACTTATGACTTCCAAGACTAATTATTGTTATTTTGGCTACATCTACACGGATATATTCAGTTAAGGTGAAGGCTAGGCAGACAGAGTTAAAAGCCTGGTTAATAACTTAAACGTTTCAGGCACTGTTCAAACTAGCACTCTGAACCATGCGGAAACCGTGGCGGTACCGTATAGCTAAGGACAATTTGCGTGGTTGTGTGTGAACGCTTCCATTGACATATATTGTAATTGAGCCGCCGCAGATTTATCTGCGGCAGTTAAAATCGCTAGTGTGAACAGGGCCATTCAGCGGCCGTTTCTGAGACTATGGCGTTATTAATAACGTCGTGCTACAGAGTTTTCTTTAAATTTTGGCATCTCTGTTCTTCGTTTAATCCATCTAAGCTGTCTGGACTCTTTTAGAAGACCATTTAATCTTTTCACTGTCGGGTATCATAAAAGAGAAGTTACGTTTCCTTGTTGCCGTATTTTGTTAATTATATTTGTTTTCATGTGGTTATTCTGCACGATGGATTTTATAACCAGGGTCCATGTTGCAATGTATATAGATAGAAAATCATCAAACAAATAAGAATCAATATACATATGACATGAATGCTTGCATAGTTTTGTGTACTTTTGCCAGTCAGACGTTGGAATTATTAACCTGTTTGTGTGATATACTTAGCCACTACAGTGACAGACGTCAGATGAACTTATTACGTCACTGTGAGAGGTATCTTAAGCTAAATAGAATTGATTAGTAACATCCACGTCTATATCTTTAAAGTTAGTTGAAGTATTGCAAAATTACTCTCCCGTTCAAGTAGTTAAGCACTTTCAGATTCCAAAACTTAATGACAACTTTACATTATTTTATGCTCAGCATATGTCAACATGTGATGTTTGTGTAATTTTAAAAAAATACTATATACTACTAGTTATCATTGCAGCATAACATAGACGCAGTGAATAAAGCTCAGTGTGTTAGCACAAACGAATGTTGCAAAGTTGTCTGCAATCTAATATTGCATTTAAAGAACTGACAGCCAAGGCACACCCAGCGGGATTTCAATTAGAGCATTCATCTAGAGTGTACGTCAACCATTATTTCACACCCTCTAGGTCACACGTTATAACAAAGGAACGTTAGGTAACTATCGGTCAAGTTGATGAATATCATTCCATGATAACATGCCGTGGTCACGATATGCCTGGCGACATCTGCTCTTGTGATTACTGATCCTGTCCTCCATATTCTTTCAATCAGTGTTATCTAATAGTTTTATCTACTGCCACATACCCAAGAAAGGTTAAAAAGTTTGCAACCATTGCCTCAACATTATGATAAGAACCATCTTATTTCTCAGGATGATTTGCTGTCCCCTACGTTTTCGTTAGTTCCGACGGCTTTCGTTGGTTCGAGTGAGAAGACGCAGTTGCTTTGACCACCAGGATGGTCCTAATGTGTAATGACTTACCTGGAAAGAGCCTATAAAAAAGCGTCGAAATGAAAAGACTGACCGACCCTAATTCACAAGAGACAATGTGCCGGAATTTTTGGAAGCCTCGCTTGTTCTTTCTATTATAAGAATTGCTCTTCATCCCGCTAGACATTAGGAAACTCTACTTGGTGTCATTTTTTTCGAAATATAAGATGTATTGTACCTCGTGTCCCTCTTTTCTATTTGAAAAGTACTCTTGGAATCTCTTCTTTATGTGGTGTCCTCAAACATTTGTTTCCATTAGTTTTCTCTTTGTTTTCGTCAACTGTTTCTCTCTTATCTATTTATAAACTTGTGGTTCTGAAAAATTCATAGTTCATTCTTTCCCCTTATTGTTATCCATTTCTTTTGGCTTTCCGTATAATATTTCATTCTATACCATTTATCATCTCCCTCCTTTCATCACAAATCAATTGTCAGAATCTTTTCGCCTTGCATAATGACAATTTTTCAATTCCCTGCCGTTCGTATTCTATCACCGTCTATTTTCTATTTGTATAAATCCTTTTCTTTTCTTCTTTGTCTCTCTCAATTCTCGTCCTTTTTGAATTCCGCATTTAAATACAATTTTCCCATTTATGTAGAACTAATTTGTTCACAAAAAATTATCTCCTTGACATTTAACATTAACTTTAATTAGACAATATCGTGAGCACTGAAACAATGGGTTGTTTTAATAGAAGAATAGAAAACTTCATAAATGGTAATGTAAGGTAGTAAAGGACATGGAACTGCCTCGTGTAGGCCTTATGGTTTCTTGCACTCATTCGTTCTTATTATCTTATGTAATTGATCAATATCTACGATTTATATATATATATATATATATATATATATATATATATATATATATAAATATATATATATATACATATATATATATATGTATATATATATATATATATATATATGTTGAGACATTTTGACACGTTGACAGAGGTGGGAGTAGGAAACATGGGAGTCTTAGTCTGTGTTCATTCCTGAATAGTTTTGCAAATATGCCTTTTTCATACTTGCGAAACTGGTGAGGAAAAAAAATCAGACTATCATTCCTGTGTTTCCTACTCTCACTCACGTCATATATATATATATATATATATATATATATATATATACATATATATATATATATATATATATATATATACATATGTATATGTATATTATATATATATATTTATATATATATATATATACATATATATATATATATATATATATATATATATATTTATATACATATATATATACACAAACACGCACACATACACACACACATACACACACACACACACACACACACACACACACACACACACACACACACACACACACACACACACACACACATACACACACACACACACACACACACACACACACACACACACACACACACATACACATACACACACACACACACACACACATACACACACACACACACACACACACGCACACACACACGCACACACACACATACACGCATATATATATATATATATATATATATATATATATATATATATATATAAAGTCTATCCCTTTATCCCTTCACCAAAGTTTCACCTCATATCCCTCTACATCGTGTATCGTAGCGTTCTTCTAATGAAAATTATATGGAGCCTTGTCCTTCTCACCTTAAAGCAGACTTTCCCTGTTTCTCTTCCCATAGCCAATAATGCCTCCTTATCTTCTATTCTATTTTACACTCTTTTATCAAAATCATCCCCACACCCACTTCATCTTCTATTGTCGTCGGAAACGTCATATTTCTCATCACCACCTTTCTTCATTCTCCTTCATCTCTCCTTCCACTTCTCACTCCCTCAATTCCTTCTTCCTCTCACTCCAAAAATTTCCTCTCAGATTCCAACACTCCCCGTTTTCTGACACATTCTTTCTTCTGAACCCCTTGTCCTCATACGCCATTGTTCTGGATTCTATATATCTGTCATTTTCTGTATTTCGATTGGTGGCTGTCCTTTTGATATGAAAAAACATTTTTATACGGTGAGCACCCTGGTGAGTATAGACTGCCCAGATTATTGTTAGCGTCTGGAATTGAAAAAGGAAATTTATATCACATACGATTTTCTATATTTTGGTTTGGTTTGTATTCTAAAATGGAAAAAACCTTTTCTCCATTATTTGCATGCCTTACGCTAATAATAGACTTACCAAACCGCATATGTTGCAAAACAACATGATACAAAAAGCAAATTTCTAGTCCTTTTCTAGATTGAAGTTTTATGTGTCATTGTATATATGCAAACATACAAATATAAATATGAGGTTCGGGGGTAAATTAAGTGAAGTTATTGTGCCCTACTGTGGAAGAGGTGTGCTCAATCCACTGCATTTGACGCGAAACTGTGGCGAGGGTTGGAATGACTCTTCATCTATGAAATACCATGATAAAAGGGCAGACTCTAATGTGTATACAATCAGTGTTTGCTTTGACTCAGATACCCTACTTATAAAGAAAAAGGACTACAGTAGCACAATAGGGATGAGATGAATTAACGCCACATGGTCCTGCGTTCGAATTCTGTGTGGAGTTTTTCAATCAAAACGTCAATACAAGTATGTACAAACATATTGTTTGGATGCTGTACTGCATACAGACAATGAAATAGACTACAACACTTGCATCACGGTAAGGTGTTGTCGAGAGACAAAGTGGTCGTTTTTGTTATTCACCATATAGGAGTCGTAGTCCAGTAGGGTTGAGGTGATGCAAAGCTACACGGCCTAAAATTCGACATATAGGCAGAGTTATCTATTGAAACTTTCGATATGAGTATAAGAACAGTACTTGTTGCAATGTTCTCTTGTTAGTAAATCCATTAAATAGGCTACAGTACTTACAACACCTTATGATATAAGCGGTAGCACTATGGGTTTGAGGTGATGTGGAGGCATTTATATATATATATATATATATTTTGGAAGGAGGCCATTTATGATGCATGCGTTGTTGAAGTCAACAGCTGCGATAGCATTATTATGCTTGTAGAAATGCTTTTCTAAGTTGCGCACCAACGTGCGGTCGGCTGGAAGCAGGTTCTTAAGGAGATTGCTGAAGTCCATGGTGTATATCTCTCGAGACGTCTTTCGGCCTTAACTGGCCATCTTCAGGAGGTGTGGGCTGGTCAAATTGATGACGGAGAATGAATCGAAGTGGCTGTGTGACGGTATATAGCGGTGTGGAGCGGATCACCGGGCAGTGCCCGGGACGGGGCGTCAGCCAATCAGCGCACGGGAATCATTCTCTGCCTTCTGGTTGGTAAAGACATTTCGGGCTGTTGTTGGATGTTGATAGCGGGCTTTTGGTTGAAAATGAGCACCGCTTCTGTCATTCTTAGTCGTCTGGTGTCGTTGTTTCTCTCGATGATGGTGGTGTTGTTTTCCATGTGGTGCCTTTTGAGTACGAGCCCATGTTCGTAGAGGTAATGCCTCCTTATGGCGCCGTCCTGCAAATGGGCTGAGATCCTCTTCGACAGTGTCGTGGTGGTTACGCCGATGTACTTGGAGTTAGGGCGACTGCAGTCGCCACTGGAGCATGTGTGTTCGTACACGGTATTCACCTCTTGCATATCACTAGTCTTGGGTAGGCAGCTGTTCTTTATGACCAAGTTGGATGTCTTGCGTGTCTTGTAGTAGATGACGAGGTCAATTTTTAAAGCCGGGTCGGTAGGGGTGACATTTTTGTAGATTATATTTCTGAGGGCTTTTTCGTCATCCTTATAGGCTGAAGACATAGTACCCTTGTAAAAGAGTTTTAAATTTTGTGTAGCTAAATGTTGTTCCTGTTGACGCATAAAGTTGTCTAGTCGATGTTGTATGACGTTATTTATTTCTGCCAAAGGATAGTTGTTGTTGGTAAGAAGAGTGGTGATTCTTTTAAGTTCCGCGTTTGTAGCTGTCCATGGGCTCGTACTCAAAAGGCACCACATGGAAAACAACACCACCATCATCGAGAGAAACAACGACACCAGACGACTAAGAATGACAGAAGCGGTGCTCATTTTCAACCAAAAGCCCGCTATCAACATCCAACAACAGCCCGAAATGTCTTTACCAACCAGAAGGCAGAGAATGATTCCCGTGCGCTGATTGGCTGACGCCCCGTCCCGGGCACTGCCCGGTGATCCGCTCCACACCGCTATATACCGTCACACAGCCACTTCGATTCATTCTCCGTCATCAATTTGACCAGCCCACACCTCCTGAAGATGGCCAGTTAAGGCCGAAAGACGTCTCGAGAGATATACACCATGGACTTCAGCAATCTCCTTAAGAACCTGCTTCCAGACGACCGCACGTTGGTGCGCAACTTAGAAAAGCATTTCTACAAGCATAATAATGCTATCGCAGCTGTTGACTTCAACAACGCATATATATATATATACACACATTATATATATACATATATATACATATATATATATGTATACATACATATATATATAAATATATATATATATATCACTGTCCAGTAATGTCGTTACACATAACCAC
>NC_134815.1:23464161-23466661 GCF_046742065.1 Oratosquilla oratoria
CTAAATATTCATTTCCTTTATCCACCTATCCTGTGGTGGGGGAAAAGAATTCTGCCACCAGGTCTTCCCACTTGAGTTGTACGAGACGACAAAAACGGGGTGGGGATAGGACTAGGAATCCTGCTACTTGTAGCCCCAAAGGGGACATTCCTAAAAAAGTAAAGGCATAAGAGGGTCTAGGAGTTTTCCAACCAGTACCCTAAGGTTTGGGTCTTTTAACGTGAGTAGATGTGGTACAAATGAGAGTAAAAGGAAAGAGATGGACAGTATGTTTATGACAAGAGAGATGGATATGTTGGCATTGACTGAAACTAGGTTGAAAGAGAGGGGCAAGGGTGAGTTTGGGAGTGTAGTTGGGAGATTCTCAAGAGTGAAGAAAGGACGAGGGAGAGCAGGGGTGGCTATATTAGTAAGTGAAGAGATAGGTAAGCGTGTATTGGAGCGGAAGGAGGTTTCTTCAATGTTAATGTGGATGAAGGTGAAGTTTGGAAGGGAGATGTGGGTTTTTGTAAGTGAATATGGGCCTGGTAGTGAGAAGAGCGTAGAGGAAATGGAGGCTTTTTGCATGGATTTAAATGATTGCATAGAAGAATTATGAAGAAATGTCAATGTAGTTGTATTGGGAGACCTTAATGCTGGATAGAAAATGAAGAAATAGATGGAGTGTTTGGGAAGTATGGATTTCCAGGAAAAAATCGTAGTGGAGAGTTGATGGTGGAGATATGTCTAGAAAGAGAGTTGATGATAGCAAATACAGTGTTTAGGAAGAAATTCAAGCATATATATATATATATATATATATATATATATGTATATATATATATATATATATATATATGTGTGTGTGTGTGTGTGTGTGTGTGTGTGTGTGTGTGTGTGTGTGTGTGTGTGTGTGTGTGTGTGTGTGTGTGTGTGTGTGTGTGTGTGTGTGTGTATGTGTGTGTGTGTGTGTATGTGTATGTGTGTGTGTGTGTGTATATACATATATATATATATATATATATATATATATATACCTATATATATATATATATATATATGTGTTGAGACATTCTGACAGGTTGATGTAAGCGGAATAGGAAACACAGGAGTCTTGGTCTTGAGTTTATTCCTGACTAGTTTCGCAGGTATGCTTTTTCAAAGCATACCTGCGAAACTAGTCAGGAATAAACTCAAGACTAAGACTCCTGTGTTTCCTATTCCGCTTACATCATATATATATATATATATATATATATATATATTGAGTAGTAGTCGTCACTCAGGTCAGGTCAACTGGGTAGCTGCTTTAATTAGTGATATTACGAGTGGTTGTGCTACCGTGTTCAGCGGAAGACAAAAATAGCAATGAGCTTGGATGGAAAACGGCGAAAAATAAGATACGGAATAGTGAAAAAAAAAGTCCTCACAAGCCCCGCTCGATTACAAGAACTCGTTTCAAGCTCTAGCGAATCTGTAGGAAGAAGAAACAAATGAAATTCAAGAGAAGAAGGGAAGGGCAGACGCTGGACCCCTGCCCACAGGTAAGATTTTGGTTGTAGGAGACAGTCAAGTGAGATACTTAGACAAGGCTTTCTGCGATAAAGATAGGAAACACAGGACTCAGGTATGTTTCCCCCACGCGGGGATAGGAGATATTAGAAATAGAATTGAAGAATGTTTAGTAGGGGAAAGTAAGGACCCTGTAGTTTGCTTACGTGCCGGGGGTAATGATATAGGTAAGATGGCGAGCGAGGAATTGTTTGCGCGGTTCCGGGATGCGCTAGACAAGATTAGAAATAGGGGAGGTGTTCCTGTTGCATGTGGAATCCTTCCGAGTTGTAGAGCTGGAGGCATTTGGCATTCCAGGGCAATTGCAATGAATTACAGGCTGGCAAAACATTTTAAGGCCAATGGATGGGTATTTGTCGACAACTGGGACAGCTTTTACGGTAAGAATCATCTATATACAAGGGACGGGGTGCACTTGTGCCCAGAGGATTTCGGCTCCTTCCTGAATCCCTTGAGCGAGAAGTAGGCATCCTGAGAAGTATGCTGGGGGTTACTAGGCTTGATAGCGTGAGAAATGAGGAGGTGAGGAGGAGAACAGGAGAACAGGGGTGGAAAGGGAGCTGGGAGATAGGGTTGATGAAAGAGTATTAGGATGGTTTGGACACATGGAAAGAATGATTGAAGAAAGACTAGTAAAGGAGGTATGGAAGGCAGATGTGGAGGGAGTGAACATGAGGGGACGTCCTAGGATGAGATGGATGGATGGGGTGAAGGGGACTTTGGGGAAGAGGGGAATGTCTATTGAGGAAGGACGGGAGAGGACAGAAGACAGGGGTGAATGGAGAATGGTTGTATATGGAAAATGTTGTGATGCATGAGGTGGAATGGACGGGGGAATGGGGGGTGAGGTAGTGTGTGTGAGCAAAAATTTTGACGCAGCCTGAAGGGTTTTCTCCCCGTCCTCTCCTTTATATGGGGGGACGGAGAGGGGGGTCGCCGATTTAATGAA
>NC_134815.1:23469161-23474161 GCF_046742065.1 Oratosquilla oratoria
TACTTTCCTTCTTTCATCTATTTCCTGGTCATTCTCCCCAGTTTTTTCTTTCATTTTATATTATATGACCATCTTTCGCTCTCTCTCTCTCTCTCTCTCTCTCTCTCTCTCTCTCTCTCTCTCTCTCTCTCTCTCTCTCTCTCTCTCTCTCTCTCTCTCTCTCTCTCTCTCTCTCTCTCTCTCTCTCTCTCTCTCTCTCTCTCTCTCTCTCTCTCTCTCTTTCTCTCTGCAAAACGTTTTGATTAAATGACCGTTTCCTTTCCTTTCTATCTTTGTTCTTCCCGGTCTCTCTGTCTCTGTCTATTCATCTATATATCTGTCTTCTTTTTGCAAGCACAAACAAACACACGCTCACGCTCTCTTCACAAGCAGACTTGAGTTTCTGCAAGCTTCTCTGTTTCCGAATATTTAATCCTTGACTTTCCAATATCTGAATTTTTTCTTTCTTATTTTTCCCTTACTCTTCATACACAGCTTATCCCCCCTTTCCTCTCGTCCTTTCGCTCATATTTTCCTTTATTTTTGCTCATATTTTACCTCTGCCCTTTCCGCCATCCATTTTCTCTCAGTCTTTTCCTATTCCTTTTCCTTCTTTAACTTTTTGTTTGTTTCTTCTTCACTTCTGCAGCAGGTGACTCGTGTACCTATTTATTTTAAATTTAATTTTGTTAACTTCGCGTAGCTTTTCTTTCGAAATGTTGTCGAATACAGTTTGTTGTTTTCAGCCTTCATTGAATTGCAATTTTCCACAAATTTCTGATTTTACTTTGAGCTTGTGTGGGCGTTGCGATAAATTTGTCATTATAATGATTAATACAAAATTTGGTCTCTTTCAAGTGTCGGTCAAGTTAGATTTTTTTTTTTTTTTTAGTGTACCTAGAAATCCGTTCCTATTTTTCCTTGAAAGTTGGTATTTAGTCATAAATCCACAATATCCAATCATTTCTAAGAATACATGCCTCGTAGTTACAGAGGCAAGGCTGTATTTTTTCATTTGTTGACTCAAATACAAAGAAAATCAGTAATCAGTCACCTTTGCCTCAAGTGCAATGTGGAACATGTTGTCAAGTTACATATACAAGAGAAAAGGTTCCAGAACAATACCCTGTGACACTTTTGTTCTCACGAGGGATTTGTGCTGTGTATTTGATCTGAATGTGTTCCACAGCTGGATACAAATTCTGAAATCCGCTGAAACAGACCGTAAAACAAAATCCTTTATTCTTTTGATTGGGTTAAATCTCAGTTCCATACACGTAGTCAAAATATTGGGTATTCTAAAACGATGAAAAACATGATATTCTTAAAAAGCCTTCACAAGCATTGAGAACAGAGTATTATGTATTCCTACGCATCTTGTATTAATTATTTCTTCCGGTCTCATATTATGCAGTCCTTACATTCTTGTGAGATGGATTCCCATCATTTCTTTATTATGTATTACTAATGCTCCTGTAATAATTGTTCCTATCAATTTCGCAATATGTATTCATGTAAGACTTCTATTGCATCTCGTCACCACCTTAATAATATGTACACCCATCGCTTTTCTACTATACCTCGTACATGTTTGCAGCATTCTTGTAACATGTATCCATACCACTTCTTCTTGAATCCTCATGACTGGTCTTATTTTCGTCTGAATTAAAGTATTCCACAGAATTATAACTTAAAATCATATTTTTTTCCCCTTTTTATGCCTAACATTTACGTCAGCCATTTCCAAGAAATTTTACTCAGCAGAGGGACACCTTTCGTTACAGCAGAAGGGTTGAATCCATCACAAACATATTTTCATTAGTCCGTTCGTTATTTTATTTTTCTACAAGTTTACTGTTTATCTTAGATGCCACCAGACTATATTAATCATTCGACGAAAAACTACCCTAGTAAAGATCGAGTAGACTTGCCTGGTCTTACAATATATTTATCTATTTATTTATCATATGCTCATCTATTGAATCGTGTGTCTATAAATGTATTTAACTAATAGTTTAATTAATTAGCTAAACAATTATCAGTAAATATGTACATATTTACTTATTAATTTCTCTATTTGTTTATCTATTTATTTATTCATTAAGTTATTTATTTACTTATTTACCTATTTATTCATTCATTTACTTATTATTCATTTGTTTATTTAACTATGTTTTCGTTGATTGATTGATTGATTGATTGATTGATTGATTGATTGATTGATTGATTGATTGATTGATTGATTGATTGATTGATTGATTGATTGATTGATTGATTGATTGATTGATTGATATTTTTATTCATATACTAACTTATTCATTATTTGTCTATCTATTTATATATTTATTTTTGATTAATTAATCTACTTATTTATTTGTCTATTGTTTAACTATTAATTTTGTTTATATTTTGTTTATCTATATATCTATTCATTTTTATTCTTATAATTATTTATCTATTTATCTATTAATTTGTAATGTACTGAAGCCATCTGATCGTAAAAGCTAATATGAATGTATCGAGTATTTCTTCTACTTGATAGAGGTAACGAGGCACAATTCTGTGTTATTTATCATTGGGGGAAAAGGACTGAGTTATAAGTTCTACCTCTCCCCATTTCCCCTACTTTCATTCTCTCTCTCTCACTCTCACTCTTATTCTCACTCTCACTCTCACTCTCATTCTCATTCTCACTCTCACTCTCACTCTCACTCTCATTCTCATTCTCATTCTCATTCTCACTCTCACTCTCACTCTCACTCTCTCACTCCCACTCTCTCTCCCTTTCACTCTCACTCTCACTCTCACTCTCACTCTCACTCTCACTCTCACTCTCACTCTCACTCTCATTCTCATTCTCATTCTCACTCTCACTCTCTCACTCTCGCTCTCACTCTCTCTCTCACTTTCACTCTCACTCTCACTCTCACTCTCACTCTCACTCTCACTCTCACTCTCACTCTCACTCTCACTCTCACTCTCACTTTTATTCTCACTCACCCGGAATCTACACCTTGCCCTCATTTTCTCATGATCACTCTCCTGTTCTTCTCCCTTTCCTATATTTCCCTCACTTTCTCCGTTTCCCTTTTCCTCTCCCTTTTATTCTTCCTATCCTTCTCCCTGTCCCTCTCATTCTCTACCCCCATTTTCCTCTCCCATTCTCATCTCCATCTAACCTTTTCTCTCCTCTTTCTTTCTCTCTCTCTCTCCCTTTACCTCTCTCTCTACCTCACCCTCTCACTCTCCACCTCACCCCCTAACCTCTTGTATATTTACTGTAGGCATAACTTCCTTGTGCAACCAACCCGCAACTGGTCCGTGGGTACTTCCCTCCTTAGTAGTGGAACATAAAGAATAGGAACGATCCCCTCTCTCTCCACAGACGCTGTCATGATTGCCTCCCCTCTTATCCTGTGGAGAGCGGCGTGTTTCGTTTCTTTCTTGGCAAGTCTCCTCCTCCCTCCCCACTTCCAAATCCCATACCCGTTTTTTATCTATATATTGATGTATCTAAATTCCAAACCTTCCTCTCTTCTCTCTTTTTTTTTTTATCTATTTTCTATTTTAATTTTCTTTTTTTTTGGGGGGAGGTAAATTTAACAGAAAATGTTTGTCACGACTCATAAACAAAACCTATCAAGTATATATGAACTCGAAAGGAATGATTCCTTTGTTGCCAAAGATGTGTCACAAAAATGAACGAAATAGTCATGTGGCAACCAATATAAAAGAAGAACTACCCAGCACAGAATGGGCCATGTGAGATAAGCTATAACCTTCTCGATATTAAGTGGGTGATACAGAGTGAATACAATAGCCTAGGGTAGGCCAGAATAAAAGAAAATATGTCCCCAGGTACTTGGGGAAAACCAATGGAGATAGACTTTAGCCTCTTCGACTTCATGTGGGTAACACGAAATTGAATACAGTAGCCTGAGGGAGGCCAGAATAAAAGGGGAAATTGTTAGATGGTAGTAAAGGGACCAATTGGGATAGGCTATAGCCTTTCCGAAACCAAGTGGGCGCCATGAAAATGAATACAATTGCCCTCCAGTGACGAGAATAAGAAAATAAAAAAAGGCCATCCGTTACTGAAAAGGGTAAAGTCTTGATTTCCAAGTCAGCGTCTTTCATTTCCTTTACCAAGTCGATTCGCTCCAGGACTTGATTTCCCCTCGATATCTTTGATTCCTCGCTTTCCTTGGTCGTAGGCCTCGGCAGCAATCTTTGTCCAGGGGCCTGAAGCCTCGATCACACTCGCCTCCCTCTCTTCCCCCCCCCTTCCCCCCCTTCCCCCCCTCTCTCCCGATTTCGAAAACGATGGGAGATAAATCCTGTACCGGAAAGTTTTGTTAAAATGCATTTTAGTTTTGCTGAGGTTTCTCCTCCTTCCTCGGATCCTCTTGACTTTTTGATTGGCGCTCAGACCAGAACCACGCCTGGGGTTATCCCTTTAAATCATGACAATTGTTCTTTCTCAGGTCTATATAGACTTTTATTTATTTCGAAACTTTTCAGTAAAAACAGTACACTTTCCAGATAGATTCGTGCTCCTTTTCATTCAAATAAGTTTGCTTGGCGATATGAAATAGCTTGGCTATTTCAATCAAATGCGGCATCCAGAGAGCTCATTGAAATACATATATATTACTTTCTCTACTAATGTAAATAATATTTGTGATACCTTCCCATTTGATATGAAATATCTAAATAAATAATTTATAGTTGGAAAGTGACATTTTCAATTGTATATATCTATCAATTGATTGCCATTTTCTTTCTTAAATGTTAAGATATCCTTCTTCATCTCTAATCCTTTGCATGATTCCGTATCAATATATTGTTTTCTCCAATCATTCTCCCTATCTCCCTCTCTCTTCCTGACTTTTCGTACTTCTCCTTACCTTCTCATTCTTGATCCCCTTTCCACCTCGTTTTCTCTTCCCCGTCTTTCTTCTCGCATTCTCCTCTTTGTCTTTTCTTTGTCTCCCGATTTTTGTCCTCACGCGTGTTTCTAT
>NC_134815.1:23479161-23489161 GCF_046742065.1 Oratosquilla oratoria
ATTAGTTACCTTGAAAATGTTAAAAGCAAAATCTATGATTGTTCTTTAATATTTACAATACATAGTGACTCAAAAACATTTTAAAACTAAAGAAAAAAAACGTGTAGGGTCGGAACAAGTAACACAGATAGATTGAAATTGTGAATTACAGGGACTGTAAGGCGGAATGGACAAAATGACAAGACGATTTGATCAACGCACGCCCACAACCACAACACTCAATTCCTAAAAGTCACACTCACGACTAATCTATTAGTTGTGCAAAGAAACAACTTCCGACAGATAAAGAAAGTGTGGGATACAACAAGAAGTTGGCAACTTAGATGAAACAGGGATAATGACACTAAAAATAATGCACTATATAAAAGCCGCATGGCTCCATTGATACCAAGGTCAACCACGGACGCCCAAAACCCTTAGGTTAGAATGACCATTCACAACAAGATACATCTGACACAACTAAAGCCAACAAATCTCAATACAAAAGTGATTGGGCATCTCTGAACAAGCCCCCATAAAAAAAAAAAAACTTCCTCGTTATGACTATGCTTTACAACCAAGTAAGTGTGAGTCATGCGTGGGCAAAAATTAAAGAAATAATATAATGAAATATATCATTCTACTCACGAACAACTGAACTTACAACTTTACAATGAGATCTATATTTAACAAAGAACAAATGTCTGGCTAAGAGATCCAAGCAGGTATTTAACTGACTTTGGGAGGGGATTGACGAGGCGACAGAGAGATATAAGGGTATCTCTAATAAGAGGGATTTTGATACATGCCTCTGCTCGTTTGTAAACTGCCAGTGACCCCACCCTATGATCCCACCTGACTAGACCGCGATCAACCGTGGCTGGATTTTCTTACCCTCTGACCACCAGAGCAGGGTCGAAGACCCTCCCACTCCAAATCCATTTTCTTCCACCAAACATACTAGCATGCCCTCATGCATACGTGCATAATACGCGATGAGGTCTATGATACGGCATCAGTTTTAATTCTTCTTGCGTAGCCTGGTTCTATGTACGATGTGAGAGCAAGTACCTGTTCTGTTGTGTTTCTATCAGGCCTGAAGCCTGCCTGTTCGATAGGGATATGGGGTTCAAATCGTGGTGTAGGTCATATAAGCATGATTTACCCAGGTAACTCGAAAAGGCAACATAATAATATAGATCGATAGCTGTAAAAAGTGTAAAAAGTGTAAAAACTAAAACAATGAAATCTGTTTGTGATCTTGTTAGAGGATATATACACACTGTGTTGCTCACACCAGTGTAAGGAATTAAATGAAATTGTTTCATGCAATTAGATTAAGAGGTAAAACTCGCAGGAAAAACATTGGCTCCCAGAGTTCCATTTTATCACTTTATATATCAACGATGTTCATGTTAAATTAGAAAAAAAAACGTGTCTACATGATTTTAAATTTATCTTCAGTGCGGTTGAAAAATTTCTCATTTGAATGTTCCACGACCTAGTTACAAGACTGTTGAATATAATGACATGCTTGTTGCCACTTCGTGATGAAACTATTGTATATGTCAAACAATATTCAGGTGACGTTGTTTCCTGTTGGAAATTACATAAATAATAAATACGTGTTGGTTCAGCTGGACTCCATGCTGAGGAACACATGGAGCAGCTATTGTATATCACCTACAGACACAACAAACTATAATTTGAAATACTGAAGTGTAATTTGATTCGATTTCCTAACGCAATTTGATTGAAGCACCTTAAGTACACTTTGGGAGAATTGTATAGCTTCATATAATCACATATAAAACATTGTAAATGCACGCCTGCTTGGTTTGTTGCCTTGGTACCTGGTAGAATCCAAAACTGAAGAATAAAGATAGCCTCAAAGACCTGACCCTGCACGTGACACACTGCAAAAGTGTTTTGCAAAAAAATATTTTAGATACTTTTGTGGTATTCTTGTGGACCAGAGTCACACGATATTCTTTGTTCATTGAAAACTAGTCTGCATAAAAAAATAAAAATAAATGCTGATCTTTTCTAAATTTTGATATCCCTGCTTTCCACGGTTTTCCATAAATCTTTCTTATACTAAAGCTATGAATCCTTCTTTTCGATGCAATATTTTCTCCAGGGACAAAAAATCTGATGTTTATCACCTAAGTTCACTGTGTACTATAAGTTATTTCAAGATTACCTTGACAAATAAGCAAGCACAACCTTGCGAATGAGAACAGACTATACCAAATAAATATTAATCAACAATCTACTGAAAATAGATAATCATTTACATGCATCAGTGCATGAAATTTATGAAAACAAAATTATAAAAGTCTTTGAAATCTTATATCCATCAGACTACGTCATAGAGCCCCAATCCGCTACGCTTAAGCAACAAAATAATTTCCTTAAGCATATTGCCCACAAGCGTAACAGAACCTTCATCTTATGTTCCACAACACATCTACACAAACATACTGTATATACATACAAATATCATAAAAGCAATGCAATACAAAGCATCAGTTCCATTACAAAAGAAGCACCTCCCTATACCATATGTTATGTACACACAATCCACATAAAAGACATCTTATAACAACACAGAGCGAATTATAAATATTTCTTTATAAATGACATTTGAGTCATTCAAGTGGTCGTTGCATTGTTGTAAGTGAAGCAACTGTAGATCTTCATTGCTTTGTATCTACAGCTGTATTTTCATGTAATAATTTTTATATTTTACACGCTTTAAATTTAAAAACGTATTTTGTGAAATCTAAAGCTATTTTGTTTATACTCACACATTCTTTAGGAATAATTACAATAATTTTCCAAACCTTGCGACTGACAGATTACTTTCTTTGTAATAACAATTGTTTTTTTTTATTTAACAGTGATACGCTGATGATGTATAATTTTGAGCTAATTCTAGGATAAGATTAAACTGATTTAATTAAGTTTACTATACACGTAATGGTGCTGTTCTTATAGCGGTCAGATATAGGTACTCTGATGGGCACGATTTTGTTGATGTGCTTGGTAGAGTGGCGTGATAAAGGGACGTTAGGTAGATGACGAGATGTCGGTAAATAGGGTGAATGAGTAGATCTTTTCCAAACTTCCTCATTATCTCCTGATGCCTCTCTGACATCCTTGGGAGATTCAGGGTTGTTAGGGTGTTTTATGTGTGTGTATGTGTGCGTGTGTGTGTATGTGTGTATGTGTGTATTTGTGCGTGTGTGCGTGTGTGTGTGTGTGTGTGTGTGTGTGTGTGTGTGTGTGTGTGTGTGTGTGTGTGTGTGTGTGTGTGTGTGTGTGTGTGTGTGTGTGTGTGTGTGTGTGTGTGTGTGTGTGTGTGTGTGTGTGTGTGTGTGTGTGTGTGTGTGTGTGTGTGTGTGTGTGTGTGTGTGTGTGTGTGTGTGTGTGTGTGTGTGTGTGTGTGTGTGTGTGTGTGCGTTTATATGTGTGTGTTTGTAAACAATAATAGATCGATAAATAACAATTGGTTTATTAGGTCAACAATGATGCAGTGATACGCTGACAACGTACAATTTGAGCTAATTTTAAAACTAGGAGATGAGTTGATGATATGCACTACGGAAGGAATGGCGCTTTCCTTGTAGCAGCCAGTCTTCGGCGCTCTGATGGCCACATGTTTACTGTTGTACTTGGTAGCATGGCGTGGAAGGAGAGTGTTGGGCGGGAGGAAGTGTCGGTGATGTGGATGAGTGAGTAGATTTTTGTCAAACTTCCTCATCGCCTTCCAATACCTGTCGGACAGTCTTGAGAGGTTGGTTAGGGCGTTATCATACTCATCGTAAAGAGGTCAAAGGATGATCCTGCAGGCTTCTGTGTTCTCTTTAGTTGATGCTTTTGTGTGAGGATGAGTAAAGGAGATCACAGTGAGGAAGCGTACATGAGGGTGGAGATCATAAAGGCGATGTAGACTCCACGTAGTTCCTCACCTGGCGTCCCTATTGACCTGTGCAAGCGCAACATGTACAGTTTGTATGATATTGTCCTCACTGTGTTGTTAATTTGTTGCTTCTAGTTAAGCTATTCATCCACCGTTACATCGAGCAACCTAGTGGACTGGATCACTTGGAGGGAATTAGCTACTATTGACAGTTGGGGATGGGCCACAGCCTGGAGGGACGTACAGAAGTGCATTACTACAGTCTGGTTTAGGTAAATTGTCACTTTGTTGTCTAGTCCACGTCTTAAGTTTGTCCAAGGTGGACTCCAACGGTGAGTATTCAGGCTGTTCAGTACTGGCGGAAATGCCGTGTCATACATACTTCCAGCGATTCTGGGTATCCATGAGGGCATCGTTCATAAGGATGAGGGAACACAGTTGTCCCATCTTAGTAGCAAGTCGAGAAAATTTACAAGGCAGTGGGTAGTGCGTGTGTGCGTTTGTGCTTGTCTGCGTGTGTGCGTGTGTGCGTTTGTACTTGTATACATGTCTGCGTGTGCGCTAGTGCGCGTGTGCGTTTGTGAGCGTGTCCGTGTGTGCACATGTGTCCGTGTGCGCGTGTGCGCTGGTAACTTCACGTGTACTTGTACGCGCGCGCGTGTGTGTGAAAGAGAGTGTGTGTGTTTGCGTGTGTGTTTGTATGTGTGTGTTTGCGTGTGTGTGTGTATATGTGTGTGTTTGCGTGTGTGTGTGTGTGTGTGTATGTGTGTGTTTGCGTGTATGTATGTGTGTGTGTGTGCGTGCGTGCGTGTGT
Source organism: Oratosquilla oratoria (assembly GCF_046742065.1). NCBI lineage: Eukaryota > Metazoa > Arthropoda > Malacostraca > Stomatopoda > Squillidae > Oratosquilla > Oratosquilla oratoria. Next base: position 23,483,880 of record NC_134815.1, read on the forward strand.
GTGTGTGTGTGTGTGTGTGTGTGTGTGTGTGTGTGTGTGTGTGTCTGTGTGTATGCGTGCGTGCGTGCGTGTATGCGTGCGTGCGTGCGTGTGTGTGTGTGTGTGTGTGTGTGTGTGTGTGTGTGTGTGTGTGTGTGTGTGTGTGTGTGTGTGTGTGTGTGTGTGTGTGTGTGTGTGTGTGTGTGTGTGTGTGTGTGTGTGTGTGTGTGTGTGTGTGTGTGTGTGTGTGTGTGTGTGTGTGTGTGTTTGTGTGTGTGTGTGTGTGTGTGTATTTACCCAGTTCTATTTACCTAGTTGTTTTTACCTAGTTGTATTTTATGGGAAGAGGGCTATGCTCTTAGTGACCCACTTTTGTTTCTTTCAGTATCCAGTTTGATCTTAAATGTGTGTGCGTGTGCGTGTGTGTGTGTGTGTGTGCGTGCCTGTGTGTGTGTGCGTGCATGTGTTGCAGACAACTACACATTAATGAATTCGTCGCCATCGGCTTTATGAATATATAAGAGTACATAAGCCATCTTTACGCCACAAACAACGGGAAATGCAGGAGCAGCACCATCAACAACACCATCTCTGAGAGCCAGGATTTTTCCTCTCATCCTGCAAGTTTGCAGTCATGAAATTACATGTAATTACGTGGACAATCAAACTACAACAGATCTATTGGTCCTTATATGGATGTTTCGGTACTTAATCTATTGTTAATATTATCATCTCTACTGCTGTTTTTATCATTACAATTTTCTTCCTTTTCTTTCCCTTTTTTTCATCCTTAATCTATCTGGAAGTCAATAATTCTAATCGGGGATTTATAGCTAAGTAAATGTTTAGACGTTCACTGAATCCCTCTACAGTAATGTAACCAATGACGTTGGATGGTAGACCATTGCTTATATGAACAATGGGAATGAAGAAAAAGTGTTTTGACAAGCCAGTTTGAAATTGTCTCCCCACAATCTTTGTATCAGTTACTTCTAGCTGCATTGGTGGCGTAATTTTCTAATTACTTTTCCACGTCTGTTTTCAGTTCCTTTAACTATTCTTGAAAACCCCAATGATATTTCCTCTCATTCTCCATTTAGAAAAACTGAAAAATAGTTTTCTCAAGCACTTTTTGCACAGCTTGTTTCATAACCTAGGAATGAACTTTGTTACTCTTCGCTACACTATTTCTAACTTCCGTATTCCTTTATTGTAATAAGTAAACCACCACTGTACTCTAGGTTAGATCTGACCAAGGCGTTGTAAACCTTAAGAAGAATTTTTCAGCTCTAAATTTAAAAGCTCTACCTATAAGCCTCATTAATTTATTTGGTCACCTCCGAGCACTGTTCACTTAGTTTGAGATTATTTGAGATAACAACATCAAAGTCTTTCTCTTATTCTACACTTGCCAGTTGCTCACCATTCATTGTGTTGTTTGCCTAGACATTACAATTACCAATATGTACTTTACATTTATCTACACTGAATAACGCCCGTGAATTTTTGGCCCTTTCACATGAAGTGTTCAAATTACTTACAAAGGCAAAGGATCACAAAGGCGGAGCATGCCGACAGGAGACCTTTTGATCCATATCTAGGTCGGATGCGAAAAAAAAATCATATTAATAATAAAATAATAAATAAAAACTATAATAATGTAAATAACAAATAAAATACATAAATAAATGCATAGGTATAGTTGAATAATAAACAAACAGGTAAATAGTAAATAATAATAAATTGACATATAACTAATAATAAATGAAAATCAGACAGACAAATGATAACAAAACAAAAACAAATAATATAAAATAAATTATAATCATCACATCATCTTACTTAGGTATTTATCAAAATGATTCTTAAAGCTTCGAACTGAACTACATTGCACTACCTGTGCAGGAAGTTTATTCCATTCATTAACTACACGGTTGGCAAAGTTGTTTCTACCTACTTCCAAATTGAATCTATTTCCGGACAGTTTGAGACCATTGTTTCTTGTCTGATTCTCATTCAATGTGAAAATTTGGTCACTTTTAATGTTGTCAATTCCCTTTAAAATCTTAAAAACCTGTATCAAGTCACCTCTGAATCTACGGTTTTATGTGTTTTAGTCGATTTTCGTATGATTTATTTTTGATATTTAGAATCAGTTTTGTGGCTCGCCGTTGTACTTTTTTCCAGTCTGTCAATGTCTTTAATGAGATTCGGTGACCATACGGAAACAGCATATTCCAAATGTGGACGAACTAACGATTTATATAGCTTGTTAATGAGTGATGGACTTTCGAAATCAAAAGATCTTGCAATCAGTCCTAGGATCTTATTTGCTTTCTCAGAGGCTGAAATACACTGCTTGGATGTTTTGAGGTCGTTACTGATAATTACGCCGAGATCTTTTTCACTTTCCACTTTTGTTAACGAATTTCCAAATAACTTGTAATCGTACTTACTGTTATTTTTACCTATGTGCATTACCTTGCATTTACTTGTGTTAAATTTCATTAGCCACTTTTCAGACCATTGCTGCAATTTATCTAAATCTTCTTGAATATCTAATTGGTTCGAGTGATCATTTGCCACTCCGCACAGTTTTGTATCATCAGCAAATTTGGAAACAGTAGATTTTAGTCCATGGTCTATATCATTTATATATACTATGAATAGAAGTGGCCCAAGAACGGAACCCTGAGGAACTCCACTTGCAAAACTTTTCCATCCAGAAGTTTTTCCATTTAAAACAACTCTCTGTTTTCGACCAACCTAATAGGCTACCACTTATTCCATGCAAAGCTAATTTAGTAAGTAGTCTTTCGTGTGGGACGGCATCAAAAGTTTTTGCAAAGTCTAGATATATTAAATTTATGTTGTTTCTTTTGTCATCTTGATTCATGTTGATTCTTTTTGGTGTATAATCGATACAATCTTATTTGCAATATTTGTATGATCTGCAAATCTGGATAACTTACACTTTACATTTTATCCAGGTCATTCATGTATATCAGAAAGAGTACAGGATCTAAGTCTGAACCTTGAGGCACTCCACTTGATACACAATGCCAGTCTGAGCATTTTCCACTCAAAAAAGCACGCTGCTTACGATAAGACAGTCATTCAGAAATCCTATTATACTTTTTATACCATGGGATTCCAGTCTACTTAATAACATCCTGTGAAGACTTCATCGTTTTTGTTGTTATTGTTGTTTTTTAATTAAAGATATATAAAGTCAACTGTGGTTGAAGACGGATTAGGAGGAGGAGGAAGACATCCTGGTTTGAATTTCTGTGTTCAATTAGTAAGGAATGAATTAAATAAAGGTATAGTACATGTTCGATTGGATATCGATGAATGGGACTCTATCTCTGATGTGCATTGTTTTGAGGAGATGAAGTCGTCTGGGGTCTTTACCACTGCACCACGAGTGAGTGTGTGTGTGTGTATGTGCGTGCGTGTGTGTGTGTGTGTGTGTGTGTGTGTGTGTGTGTGTGTGTGTGTGTGTGTGTGTGTGTGTGTGTGTGTGTGTGTGTGTGTGTGTGTGTGTGTGTGTGTGTGTGTGTGTGTGTGTGTGTGTGTGTGTGTGTGTGTGTGTGTGTGTGTGTGTGTGCGTGCGTGTGTGTGTGTGTGTGCGTGTGTGCGTGAGTGTGTATGTGTGTATGTGTGTGTGTGTGTGTGTGTGTGTGTGTGTGTGTGTGTGTGTGTGTGTGTGTGTGTGTGTGTGTGTGTGTGTGTGTGTGTGTGTGTGTGTGTGTGTGCGTGCGTGTGTGTGTGTGTGTGTGTGTGTGTGTGTGTGTGTGTGTGTGTGTGTGTTCACATTGGTCTTTGGATCACATGCTGGATTCGTGATCTGTGTGTGTATGTGTTTCTGTGCATTTGTGTGTGCGCGTGGGAGCGAACAATGTAATATAAATGCACGGTATTCTTTTAATAATATTTCCACCCGGATAATAAATCATTGATTGCGATTTCCTGCACAGAAATTAAAAGGCGTTCTGCTTCTTGCAAATCCAATCAAAATTCTATTTCTTAGGTAGAAGGAGAACTTGCGTATTTATTTTTTTATGTTATATTTGCTGTACAAAATAAAACAATCATTATTGAATAGCACAGTTTACTTTTAAGAAGTTTTTAGTTAGACTTATTGTAACGAAGTAAAATTACTAAAAACAAAAGAAAGAGAAAAATATTTCTCTGCACAACTGTCGAGTGTTATTAATCACGATACTTGGTATAGTTTACAATAACTATGACCAAGATCACTGTAGTTAACTTCCATTTTCTAATTCTATAGACCGAGTGATTGTTATTTACCCTAGTTACTCGAGAAGGTAGGTCAAAATTGCCTTCTTTGGTTGTAGATAATAGGGTACTGGTGTGCACTCATTCCAATAATAAACATGATTTCAAAGTTAATTTGTGTGTATGTTCAAAATAGAGATCACCGTTTTTCAATTTATTTTCTTTAAAATTCTCCCAATTATACTTTACAAAGTAAAGGTTGTAAATTTTAGAAACGAGAATATTTTGGAAGCTTACTCTCCACCTTTTTCTTTACCAAGTATTTACAAGTTAGGCATAGAAAAAAATCTGCTCTGGAATACGTGAAGAAAGTGTTGTAGGAAGAATAGAAAAGTGATGAAGAGGGAGAAGGAAGTGATGATGGAGAGCTGCTTCTTAACCACTGTGGCGCATGTTATAGATAATATCAATGTTAAGCTAATTACAGAATACCCACACTGAATAAGAGTATGTTACCTTTCGTCTATTTGTGTTCAAGCACTTAATGCAACTTCACATAATCTGTCAATATATGTGATTCATATATTTGTTGTATGATGTTATGCATCGTCCTTTATGCATAAGTAGACTGAAATTGTTACCAGCTCTTCATTCTCCATCTATAATATTCAATCAACTACAATCACAGCTACATTATAATTCTGTATGATGAGTTATACAAGACCTCGACATGCATCAGCCATGAAATGATTAAGAATATCATTCCAACTTGTAAAAAAGATAAAGGAACAACAATACTTTCAAATAATTTTGATAGAATTAAGATAAACGTGATTAAAAATAATAGATAACAAAAAAAACGTTAGAAAATGAACGAATTAAGTAAAGAGAAAAAGAATAAAAGAGGAAGGAAAAGAAAGGAAACCATGAGAGGAGGGAAAAAAGTATTAGGTGGAGGAAATTGAAGGGAGGAACGCAAACAATAAAAACGAGTCACCTCGCGGAAAGAGATTTAGCATACCATTAAATTTGATCCCAAAAGAAAGAGGAAAAGATAACAT
>NC_134815.1:23494161-23496661 GCF_046742065.1 Oratosquilla oratoria
TGCATGAATAACGAATATACAAATGAACAAGTAGACAAATAAGCAAAACAGTATAAAAATGAATATGAACATAAATAACTACATATTAAGTTTTACTTCCTATATCTATATAAGTATATCACTAAAAGTGCGGTATGTATTATTATATATCTGCTCTTACACGTTAATTACACATATTCTTCGCCAAGCAAAAAAAAAAAAAGACTTTCATATATGTATATATATATATATATATATATGTACATACATATAAATATATATATATATGTATGTATATATACATATACATATATATATACACATATATGTTTATATTTATATATATGTAATATATAAATACAGTATATATATATATACATATATATATATATATGTATATATATATATATATATAATATATATATATATATATATATATATTATATATATATATATATATATGCTGGTAACCACTTAAGAAAAAGAAACACAGAAATCCCTGTGCATATTTCTGATCACGTGTTCAAGTGATTCATTTGCAAAAAAATATATATATATATATATATATATATATATATATATATATATATATATATATACATATATATATGTACATATATATATACATATATACATATATATATGTACATATATATATATATATATATATATATATAAATATATATGTATATAAATATATATATATATATATATATATATATGTATAAATGTATATATATATATACATATACATATATATATGTTTTATATATATGTATATATATATAATTATATATATATATATGTATATATGCATATATGTATATATATATATGTATATGTGTGTGTGTGTGTATGTGTGTGTGTATATGTACATATGTATATATATACATATATTATATATATATATATATATATATATATATATATATATATATATGATGAAGGTTGAAAAAGAAGTCACGGGTCTAGTTCCGAGTTCCTGAGATTATTGCTGACCGGTTTCGGTCTATGATTCTGAACCGGTCAGGAATAAACTCAGGAACTCGGAACTAGATCCGTGGCCTCTTTTTCTACCTTCATCAACTTGTCACAATGTACCAGCATATATATACATATATATATAAACATATATACATATACAAATATATATATATATATACATATATGTATATATATAAATATATATATATAAAGATATATATAAATATATATATACATATATATGTATATATATATATATAAATATATATATATATATCTATATATATATAAGTATATATGTATATATATACATATATCTCTATAGAGAAATCACCATATATTACATATACATAAATATGTATATATATATATACATATATATATATATATATATATATGTAATCATATATTTAATATATATATATATATATATATATATCTATTTATATATATATATATATATATTATATATATATATATATATATCAAGACTACTATTACACAGGACGTGCGCACCAAGATCCCCGGGTCCTCTAGTGGAGACCATTGCTTTCTTTGTAACCTAACATTTTATATTGGACAAATATATCAAAACTAGAAACCTAACATTGTATATAGGACAAATATATCAACTATTGACTTATTCAATGCAGTATAAGTTAATATAAATTTTTATAGTGAAATAAAAAACTATTTTTAAGGCAGTGTTATGCTTTGAAATGTCAATTTTAGCCGGATTTAATAGGTATTATTGTATAAGGTTAGTGGACACCAGGGTTGGCGATTTTTTTTTTTTTTTTTTATCTTTTTAAAAAATATAAAAAATATATATATTTTTTATTTAAATCAGATTTATTTGATTTTAATAGTTTTTTTATAGATTTTAAATATTGTTGGATTGCTATCTGATATGAGATCTGATTGCTAAAGGACATTTTTAGCATATCAATATAAGGAGCATTGTTATATAGACTTGCCATAAGTATACAAGGAACGGTATAAGCCTACATTTAGTATATATCACTGTGCAGCCCACAACAAGTTTCAACAAGATTCTTGTTGATACTTGTTCTAAATAAACAGCTTCTCACTGAGTCATTTGCTTCTTTGGAATCAACCAGGAAGGATGTCTTCTGGACCTGGCAGAGTGGTTCCTTCAGGCAGAAATAATGATCCTGTCTGGAATTATTTTGAAAAACTACCAACAACTTCTGGCAAAGGGTACCGAGCTAGATGCAAAGACTGCGCCCAGGAACTGCAGGGCATTGTGTCAAGATTAAAATCTCACAGAGATAAATGCCAAGGTCAGCCACAGCATACAGAAGAAGAAATTGATGACCCAGGTAAATAATTTTACTTATATTGTGGGCATTTCTCCCTTTTCATATGCAACTATATAAATTTGGTGAACAATGGAGAGCCTGTGCAATAAAAATGTGAAGGCCTAAAGAGATGATACTTCAACTTCATTACTTCTAAATTTGGGTAATGACTATATCACTATAATATACTGTATCCACTCAACTTTGGGGCCTAG
>NC_134815.1:23501661-23509161 GCF_046742065.1 Oratosquilla oratoria
TACCCCTATTGTTCCATTATACGGCGTTTCTCACCCATTCCTTCTTATTCCCTTTGTTGCAGTTCATACTAAATTAGGTCAGATCTTGTTTCTGTCATCAAATTTGTGCAGTTACCAGAGCACATCTTGAATCTAAATTGTCAAGACTAAGTATTTAATGTTATTACTATTCACAGATACTTCCCAATTCAGGTATTATTTTCATAATGTGTTGCATTTTTTTTTTTTTTTACAAAGGATTACAAAGGCGGAGCATGCTGACAGGAGACCTTTTGGTCCATATGTAGGTCGGATGCAAAAAAAATAAATGCATAAATAAAAGCTGTGATAATGTAACAAATAAAATACATAAATATAGGCATAAGTATAGATAAATAATAAAAAACATGTAAATAATAGATAACAATAAATCTATATATAACTAATAATAAATGAGAATCAGACAAATGATAACAAAACAAAAACAAATATCTATATCAATATCTACTGTATATCTTAGCCTTAGATTTTGTGGACTTTTTGCAATACCATAAAAAATTCCATGCAGTTTTTTAGTCCCACGCTATTACATTAATATATACTTATCTGTTTGTTTTAGAAAATATAGCCACTTTGTGAGACTTTCTACCAGAATAAATTGCCTAGTTTACCAGTAAATCGTTCGTGCCAGTACATGTGAGGGTTATTGCCTCTAATGCGGGCATAACAAGAACAGGGCTGAGACAGGTAAGATGATAAGGGTATAATGGGGATGGGAAGGGGAATGGTAATATAGAAAAGTTAGAAACGAAAGAAAATAGAAGTTGAAAGGCGTAGGCAGACCCACTTGCAGGTTATTGCTTCTACTTGCTGTCATAATGAGGTGCCAACTTAATATCCTCCAAAGTGATCTATACATAAAGATATGATGACCAAGTATGTTCATTACATACTTGAATATACTAAAATGTTTCAACTCTACACTATTACATTGTATCAGAACAACAATGAAACATTACATAATTATGTTTACTTACATGTAATCAAAGCAAGAACTCATGAGTCCATGCAGAGATAAATATCAACGTTAATTAATTCTGTTCAACGTCATGAGCTCACCCCCCTCCCGTATCAGGAGGCAAGACGGTGCCCCTTACAGAGGACTATGTAGCGTGGAATTTGATCAACTATACTCTTCCTCCAATTCGCTGGCGGCAGGATTTGAATTGACGTGACCTCGATCTTCTCCACGAGTAGCGACGCGACGTTCTAATCCTCTCGGCCAACTTTCATACAAATGTTAATGTAGCTGCAATATAATTGTACCTATTCTAATAGTACACATCAGTAGCATATTGCGTATTTTTACCCACATATATGCGAATACGTAGTTTGTAAACACTGATATTTCCCATGTAAAAATTATTTATAATTAGTTCATTCAAATTTTAAACTGAATTATATCAGTGCACGTTGTAAGTTAATAATTGTATACGCACAAATACAATATTACGTCAGCGCATATACGTACAACTGAAAACTCTGTAACTCAAAGATAATATTCAAGGTTTAGTAACTACGTGTTAATGTACACAAGTTAGTGAAATGGGCTGCATATTTACGTTGCAATAACTAATTAACTGAATACATCAACTGTTTACATTAATCATTTTCTAAAATATGGCTGCTCATATGTATTCGGTGTCTCTCTTTATTCATAAGCAGGATGGAAATGTAATTTATATGAGTAGAATTTCATTTATGATATAGATACCATAAGTAAATAAATTTATTTATCTAAATTGTGATTATTATCATTATATTGAAATTCTGTTTTTATTAATCAGGCTATTAACAAACTATAAAAATAGAATATACAAGTCCACATGCCTAGCTACCTTCAAATCAAAAAGCCATAGAGAAAGCAAATAGGATATTGGGATTGATACCGCATTTGTTTGACTTCAAAAGTCCAGCTATTATCACTGGTCCATTCACACTTGAAATATGCTATTTCTATACGGTCCCAAAATCTCATTGAGGACATTGATAAATTTGAAAGAGTGCAGCGGTGAGCCACAGAACTCATACCGGTTATATGAAACAACTCGTAGAAAATGGTTTAGAACAATTAAACCTAATCTCTCTCTCTCTCTCTCTCTCTCTCTCTCTCTCTCTCTCTCTCTCTCTCTCTCTCTCTCTCTCTCTCTCTCTCTCTCTCTCTCTCTCTCTCTCTCTCTCTCTCTCTCTCTCTCTCTCTCTCTCTCTCTCTCCTCTCTCTCGCCTCTATACCTCTCTCTTTTTCTCTTTTTCTCTCTTTCTCTCTCTATCTCTCTCTCTAAATAAATTAAACGTAGATTGAGGGAGACCTAGTAAAAACTAAAACAATTTAAATGGAACTGATAACATCAGAATTGAAAACGTTTATACACTAAATGGTAACAGGACGAGAAAAGTATTCAGTCGTCTAAATTTGTCAGGACGTAGGTTTAATCTAGAGGTAGATCCACCTATATATCTATACCATGGGTCTCTTCCCCATATAAAGGAGATATACAGCCAAGGAAGACACCCACTCTCACCCATTTCACTTCCATTCACAACCAAATTATTATCCTCTCATCATAGCTTTCCGTTGACGAAGGATCAACTCTGTCTCCTGCCCACTGCCCGGATCAGAAATAATACAACAAGAGGTTAAAAAAATATAAGGAATTTTATCAACAGCATTATTAGTGAATTGAACAAGCCAACTTTCAACCAAAGTAACTGAATGTAATGCTATTAAAAATTTAAAGTTCAATTACGTAAACATATTAGAATATTTTTTATTCGACTTTGTCATGGGCCAAAAAAGTTTTGTCGGCATGCTTTAACATTGTAACTGATTCTTACTGCGGGCATAAGGAAATATATAGAAAAACAATGTACATACATATACCAAAGGCTTTTTCCCCCTACATGGGGGGTAGCCAAAAAGAAAAAGGCATAGAAACCACTCCCACCCATTCCACTTCCTAAATACTCCACTCCCCTCCACCCTCCTCCCTCTCTCTTATCTCGGCACCTCCTGGATGACGGATCATCCCTGCATCCTGTCCTCTGCCCTGGGTCAGAAGCAGTGTCGCAAGACACAGCACATCCACAGCAAGGCCGCTTCATAAATTCGGCGACCCCCCCTCTCCGACCCCTCATACTTTTTTTTATTATCATCATAGATTCATATAACCATAGTGCTGGTCGCCCATTTTGTGCAGGCAGTCTATCAGGGCATTTGGTGAAGTGTAAGAGCAATAAATTCTGTAAGATTTTTTTTTTTTTTTACCAAGTTCCGCTAACAGCTGAGAACATTTAATCACGCGGTTTCTAAGAGAAATACATCACTCGTGACGCCGTAATAATTCTCTACCGTTTACTCACCTCCTTCAACCAAGTATCATACTTCATAGGTTTTCCTCTGTGCAACACTAGATAGCTATGGATCATATTTTTAAGTGCTCTGCAGTCTGGAGCTCTGAAATTTTGTCAAAATTTTCACCTGTACGACCGCTAAGCAAAAGGTCACTGGCATTAGTTGTCGCTGATTCATTTCTCAGGCCCCAAAATACGATAGAAAATATTAGTATAAGAGCCAGGAGTCATTTATTTAAGAGGTCACCAAATTTCTAATGGGTATTTTTGGAAATGACATACCCTGAGACATTAAAAAAATGGGCTGTTTAAGAATTGGGAGTAGTGGGTCTGAATTTTATAGATTTTCTTTTAACTCAAAAGTGACTTCATGTTTTCCTCTAAAATTTTGGGGTATGAAAGAAAGTTAATCTACCATTACAGTAACTTATTATGATGAATTTAATCTAAAGAAAAGGAAAATCAATGTTTTGATTTTTTTTTGTATAGTAGAAAAAGTGTCAATATATAGTTCCTTCTGTTTCCAATTTTTCATTTTGATATCACATTGGAATGTTTAACGTTCATTTTTTTTTTGGGGGGGGATGACATACATTCTCGACCATCGTGTTAAAATTTTCTCAAGTTAACTCTCTCACCATTTTGGTCATCAGCAGAACATTTTCTTTGGTATAGAAAATCTAGATCTCTCCAAATATCTTCTTATTTCCATTGACGATCTACAGATTTTTTTTATTGTTAGCAACGGTAAAATAAATTCTTTTAATCATCCGATCTCGAACAGGAGAGGTTCTCTGTATTTATTTTTTCTTCTCCTACAACTCATATACTTAACCCTCTCACTAGATCATTTTACCTCATTCATTTCAGTTGTGAACAGTTAATTCAAGTCAACGGAAGGAAACACAATATGGCACTGTAGCTCTTTTATAAGACACCCAAAGAATCCGTTTTACTGCTTAGCATGAGTAGCCGCCTTCAGCGGGGTCTGAATCTGTCAATATTTTTCAACAATTGGCACATGGAAATATAAACAAATAATATATTTTAAAAGACAGTTGAATACTTCAATTGATACATTAGTGATTCATTATCTAAATATTTTAGTTTGTATATGAATAAGTAAATGACTAAGTATTTGCTCAAATAACCTGGTAAGTTGATAGGTATATAATTAGTAAAACAAATAAATAAATAATGAACGCATGAATAGAAAGTAAGTAGAAAGAATAAGAAATGAAGGAAGGTAGGATAAAAAAAAAATTAAAATATAATAGATAAGATTGGTATACAATGAAATGTTGTATGTCCACACACTATGCTTGACCATAACAATAGTGTACGTGAGTATGGAAAACAGTGTTGATTTTGAAATAATGAGAATGCAAGAAATGATACAAAGGAGTTCAGCCACTGTACCATGAAGCAGATAAAGAATATGAAGAAGTGTTTTGTGGAAATGTTGATAAAAAGGGCGAAGAAGAGGTGGTGGGAGGGAGAGACAGGGTGGGGATGCAGGGAGAACGAAAGGGACGAGGAAAGAGAGAACAAGAAGGATGAGGAAAAGAAAGTGAAGGAGGATAAGGAAAACAGGGGGAAGGAGGAGGAAGATGAGGAAGAAGAGAAGGTGAATGAGGATGATGAGGGAAAGGGAAGGAGGAGGAAGAGGAGTAAAGGGCTTCGACAAAGCTTTACGCCTCAATCCAAGCAGTGCTGCTCATCCGTATTGTATAAATATACATATAGTCCAAGAGCCAGGGGCCATTTATTTCCTGGAATTTACCAAAAATCTAATGGGTATTGTTGGAAAGGGTCTACCCTGTAACATTCAAAAACAGGGTGCTTAAAGTTGGGAGTGGTGGGTCTCGATTTTATTAACCCTTATATTCCGAAAACTGACTTTCCGAATTTCTCCAAAATATTGGGGTCAGGGAAACTGAAATGGGTATATCTCCTTTCATATAGGTTCATTGATATATATATATATATATATATATATATATATATATATATATATTTGTGTGTGTGTGTGTGTGTGTGTGTACACACACACACACACACACACACACACACACACACATACACACACACACACATATATATATATATATATATATATATATATATATATATATATGCTAATAAGAACAAGGGTACGTGTGTTCACTTATGCAAAGTAGACCACTTGGTAAAAGAAACTTGTTGCACTGAAGATGTAATATACGAAAGCGCTCTGCTTCGTTAGTTTATTTTTCCAAGTGGTCTACTTTGCATATATATATATATATATATATATATATATATATATATATATATATATATATACAACGTTCGTCAAAGCATTATGCCAAGCGAGCGCCCTGGCATAATGCCGTGACGAAAAACAGTTGCCTACCTTAAAAATTTTCGTCACGGTATTATGCCGGGTACCAGTCGTTAGCATGACGTAACTGCCTCTCTTCAAACACCACATACCGACTCAATGCCCGCGTGGCTCCCGTGGTGCGAGGAAGAGTTGCGCCTTTGTTCTCTCATTCGCCCCATCTTTTGTCTGGATTGTCCTTGGTTTCTGGGCTATACTTTTGTGACTATGGTTTAAAAGAAGTCGTTAACGCCTGTAACTATAGCTCAGGTCATAGGGATTCACTAAACTGGGTTCCAGACGATAGAAATAGTGGCGAATGTCGGTGCGGGTAAGTGATCTGTGAGAAACTGGGTGAAGCGTTTCAAGACCAACGGCTAGTTACCGTCTATTAAACATTGGCCCGGCCCCTAGAAGAAGACATATATACGTACTTTGACTGTGCTAAAAGAAAAAAAACAGCTATAGAGTACACCTACTATAACTGCTAGAGAACTGAAAAAAACGTCTGTTTTTTGAGGTGTCCATAAGAACAGTCAACAGGCGGGTGGCCGAGCAGGGCTACTCGTACTGTAGCCACCGGCAGGTTAAGAAACCCATCCTTACCAAGCACCAGAAGTAACATAGGCTGAATTTTACACTTAAATGTCGTAATTAGACTCCTCAACAGTAGCCTGAAGTACTTTAGAGTGACGAAGTTTCCTTCACCGTCACCTATAACTGTGGTGGATAAGTGTATCGGGTAGCAATCCGCTAGCCTCACGGTACACCTGTGGGACCACCAAACATCCACACTTGCTCATGGTTTGGGGGGGTTTCAGTTCTCAGATTGTTGGTGTATATGAACCAATATAATTATCTGGAGGTGTTGAGTGACAATTGCCCTAACGCGTTTGACAACTGTGGGGCTACAGTATTTATACAGGCTGTGACGTGAGCTTCTTTAATGACTGGCCAGGCAATTCCCTGACCTGAACCCCATTAAAAACCTGTGGTCGATAGTGAAGCGAAACTTGATGGGCAATGATATTAGTCCTATTTGACAGCCCGAGCCTGCTGTACGTGAGGCATGGATTAATATATACTCCCCAGAGACTCAGGAATTTGTGTAACATTATTCCTAAAGAACTAAAGGACTTGGTGAAGCGTACGGTAGGCAGATCCAAGTATTAGAGCTTCAGCAAGTGTGTGAATATATTTTATGGTGAGTTCATGTTTTGGTAAGTGTGTGTGGTGCATCCTACAGTCCTGCATAATGCCTTGTGGAGCACTATATATATATATATATATATATATATATATATATATATACATATGTATATATACGTACATACATATATATATGTATACATATATACATACATACATATATATATATATATATGTATATATATATACAAATATATGAATACACATGTATATTTGCATTACATGAATACTCCTATATATACATTCTTATTGTCTTAGGATTTCTTAATCATCCCTTTGTTATTCTTTTAAATCACTTCGTCTCACTCACGCGTTCATTATCTTAATTTCAAACCACCCATCTTCTCCCTCCTGCTGTCTCTTTCTCGTTGTACTTCTCCCAGTTTCTTTTTTTAGACCACACGGTCTCCATATCCATTTTACTCCTCGCCCCCCCAATGCACCCTTTTGCTCTCTCCCAAGAAGCATAAGGGTCATTCTCATGCCTCTCCCTTCATAAATTTTCTTTCCACGAGGCAATCTGATCCTCGTAGTTCTGT
>NC_134815.1:23514161-23521661 GCF_046742065.1 Oratosquilla oratoria
TTAAACAAGAATTACTTAACTAGAAGAATGCATATGAATATTATATTATGTAATAATATTAACTGTTGAATATATATGTATATTTGTAATTGGCAGATTAAAGAGTATTACTTAATGATAATTTTTGGAGAGAAAAAAAAAAACTTCTAAATGACAATATGCTAATATAAGTGCGAGATTACATAGTTGTTATATGGCTAAGGTGTACGTGCGTTGAGCACGTGGGTATCTAAAAGCGTGTAGGTTACCTTAAGACCGTGCTTGAAGCGATTTGTATTATGACGTGCAGCTGTGATAATTGCTGACGTTGTGGTTCTCGGTGGAACGCGACACTCGGGTGAGTGGTGAGGGTGAGCGGATGAGGTTTGTCCTCAAGCGATGGCTCGTTGATATTCTCGTAAAAAAAAGGAAAGCAGTATCAGGGATTCAGAAATGGATAGGTAAGGTAATAGTAGTAATGATACTATTACGTATTTGAAAAGGGTGTTGGTTGGGTTACCTTATTTAGAGGCTGGTAATTATTGTTGAGTCGGCGATAACGTAGGTGTTGTGCATGGTGTGGTTTTGCTGCCACCAGGTGGTGAGAAATTTTCACCACCGCTTCTTTTGGAGGAACACAATTGGTGCAGAGGGGTGCGCAGGATGAGTCCTCGATAGTCTTTTTTTTCTGGTAGTTAGTTTGTTTCTTTAGAGACGTGGGCGCGGTCACCGCTTGCCACCAGTAATAATGTATCGTTCACTAGGTACGGGGTACTGGTATATGTAGATTCGTATTAAGTTTATACCATTTTATTCAAAGCTTTCAGGTTTTGCAGTTATGGTATATACACTGTCAACTGTTAAACAGAACGATACATTAATGTGGTTACATATATATAACTGTTTATCACACCACTTCTTGTTGCACAACACCTGTCATCGTCCCAACTCCTCGTCTCGGCCACGCTACCCTCGTGGTCATTGCCCGGAAGTGACATCTCAGCACTTTGGTGTGTTGGGTTTAGTCTTTAGTCTTTACATTAATTTCGAGAAGGTCCGTTGTCTCACATGGGTGGTGCAACTGCATTGATTATGTATTGTTGTCTATTATCATACATGTTAATTATATATCCTGGGGTGGTTCGTTAGTTTTTGTTATTTGTGTTTTTGTGTTTGTTTGGTTACTCGGATGTTCATGTGCGTTCGTATGTCTGTTTGGTGGTCGAGTTGTTGTTGCAGACCCGAAGATTGCTGACTTAGTTTCTTAGTCAGCTAGAAGGGCCGGGCATTGAGTGAGGGAGTGAGTGAGGGAGTGATATTACTCATCATGTATATGGTGGCGTATACATATCGCTCTCCCCCTGGGGTTAGGTGGCTCCCGGCACCTAGGGTACATGGTTTACAAAAGTATTTATATGGGTAATACATCGAGAAAAAAAATTCAGAGACACAAAATCCTGTGGGGTTAAAAATGTGCAGATGGGGGGGTGTTGTTGAAGTGAATCTGAGGTCCCAAGGGGGATCATGAACTGTAATTAAGGGGTAGCGATTTTGTGTCTCAGAAGTGTAACGTTGTGTCTCACCAGATTACATGTTCTATTGGATTTCACATACACTGTTTAATTCACTTTTTAAATGTTATTGTTTTTATGGTTTAACACTATCACTGTTGGGAGTGTTGTTTTTCTAGACACTGTTCTATGGTCAGTTTGGTGTGTCACATTGCACTTGTTTTATTTCATAGTATGGATATATAGTTTCTGTATGAATTTTTATAGTATTTAAGATATTGGGTGAGACACAAGAATAAACTTAATCTAGGTTTACAACAATTTGGGTATGGAGGTGGAAAGGTTTTGGAAGGTGTTACTTCATGCAACAGAATATGATTATTATTATTAGTATAAAGAGCATGATTAAGAGGGAAAGGGCTGTGGAGTTATATGGAAGAATCCTATGATGTAAGTCGAATGAGTCCATGTCAAAAGTAGTCGATGTTTTTGGTGGGTATTTTATGATGTATTTACTTTTGGAGGATGAAGGTTATGTCTCAGTGTATGAGGATATGTTTATCTGACTCTCGCTAAGATTATATTGGTCGGAAGGAAGTAGAGAAGTTTTATAGATATGTGGAAAGGAGTTCTTATTGGAAATGGGCCATTTTAACCTCCACTGATAGATACATGGCGTCCTGCATCTTCAGGGGCGAGAGCTAGAGTGCATGTTTAGTTGCGTCGACGCAGAGTCATGGGATGAGACTTGCGTATTGGTGATTGGTGTGCGTCTGTGATAGGTGGGTTGTGGATGGGAGGTGAGATTGGGTCGAGGTTCAGTTTGACCTTTCTCAACTTCTCTCCATGTATGGTGAAGGTGGAGTGATCAGAAGGATCTGTTAGTAGGAAAACAGGTCACATGCTGTCAAGAAATCTGTAATGGATAGTCCGCTATCTCGGGAAAAGGTTGGGATTTCTGTGAGGGGGGTTATGGTTTGATAATTGTTAATTATTGTTGGTTGAGGTTGTGGGTAAGGATAATATTGTGGGTTTGGAGGAAGGTTAGGTGGTGGGTGAGGGTAGGGTGTGGAGGGGGGTTGAGCAGGTGGGGTATGGGAGGAGGAAGTGGGAAGTTTTGGTACTGTTGCTGAAAGGGAGGGGGGTTATTATGTGTTGGGATATGGGGGTTGGATGGATTATGGTTTATAGGAGGTTTTGTTTGCATATTTGGTTGGATGGGAGGAATGGGTGGTTGTGATTGTGAGGGGTGAAAGGGTCTACTTGAGGAAGCTGGTTGAAAAAAAGGTAAGACAATCGTTCTCATAAAGGGGAGTTATAGGGGTATCTGCATTAGGATTAGATTTGTCATTGCCAATTAAGTCTTCTGTGTGTATTTCCTCTTTGTCACTGGATATGTCCTGTGGTTGTTTTTCCTCTTTGGATCTTGACAGGACGTTATGCATCTTTTGAATGACTTTACTTCTTGTTCCAGTCGCCATGTTTGTCGAAGTATGTATTAGTTAATAGTTAGTATGTATTAGTAGTATGTATTAGTTAATAGTTAGGTTTGATTTGTAGTCTAAGAAAAAATAGTTAAAATAGGAATAATAGGTATATAGTAACTAAGGGTAATATGTTATGCTTAGATTTGGGAAGGGGGATATAGTAATGGGATTACAAAAATCATAAAAATATATGTGTATATATAAAATAGTAATAAAATGTGGAATTAATATTATATAATAAGGAGTTAATTATTGTGATATTATTCTTATAATAGAATTAATTATGGTTGTTCATAAAAAAAAATTTACAGCAGTAAAGTAGGTTACATTGATAAAAATGTATAAGTTCTATGTAAATATTGAATTTTAAACATATAAGAGCTATTTGTTTAAACAAGAATTACTTAACTAGAAGAATGCATATGAATATTATATTATGTAATAATATTAACTGTTGAATATATATGTATATTTGTAATTGGCAGATTAAAGAGTATTACTTAATGATAATTTTTGGAGAGAAAAAAAAAAACTTCTAAATGACAATATGCTAATATAAGTGCGAGATTACATAGTTGTTATATGGCTAAGGTGTACGTGCGTTGAGCACGTGGGTATCTAAAAGCGTGTAGGTTACCTTAAGACCGTGCTTGAAGCGATTTGTATTATGACGTGCAGCTGTGATAATTGCTGACGTTGTGGTTCTCGGTGGAACGCGACACTCGGGTGAGTGGTGAGGGTGAGCGGATGAGGTTTGTCCTCAAGCGATGGCTCGTTGATATTCTCGTAAAAAAAAGGAAAGCAGTATCAGGGATTCAGAAATGGATAGGTAAGGTAATAGTAGTAATGATACTATTACGTATTTGAAAAGGGTGTTGGTTGGGTTACCTTATTTAGAGGCTGGTAATTATTGTTGAGTCGGCGATAACGTAGGTGTTGTGCATGGTGTGGTTTTGCTGCCACCAGGTGGTGAGAAATTTTCACCACCGCTTCTTTTGGAGGAACACAATTGGTGCAGAGGGGTGCGCAGGATGAGTCCTCGATAGTCTTTTTTTTTCTGGTAGTTAGTTTGTTTCTTTAGAGACGTGGGCGCGGTCACCGCTTGCCACCAGTAATAATGTATCGTTCACTAGGTACGGGGTACTGGTATATGTAGATTCGTATTAAGTTTTATACCATTTTATTCAAAGCTTTCAGGTTTTGCAGTTATGGTATATACACTGTCAACTGTTAAACAGAACGATACATTAATGTGGTTAACATATATATAACTGTTTATCACACCACTTCTTGTTGCACAACACCTGTCATCGTCCCAACTCCTCGTCTCGGCCACGCTACCCTCGTGGTCATTGCCCGGAAGTGACATCTCAGCACTTTGGTGTGTTGGGTTTAGTCTTTAGTCTTTACATTAATTTCGAGAAGGTCCGTTGTCTCACATGGGTGGTGCAACTGCATTGATTAGTATTGTTGTCTATTATCATACATGTTAATTATATATCCAGGGGAGGATCGTTAGTATACGTAATTTGTGTTTTGTGTTTGTTTGGTTACTCGGATGTTCATGTGCGTTCGTATGTCTGTTTGGTGGTCGAGTTGTTGTTGCAGACCCGAAGATTGCTGACTTAGTTTCTTAGTCAGCTAGAAGGGCCGGGCATTGAGTGAGGGAGTGAGTGAGGGAGTGATATTACTCATCATGTATATGGTGGCGTATACACACACACACACACACACACACACACACACACACACACACACACACAAAACACGCACACAAACATACAAATACACACACACACACACACACACACACACACACACACACACACACACACACACACACATATATATATATATATATATATATATATATATATATATATATATGTATATATATATATATGTGTGCGTGTACGAAAAAAGCTGGAGTCCGGGAACCATAATGGTGGAAACGTAGAAAACACCAGACTCAGGAGTAGGTAATTTATTCCCGACGTTTCGAGTCCTGTCCGGTACTCGTCCTCAGGGGATACAATGGTATACAGTGAATTGCATGGTCTTAATATACTAATAGCTACGCCTGCCGGGGGGGGACGCGGTAACCTGTCATAGGGAGGCGGGAGAGAGAAGGCAGGCGCTATGATCTGGTTCATGCGAGTGTGTGGTGGTGGAGGGGGAGAAGGTAGGCGCTGTGACCTGGGTCAAGCGAGAGTGTGTGGTGGTGGAGGGGGAGAAGGTAGGTGCTGTGACCTGGGTCAAGCGGGAGTGTGTGGTGGCGGAGGGTCAGGGGGGGAGGAGGGGGAGGGGGAGGGAGAGAACCTGCTTCTTACTCCTGCGTATATCGAGTTGAGTGTAATAGCCCTATTAATGCTATCATCGTTGGTGGCCCATGCTTCTAAGAACAATCTGCTTCCTTTCTTTTTGTCGCTGTACAGAACCTTAGCGCCTTGCCATTCGGGCAGTAGGCAGAAAGGACCAGAGTTCGGCAGTGTACAAGCACATGGTTCTGTACAGCGACAAAAAGAAAGGAAGCAGATTGTTTTTAGAAGCATGGGCCACCAACGATGATAGCATTAATAGGGCTATTACACTCAACTCGATATACGCAGGAGTAAGAAGCAGGTTCTCTCCCTCCCCCTCCCCCTCCTCCCCCCCTGACCCTCCGCCACCACACACTCCCGCTTGACCCAGGTCACAGCACCTACCCTCTCCCCCTCCACCACCACACACTCTCGCTTGACCCAGGTCTCGCTTGACCCAGGTCACAGCGCCTACCTTCTCCCCCTGCACCACCACACACTCTCGCATGAACCAGATCATAGCGCCTGCCTTCTTTCTCCCCCCTCCTATGACAGGTTACCGCGTCCCCCCCCGGCGGGCGTAGCTATTAGTATATTAAGACCATGTAATTCACTGTATACCATTGTATCCCCTGAGGACGAGTCCCGGACAGGACTCGAAACGTCGGGAATAAATTACCTACTCCTGAGTCTGGTGTTTTCTACGTTTCCACCATATATATATATATATATGCATATATATATATATATATACATATATATATATATATATATATATATATTTATATGTTATATATATATACATATATATATATACATATGCATATATATATATATATATATATATATATATATGTATACACATATATTTACGTATGCATGTATATATGTATGTATTTAAGTATGTATGTATGTGTGTATGTATGCATGTATGTATGTATTAGTATGTATGTATTTGTTTGTATGTAATGTATGTATGTATGTATGTATGTATGTATGTATGTATGTATGTATGTATGTATGTATGTATGCATGTATGTATGTATGTATGTATGTATGTATGTATGTATGCATGTATGTATGTATGTATGTATGTATGTATGCATGTATGTATGTATGTATGTATGTTTGTATGTAAACATACATTCTGGGTTTTGAATGCAAAAGGTATTTATCCCCAGATCTTTATCTCTCATAAAAAATGCTTCCCTTTATCTACAGTTTATTTCTACACCAACTCCTCTATTCCCTGCTACATGTGAACCTAAATAATCTAGACTATCTACTTCTCTTAGCCTGTCCCCCTTAAGAATAGCGTCCAACTCACTGCCACTTTTACACACCGTCTTAATTCTATCTACATCTAATTCCAAATTCTTCCAATCAGGTTCATCACCCTCGCAATTAAATTCAACCTACCCATCCATGTCCATAATAAACAACAATGGGGACAAATCACAATCACAATAAGAAATTATTTCACTCCCACCATTTGCAAGTTTAACACAAACCCTGCATCTCATACAAAAGCTTTTGACTGCTCTAAGCGGTTTTCCCTCTATACTCTCTGCAATACCTCATAAAATACCCTTCTGTCGACCCTTCCAGAAGCCATTCCTAGATCCATAAAAGCCCCTAAAAATCATTACCTTTTGCCAAAAGCTTTTCTCATATCTCTCTTATAAAACGTTGATATTCTCTCTTCTTCTTCTACTCATCATAAATATGTTTCCCTAGCTCTACTTTGGGAACAATTCTCATACGCTCCCATATTTTCTTTTACCACCGCCTTCACTTTTTCTTCATACCATTCACAACATTTCCTCTTGTTCTCTCCCATCCTCCGCGTGTCACAGACCATCTTTGCGTATTTTGTCATTTCCTCCTTGACACATGGTCATTCTTCTACTCCTACATTTTCTTTTTTCCTCTCCGCCTCAAACATTTCTCTCAGCCTCTCCTGGCATATTATTTATTGTATATTTATTTGTTTGTTGAGTTAGTTCGTAGGTATTTACTTAGATATCTATTCATTATATATTTAGTCTATCATTTATGTATTTATCAACATATATCGTTTATTTACTTTTTATGTTTTTATTTATATATACTTTATATTTAATAGTATTTTACCTATTTACCTTTCTCTTTATTTTATTTTTTTATTTTGGTTTATTTATTTACTATTATATCTGTCAATATTTCTTTTTATATATTTTTCAT
>NC_134815.1:23539161-23541661 GCF_046742065.1 Oratosquilla oratoria
GGGGTGAGGTAGTATGTGCGAGGAAAAGTTGACGCAGCCCGAAGGGATTTCTCCCCGTCCTCTCCTTTTATGCAATGGGGGGACGGAGAGGGGTGTCGCCGATTTAATGAAGTGGCCTTGCTGTGGATGTGCTGTGTCTTGCGACACTGGTTCTGACCCAGGGCAGTGGACAAGGTGCAGGGATGACCCGTCATCCAGGAGGTGCTCAGATAAGAGGGAGGGTGGAGGGGCGTGGATTGTATTCAGGGATGGTATGGGTGGAAATGATTTTATGCCTTTCCCTTATTGGCTACCTTCCTTGTAAGGGGGAGGAAGCCTTGGTATATTTATGTATGTATATATATATATATATATATATACATATGTGGATATATATATATATATATACATTTATATATATATACATATATGTATATATATATTCATATATATACATATATATATATATACATACATTTATATATATATATATATATATGCAACAGTAATCACATAAAACACGTGAATAATGATATTTTGCTTGAAACCACGAGGAAATCAAAGATCGGAATACTGAACGTTTTCCTCCATTTAAGACATTTTCAAATGTCTCAAATAGACGAAAATGTTCAGTATTCCGATCTTTGATTTCCTCGTGGTTTCAAGCAAAAAATATATATATAAATAATTATTTATCTATCCATCTCTCTCTCTCTCTCTCTCTCTCTCTCTCTCTCTCTCTCTCTCTGTCTCTCTCTCTCTCTCTATCTCTCTCTCTCTCTCTCTCTCTCTCTCTCTCTCTCTCTCTCTCTCTCTCTCTCTCTCTCTCTCTCTCTCTCTCTCTCTCTCTCTCTCTCTCTCTCTCTCTCTCTCTCTCTCTCTCTCTCTCTCTCTCTCTCTCTCTCTCTCTCTCTCTCTCTCTCTCTCTCTCTCTCTCTCTCTCTCTCTCTCTCTCTCTCTCTCTCTCTCTCTCTCTCTCTCTCTCTCTCTCTCTCCATTACCCTCCTCCTCTCATTTTTCCCACTATTTATTGTATTGTACATACTATTTTATGAGAGTTTTTTTTATCGATATTTAGATTAAATGGCATTTATGATTAATTGTCTTTTTTATTAAAAATCTCATCAGACAGAATGACAAGGTAATATAATTCTATACTAAGGCTTGTATAAAACAATTGTTCATCAAGCATGTAATGTAATTCAACATATAGTAAGGCATTGCCGAGGTTGGGAATTAATCAGCATTGTATTCATTTTGTTGTTGTTCTGTGATGCTGCAATCTATTAAAAAAAAAAACATTTCGGTGTTTATAAATGTTTCATGCTTTATAAGATAGATACAATTTAAACCAAACTATTCATTGTTTCGTAACTTTACCCAGCTCAAGATAGGACCCACTACCAAAATTTACGCTTATGAATATAATGTCTGAATGTTTTTCATATTCTTTTGATACTTTCAGTGATCAATTTATTACCATGAATTCGACCTTTCCTTCCGTCCCAAAACGAAAGTGGTTTTCTCTCAATTTTACCCAGCTCCTTCAGTGTTCTGAGGACCGCAATCAAATCTCCTCACGCTCGTCCCCCTTTTGGTAATTGTACATCTAGTGTTTTTATTATTTACTCGAAAGCTTTATATGCAAGGCTGAGAACCAGTCCGTCGCCGTTCTTTGGGTACTCTCGATATTTGCATCTTCCATCTTATGCGGAAAGCATATTGGAGTTCAGGATGATTAGACCTCGTTTTTTTTTTTTTTTCATAATCTTTTAATCCAATTAGTCGAGAGCCATTTTCTTGTTATTCAGGAATTTGTATATCTCCCCCACAATCTTGCTGATGCGTTTTCCAGATGACAATTCCTAATCAGTACTCCAGGAGTATTTCCTATTTTGCTTTTGCCTTTATTCTCTTTCAATTTTGTAATTCAATAACGGTATTTTTTTTACTTACTGCATATTTCAATGTTTTGCATAGACTGGCGGAGAATTTCATTTCACTAGCTTCAGGACATGCTCTTCAAATTCTTTTTAAGGTCTAACAAACTGACTTTCGCTACTATTTTGGTCAGGAAAACTTTCTAGTTAGTGCAGCCCTGCGCGGCAGGATTGATTAAAGTCACCCCTTCAGTTTTCCCCTTTATGAATTGGTACCATGTTAGTAGTTTCCAAACATATTGTACTACTTCTTTTATTGGATATACAGTTAGGTAATATATCTTGTCCGCTAATTGTTCATTGCTTTCCTAAAGCACCACATTTAAGACACCATGAGTTATCAAAGATATTCTTACATCCAGTGAATATAGAAGTTTGAACACTTCCATGACTTTCCTGTTTATATATTGAATATTTCAACTCGATGTGTCTATATCTCTTGTGTGTGTGTGTGTGTGTGTGTGTGTGTGTGTGTGTGTGTGTGTGTGTGTGTGTGTGTGTGTGTGTGTGTGTGTGTGTGTGTGTGTGTGTGTGTGTGTGTGTGTGTGTGTGTGTGTGTGTGTGTGTGTGTGTGTGTGTGT
>NC_134815.1:23549161-23554161 GCF_046742065.1 Oratosquilla oratoria
GCATAACACAATTTGATAATAACCAACACGCTTTTTCGACAGAAATTTTTGTATAAGGTCTCCTGGCAACACCCAAGATCGAAACACTGGCATCTCATTGATTACATAATTGTAAAATCCAGAGATCAGCAGGACGTGTGTCTTACGAGAGCTTTAACTGGAGCAGATGAATGCTGGACAGATCATCGCCTCATCACTTCCATCATGAAGATCAAATTCATACCAAAAGTGAAACACCATGGCAAAGCAGACAGCGTAAAAAAAATCAATATCGATGCCTTGCAAGACCCCGGAACTCGTGAAATCTTCCAGCAACGCTTGCAGGTCAAAATCCAGGACAAGACTATTAGTCATCTCGTTCAAGAAGACTGAAACCAATTGAAAGAGGCCATCATCACCACTTGCAAAGAAACCATCCGCCACAAAAAAAGGAAACATCAAGATTTGTTCGATGACAATGATGAAGTTCTTAAACAACTGATTGATAGAAAAAGAAGCTTTCATCGTCTTCCAAAACGATCCAAAATCTGACACCAAACGAAAGATTTACAAGGAGTGCATAGCTACAGTTCCGAAAACAAACCCCACACTGAAGAACCGGTGGTGGAGAGAGAAGGCGAGTGACACCAGAGGTTTCTTCAATGCTGTAAAGGAAGTCTATGGACCATCTACACACGGGCAAGCTCCCTTAAAGAGTAAGGACGTTACTACCATCCTAAAAAGCGATATCGAAATAGGAGACAGATGGAAAGAACATTTTGAAGACCTTCTCAATCTCAAAGTTGCTATCGACAGAAACGTGCTCAACATGATCCCAAAAGAAGCAAAGGAAGACTCTCTTGCCATAGGCGATGACGAACAACAAAGCTGCTGGCCCTGATAGAATCCCAGTCGAGATTTATAAATTTGGTGGTAATGTGATCCAACACCAGCTCCACCAACTCCTGCTCAAAATCTGGATCAACGAAGATGTGCCATCAGATTTCAGAGATGCCAACATTATTACCATCTACAAACGAAAAGGAGATAGATCTGAATGCGGGAATTACAGAGGGATCTCTTTGTTGGCAACTGTAGGAAAGCTTCTTGCACGTATCCTGAAGAACCGGCTTATAACTTTGTCTAAGAGAATTCTTCCTGAGACACAGGCCGACTTCAGACCGACGCAAAGCACAACCGACATGAGTTTTACTCTGTGCCAGCTGCAAGAAAAATGTCGTGAGCAGCATCAACCACTCTACATGGCTTTCATCGACCTCTCCAAAGCTTTCAACCGTGTCTCAAGGGAGCTTCTTTGGGATGTCCTTGCCATATATGGATGCCCTGATAAGTTCATCCGCATTCTCCGACTCCTTCATGACAACATGCTCGCTAGAGTCCTGAACAACGGGGACAGCTCTGAGCCCTTCAAAGTCACATCTGGAGTAAAGCAAGGCTGTGTGACAGGACCAAATCTCTTTACTATCTTCACTGCAGCAATTTTGCATATCATACGAGATGACCTTTTACCTGGCATTGAAATCTCATACCGTACGGATAGTAAACTACTTAATCTTGCTCGCTTCAAAAGCAAGACAAAAACTATAACAAAAAGGCTGTTGGGATTCCAATGCGCTGACGATAGGTGTGTAGCAGCCCTTCAGAGAGGATGACCTCCAACAGGTACTGAATGATTTCTATCATGCCTACACAAAGCTTGGACTGAGCATCTACATAAAGAAGACTCAGATACTTTATCAGCCTTCACCCAGCACCCTTGTTGATAATTATTCTATCAACAATTCAAGTTGATGGAACATCACTGAAAAATGTAAATAACTTCTGCTACCTTGTGAGTCTTCTTTCAGCAAATGCTAATCTCAGTGATGAAATTCAGCACCATCTGAAGAGTGCAGGAACTTAGCAAGCTCCGAAAGAGAGTCTTTGGGGATATAGACATCCAAAAGGACACAAAACTCATGGTTTACAGAGCCGTTGTTATCCCAACGCTCCTCTGTGCGTCTGAGACCTGGACCCCTTACCGTCACTACCTGAAAACACTTGAAATTTTCCACCAACGCTGTCTTTGGAAGATCCTTAACATCAGCTGGGATGACAGAAGGACCAACTTAAGCGTACTGCAAGAAGCAAAAACTACCAGTATTGAAGCCTGTATCACCAAGAAACAACTCAGGTGGAGTGGCCACGTAGTGATAATGTCTGACGATCGCCTTCCCAAGCAGATCTTCTTCTCCCAACTCACGAGTGGCAAGCGTACAAGGGGAGGCCAGAAGAAGCGTTTTAAGGACGTCCTAAAAAACAAAACAAAAAATGTAACATAGACTTCAACAACTGGGAGGAAACAGTAAGAAATAAACCCCTCTGGAGAACCACCGTTAGAGAAGGAACAGCGACCTTTGAGTCAAAAAGGTCTGCATACTTAACGAGCGCTCAGGAATCTTCGCCGGCCGGTGGCGGCGAGGAGACTTTTCTCCTTTGCTGTTGCCGGTCTGACACAGGCCGACCTCTTCGTTGACGTCGGCAGGCGGGTTTACACGAAAGACAAATACACACATTTCCCAAGTCACGTATTTCTCTGTTTTCAGAGTTGTGCTTAGAAGAAAAAAGATACACGCACACTTGCTCGCTGGCTTAGCAGAGGCACACAATTCAACTTTGATTCAGAGCCCTTAACTTTTCGCCGGCTGGTCGCGGGAAAGGAATTGGGGAGGTTCTCTTGCCGACCGGCCCGCACCCACGCCCTGGCCTCTTCGCTGACGCTGGCGAGCGGGTTTACACTTCAGACATTTACACACAATTCCCAAGTCACGAAATTCTCTGCTTTCAGGGTTGTGCTTGGAAGGAGAAAGATAAAACAACACCCGCCCGCCTGCCCCCCTTCGCACCGCCATTGGATCCACTCTCCTGACTACACTTCGGACATCGCTCGCTCATCGCTCAAGCCCAACCTGGGGCTAAACAGGAACGCTCATGCCCAACCTGGGGCTAATCAGGAACATGCTCTCTATACGCGGGAAGTGAATTCTACTCACTTCCTGAAAGATACATACACACATCTCTCACGAATATAGCCACGCCCCACGCACGTACTTTTTCTTCGACTACAATTTGCTTCCTTTCTAACTTTTTCTTATACTACATCTTCTCATTTCAGTGTACCTCACACTAAAGATTTTTTCCGTATTTCCACCTTTCTCTACTACGACGCCTTCTACCATTTTCTTAACTTTTGGTGATTCTAATCCCCGGCGTCGGTGCCGCCGTACAAGTTCCCAGCCCCTTTCTCCTGAGCCACGACCACCAACCACCCCTAATCGCTTGTGAAAAAGCGCGCTGGCAATACCCCTTTTTTATACACTACTACCTTTTCATTTTCTTACAAACATTCTTCCCCTCCCACAAAATCCGATTCCGCGCGAGCGGGTGGTCTTACCTAGCTAATCCATAATCCATAAACGTCGGAAAGACGACAACAACAGCCACTGCCAGAACTTCCTCCCGGAACTGTATGTCCTCACTGCGACCAATCTTTTCAGGCAAGAATCGGTCTCATTAGCCACCTTCACACACACCAATAATAACTCACGAAGACCATCTTCCTCGACCACGAGGGATGGCCACGACGATATATATATGTATATACATATATATATATATGTAAATAGATATATATATATATATATATATATATATATATATATATGTATATATATATATATACATATATATACACATATATATGTATATATATGTAATGTATATATATATATATATATATATATATATATATATGTATATGTGTGTGTGTGTGTGTGTGTGTGTGTATGTATACATACATATTATATATATATATATATATATATATATATATATATATATATATATATATATTGTACACGACCACGTATATTACTATTAATCTGTGCTCTGTGGGAAAATTGCTGCGATAACCGTTTCAACGTAAGGTGTCAGAAATTATGTTAGTTATGTAACGCATGCAATACCCTGAAGGAAAAATTGACAAGAAAATTATTGACGTTGTACTGAGATCACTAACCATTTGTTCATCATTTCCTTGTTCTTGTAATGAAATACAGGATGTGTGGTGTGTCAACAGCAAGCGGTGGGTAGCTAATTGAGAAGCAAATACACTATGGGAACTCCGCGTTCCAACTGACCGTCCTATCGAGCGTAGACTATTCGACATCGTTGTTTGATTCTCTCAAGGTGAGGACCGAACTTAAATTTAATACAATTGTTTAACATTATTTAGTCATACTTATAGATATCTCAAGACGCTAAATGTACTATGGTGATATTAATGGTGATGTTGATGGTGGTGATGCTATGATGAAGATTATGGTGGTGATGATTGTGGTGATGATTGTTATGATCGTGATGGTGATTTTAATGGAGATTTTGCTGATGATGATAGTGATGGTGATGGTGATTTTAATGGAGATTTTGCTGATTATGATAGTGACGGTGATGGTGACGGTGATGGTGATAGTGATAGTGATAGTGATGGTGATGGTGATGATGATGATGATGGTGACGGTGATGGTGACTGTGACGGTGACGGTGACGGTGACGGTGACGGTGACGGTGACTGTGACGGTGACGGTGATGGTGATGGTGATGGTGATGGTGAGGGTGACGGTGATGGTGATGGTGATGGTGATGGTGATGGTGATGGTGATGGTGATGGTGATGGTGATGGTGATGGTGATGGTGATGGTGATGGTGATGGTGATAGAAATAGAGACAGAGGCAGAGGCAGAGGCAGAGATAGAGACAGAGACAGAGACAGAGACAGAGACAGAGACAGAGACAGAGACAGAGACAGAGACAGAGACAGAGACAGAGACAGAGACAGAGACAAAGACAGAGACAGAGACAGAGACAGACAGAGATGGAGATGGAGATGGAGATGGAGATGGAGATGGAGATGGAGATGGAGATGGAGATGGAGATGGAGATGGAAATAGAGATAGAGATAG
>NC_134815.1:23559161-23564161 GCF_046742065.1 Oratosquilla oratoria
AGTGGATAAGGGCCTGGACCAAAGCGAGCGTCTCCTTCTCAATTGTTGAGTAGTTCTTCTGCGCAGGGGACAGCTTCTTGCTGTAGTAGGCGATAGCGTGAAGAACTTCATTGTGTTCTTGCAAGAGGGCGGCACCGATACCGGTGTCGCTGGCGTCGACTTGCAGAAGAAAGGGTCGTTGGAAATCGGGTGCCCTTAGAACTGGTGCGTTAGT
Organism: Oratosquilla oratoria; assembly: GCF_046742065.1. NCBI lineage: Eukaryota > Metazoa > Arthropoda > Malacostraca > Stomatopoda > Squillidae > Oratosquilla > Oratosquilla oratoria. Next base: position 23,559,376 of record NC_134815.1, read on the forward strand.
GAGAAGGGACTTCAGGTTTTTGAAGGCCGTCTCACAGGTAGGTGTCCACACGAAGTCGTGGTCTTTTCTCAACAGGTCAGTCAATGGTTCTGCTACATCTGAAAAATTTGGACAAAAACGGCGATAATAGCCACTCATTCCAAGGAATCGACGTACCTCTCTACGATTAGTGGGTGTTGGTACATCATTGATGGCTTTTATCTTGGCGTCTATTGGAAACACTTGGGAATTTCCAACTTTAAATCCCAAATAGGGGACCTGTGTATGTCCGAAATCACATTTGGACAAATTGATGGTAAGGTTTGCTTGTTCTGCTCTATAAAAGAAATTATTTAGGTGTTCAATGTGTTCTGTCCAAGACTGACTAAATATCATCACATCATCTAGATAAGTTTTTACTCCTGGCAATCCTGCAACAAGATTACTTATCATTCTTTGGTAAGTGGCAGGGGCATTTTTAAGCCCAAATGGCATTGCTCTGAATTGGAACAATCCCTCTTCCGTAATGAAAGCGGTAACTTCTCTTGAGCGAGGGTGTACAGGGATTTGATAGTATCCCCTTAATATATCCAACTTGGATACATACTTGGCAGTTCCTAGACTGTCTATGATATCATCTATCCTAGGGATAGGAAAAGCATCGGCCTTAGTATGGGCATTGATTTTCCTGTAGTCAATGTACAGGCGATAATAATTGTCAGATTTAGGGACAAGAATCCCAGGCGATGCCCACGGACTACTGGAGGGTTCAATTATTCCCTGTTGAAGCAGAGTGTTTATTTCTGCTTTTATGAACTCCTTCTTTTTTGGATTGACTCTATAAGGGGCTTGTTTGATAGCCCTTGGCGAGTCTAGAATTATTTCATGTTCTATCAAAGAAGTGAATCTTGGGGAATCTAGAAATAATTTTGGAAAACTTCTTAAGAGAGAAAGAATGTCTTTGCCTTGTTTCTCAGATAAGTGTCCTACTTTTATCTGAAGATTTTGTAGTATCTGAGAGTTTTCCAAGGGAATCTCAGGAGGATTAGGCAGGTTATCAGGAGGCTCTTCCGATTCTATTGTGGTAGAGCTGTAAATTGGAATTGGATCTCTGGAATGATAAGGTTTTAAGGTATTTATGTGACAGAGACGGGAACTCTTTCTTCTGTCTGGAGTTTTGATTATGTAGTTGAGATCACTGGCTCTGGACAAGACTTCATAGGGTCCTTTGTATTTAGCCTGCAATGGATCTCCTGGTATGGGAAGATAAAGTAACACTTGATCTCCTGGAGAGAAAGTTCTAAGTTTAGAATTTTTATCATACCTACCTTTCATTTCTCGTTGAGCATTCGCCAAGTTCTCTCTTGCCAACTTCCAAGCTTCTAACAACTTCTCGGTGACCTGGGACACGTATTTCAAAGAAGGAACAGGTGGTTCTTCTTTCATCCATTGTTCATGAAGTATCTTTAGGGGACCACGGACTTCATGACCGAAGACTAATTCTGACGGGCTGAATCCAAGGCTTTCTTGAATTGTTGTTCGGGTGGCGAACAACAAAAAGGGGAGTCCGTCTTCCCAATTTCGAGTGTTCTCAGCACAGAAGATTCTTAACATTGTCTTGAGCGTTTGGTGAAAGCGCTCTAGAGCACCTTGTGATTGAGGATGATAGGCGGAGGAAGTTACATGATTTATACCTAGTGTTACAAGAGTTTCTCTAAACTTGTTGGAAAGAAAATTACTTCCTTGATCACTTTGAATGTTCTTAGGAAATCCTACCATAGTGAAATATTTCAACATTTCTCTGATTATGTTTTGAGCTTTGATATTTTTCAAAGGAATTGCTTCTGGAAAACGAGTGCTCATACACATGATTGTGAGAATGTACTGATTTCCTTTACTTGAAGGAGGTAAAGGTCCTACACAATCAATAAGAACTTTTTTAAATGGCTCTTCCATTACAGGAATGGGATGGAGTGGAGCTTCTACAATTTTCTGGTTGGGCTTACCTACAAGTTGACATGTATGACATGTTTTACAATATTGGGCAACATCTTTGACAACCGTGGGCCAATGGAAATGTTGGGTTATGTTGAACAAGGTCTTTCTTACCCCTAAGTGACCTGCTAAGGGAGTATCATGAGCCAATCTTAGAACATTATTCCTGAAACCAAGAGGGAGGACTATTTGATTCCTTACTTGCCATGGCTGGTCAGCGGTTGCGGTGGATGCTCTCCATTTTCGCATTAGGACTCCGTTTTCTATATAGAAACCTCGTGACATATTTTCAACTTCTTCTGGAGATGAAACAATCTCGTACAAATTTTTAAGAGAATGATCTGACTTCTGTTCTTTGATTAATTCTGCTCTAGATAGAGAAACTGGTGAAGAAGAAGATGGGTCAGTTTGGGAGAATAGGGATTCTAAATTATAGGTCTCCTCTTCAGATTTCTTGTACTGAGATCTGGTTACAGCACAAGCGGGAAACAACTGTAAGTTATCTGAAGGTTCTACTGAGGTCTTAGGGTTATTTGTTATTAAGGGAGAAATGACTTTGCTTCCAGCGATGTCATTGGCCAACAATAAGGATATTCCTACTATGGGAAGAGAGTCTACTACTGCTACTTTAACCATTCCGGTTGTTAAATCAGACCGCAAGAAAACATTATGTAATGGACATTTTACAATTCCTCCAACTCCTTCTATCAATATATCATAACCTGTATATGACTCACCCAGATTCTGCAAGACAGAATTTAAAATCAGACTTTGCTTTGCTCCTGTGTCTCGGAGTATGGAAATAGGATATTGTTGTGAACTACTACTATGAGATATAGTTCCTGAAGATACAAATGGTTTGAAACAAGGATCATGATCTGATGAGGGGGGTTCTACATTACTTGACAATACCGGCTTCTTTGGTAGTTCATCCTGAATAGAGGATTTTGAATCATCCGATTTTATATTACTTACAAGAGTTGGTGTCTTATTGGAGAATGAGGGTGTCAGTCTCTTTCTGCAATTAGAAATGTGATGGCCAACCTGTTTACAATATGAACAAGTTACAGGGGGATTAGTCTTAAACCTTTCCATTCTTTGCCAAGGTTGGTTTGGAGGATATTGATTGAAATCAGACCTGTAACTGAAATGTGATGGGCTAGACTGATTTTCAAAGTGTTTCTTTGGGGACCAAGGATCAGAGTATTTTGTTGAATCTGGAATATATGACTTTGACTTTTGGGATTCCATTTGTCTTGACTTAGGTTTATGATTTAGTGTGAACTCATCAGCCAATACAGCAGCTTTAGTTAAAGTTTCGGGAACATGATCATCTATAAAAATCCTAAGATCTGTCTCTAAGGTATTCTTAAACTGCTCCAATAAAATCAACTGTTTAAGTCTATCTAAGGTGTCCGTTTCACTAGCCAAACACCACCTATTGAATAACCTCTCTTGTTGAGCCGCATATTCTACGTATGTTAACTGAGGTGTCTTCCTATAATTACGGAATTTCTGTCTATAGGCCTCTGGTATTAGTTCATAAGCTTTTAAAATACAAGCTTTCATATTATCATACTCGCTTTCTGCTTCTGAAAGAGAAGTATAAATTTGCTGAGCCTTACCCTTAAATTGTGTTTGAATGATTAATGGCCAATTTTCTTTAGGGATTTGTAACTGTTGCGCCAATTTTTCCCACTGAAGAAAGAAAATTTCTGGCTCTCCTTCTGAAAATTTGGGTAAAAGTTTTACATACTTGGAGATATCTATATGACCTTCCTGAACTACGGGTTGTCTATCAACAATCCTAGCTTCTACTTCTGTCTTCTTTAATTCTAACTCTACTTGTTTCACTTTAGCTTCCTCTTCTCTAGCTTTAAATTCTGCCAATTTGATTTTAGTTTCGTCCTCTCTTTCTATTTGTTTCACTTTAGCTTCCTCTTCTCTAGCTCTAAATTCTGCCTCAATTTGCATTTGTTTCAGTTTAGTTTCCTCCTCTTTAGCTACTTGTTTCAACTTATCTTACTCTTCTCTAGCTTTAAATTCTGCCTCAATTTGCATTTGTTTCAGTTTAGTTTCCTCCTCTTTAGCTTTAAATTCTGCCTCAATTTGCATTTGTTTCAGTTTAGCTTCCTCCTCAATTTCTACTCTCCTGACCTTTAATTCAATCTCCTTAATCTTAAGTTCGGTTAGTCGTGCCTCTATTTCTAACCTATTTGAAGGAATTTGTATAGCTGTAATCTCTTCTGGAGATAAGATCTCATCTTCGATCAGATTTTCAACGAGTTCCTGAAGTATTTTTTTCTTTCGCAAACTTGTATCAATGTCTACTCCAAAGTGCTTGCCTATTTCTATCAAAGTGTCTTTAGTTTGTTTCTTTAAGAAACTTACCTTGGGATTTTGAACGAATTCTTTAATTATATCATCCATCTCTAAAAGAATGTGTTAAATACCTGATCCAATATCCTTGGCAAGGGTCGCCACTTTGTTACAGGCTGGCTGGTTAGTGAAGAGACGTTACGTATAACGGATATGTGCTTAAGAACCAGCTCACTTCTAGAAGCCACTGTTGGACTGAACTATCTGGTCTGGGCCTAGATAATTCGTAAGACTAGAAGTAAAGGTAACAAAGAAGATTCCAGGAAAGGAATATTAAACTAGCGATAAAACTAGTAAACGAAATTATTAATATGGAAAATATTTACAGGCAATCAACACAAAAGAGAATGGGCAGTAGGGTCAATGGGACCGTTTCACGATTATAAGAATATGGAAATTATCGTTCAAATAAGAAACACAAGATAAGTATTCA
>NC_134815.1:23569161-23574161 GCF_046742065.1 Oratosquilla oratoria
AAAAAATGAATATAGGTGTAAAATATAGGCCAAAGACATTATCATTAGCAGACGACAAACTGTTATTTCAAGAACTGTCTAGTTTCTGCAACCGGGATTTATTGATAATGGGTGATTTCAATTTTACTGACATTGATTGGATGACCCTTGAACATGGCCATATAGGTAATCGCTTGATTGATTTTCTTGGTGACAATTACTTAATTCAGGATGTAAAAGAGGCCACAAGATATGGAAACTTACTCGATCTTTTGATCACTGCCGCGAAAGCATGGTAAGTGATGTACAAGTCGGTGAATCTGTTGCAAATAGCGATCACAACTTAGTCAGATTCAAACTCCTAAACAATTTTAGAATAGATACTTGTGCTTCTAAAATGCCCGATTTCAGTAAAGCTCAGTTCATAGGACTACGTCAGGAGCTTCAGCTTACAGATTGGGAGGCAAAATTAAACGAAAGGCCTGTAGATCAGATGTGGGAAATATTTCAAAATACGCTCACTAAGATGATTCAAACTTACATTCCTTTTAAGGACAGACGTCCCCCAAATCAGGCTCGCCCAAAGTGGCTCGACAAAAAAACTGAAAAAAGTATTGCTAAAAAGAGACAGGCTTATAAGAAATATAAGTGCTCGGGTGCATCTAATGACTATGAAACTTATGTATCAATACAGAGAGATTTAAAAAAGACAATAAGAAAAAGAAAACGACAATACGAAATGAACATCGCTGAGAAATCCAAAGAGAATCCCAAAGAATTCTATAGTTACATTAGAGATAAAAAGGTTGTTAGGAATCACATTGGTCCACTATTATCTGCTGACGGTCAACTTGAATATTCAAATGAAGGAATGTGTAATATCTTAAACAATTATTTTAGCTCGGTATTCGTAAACGAAACACCTCAAAGTGAATCCCAAACTGAAACCTGTGAAAAGTCTGGGGTAAACTTACTCACTACGGTAAATATAACAAAAGAAAAAATTAAAAGGTGTATAGACAAACTCAAAGTTAATAAAACACCAGGGGCTGACGGTTGGCATCCAAGAATCTTAAAGGAAATGAAAAATGAGATTGTTGTTCCATTAGAAATTATTTTCAAGAAATCCATCATATCCGGAGATGTCCCAAGAGAATGGAAGCTAGCTAACGTTACTCCCATATTCAAAAAAGGTGACAAAAAGAAACCAAATAACTATAGGCCTATAAGTTTGACTTCAGTTGTAGGAAAAATAATGGAAACTATTATCAGAGATGCTATCGAACATCATTTAGAAAGTAACCGTTTGATAAATGATAGCCAGCATGGTTTCAGACGGAAACGTTCTTGCGTGACTAACTTACTCGAATTCTACAACACAGTTATCTCGAATTATGACAAAAGAAACAATATAGATTTAGTATATCTAGACTTTGCAAAAGCTTTTGATACTGTCCCACACGAAAGACTACTTACTAAATTAGCTTTGCATGGAATAAGTGGTAGCCTATTAGGTTGGACTAGTAATTGGTTGAATGGTCGAAAACAGAGAGTTGTTTTAAATGGAAAAACTTCTGGATGGAAAAGTGTTGCAAGTGGAGTTCCTCAGTGTTCTGTTCTTGGGCCACTTCTATACATAGTATATATATAAATGATATAGACCAAGGACTAAAATCTACTGTTTCCAAATTTGCTGATGATACAAAACTGTGCGGAGTGGCAAATGATCACTCAAACCAATTAGATATTCAAGAAGATTTAGATAAATTACAGCAATGGTCTGAAAAGTGGCTAATGAAATTTAACACAAGTAAATGCAAGGTAATGCACATAGGTAAAAATAACAGTAAGTACGATTACAAGTTATTTGGAAATTCGTTAACAAAAGTGGATAGTGAAAAAGATCTCGGCGTAATTATCAGTAACGACCTCAAATCATCCAAGCAATGTATTTCAGCCTCTGAGAAAGCAAATAAGATTCTGGGACTGATTGCGCGATCTTTTGATTTCAAAAGTCCATCACTCATTAACAAACTATATAAATCGTTAGTTCGTCCACATTTGGAATATGCTGTTTCCGTATGGTCACCGAATCTCATTAAAGATATTGACAGACTGGAAAAAGTACAACGGCGAGCCACAAAACTGATTCCAAATATCAAAAATAAATCATACGAAAATCGACTAAAACACATGAATCTGTTTTCACTAAAAAAGCGTAGACTCAGAGGTGACTTGATACAGGTCTTTAAGATTTTAAAGGGAATTGACAACATCAAAAGTGACCAAATTTTCACATTGAATGAGAATCAGACAAGAAACAATGGTCTCAAACTGTCCGGAAATAGATTCAATTTGGAAGTAGGTAGAAACAACTTTGCCAACCGTGTAGTTAATGAATGGAATAAACTTCCTACACAGGTAGTGCAATGTAGTTCATTTCGAAGCTTTAAGAAAAATTTAGATAAATGCCTAAGTAAGATGCTGTAATGATTATAATTTATGTTATATTATTTATTTTTGTTTTGTTATCATTTGTCTGTCTGATTTTAATTTATTATTAGTTATATGTCAATTTATTATTTACTATTTACCTGTTTGTTTATTATTTTAACTATACCTATGCATTCATTTATGTATTTTATTTGTTATTTACATTATTATAGTTTTTATTTATTATTTTATTATTATTATTATTATTATTATTATTATTATTATTATTATTATTATTATTATTATTATTATTATTATTATCATTATTATTATTGTCATTATTATTATTATTATTATCATTATTATTATTATTATTATTATTATTATTATTATTATTATTATTATATTATTATTATTATTATTATATTATTATTATTATTATTATTATTATTATTATTATTATTATTATTATTGTTATTATTATTATTATTATTATTATTATTATTATTATTTATTATTATTATTAATTATTATTATTATTATTATCATTATTATTATTATTATTATTATTATTATTATTATTATTATTATTATTATTATTATTATTATTATTATATTTTTTTTTGCATCCGACCTATGGACCAAAAGGTCTCCTGTCGGCATGCTCCTCCTTTGTAACTCTTTGTAATCCTTACTCTTGAAAGGTATTCAGCAATCCTAAATGGAACTAGCTACTTTCCTAACTAACTAAAATAATGCATAGACAGTAACAATACACGCAACCGCGCATGTGCAGTTGCGATCCCGCGTATACCCAAGCGTGGGCGCTCCGAGGGAAGAGCCCAGGTCAAGGCTTTGTTGTTCACCGCGCGGGAAAGATCCTAGGTCGAGGCATTGTTTGGAGCAAGCTCGCAACAATATATATATATATATATATTATGTATATATGTATATATGTATATATATATATATATATATATAATATTATGTACATATATATATGTATATATATATATGTATATATATATATATATATATATATATACATTGAATGGTCCCCAGTGATCAGTTAATATTTTTTCAACCACAAATCACTTTTAATTCCATGCCATCACAATCGAAGGAGGCATCCGTTGGAAATTGAAACGTGGACGAGCCGAGGATATGAACCCAGCTAACCCGTAACAAAGTTACAGTGACGTAAGCCAATACGCTATCAAGAGAGATATAAGTTGAGTACGACTTTCTTATATTTGTATGCTCAAATTACATACACCTACACGAATAATCGCGTTCAACCCACCTCCGCCATGATAGAGTATTGGAGAGTATGTGCGCGTGGGAAAGTTTATACATACACACTGAATGGTTCCCAGTGATCAATTAATATCTTTTTCAACCACAAATCACTTTTAATTCCATGCCATCGCAATCGAGACTGAGAGGCATCCGTTGGAAATTGAAACCTAGGCGAGCCAAGGATTCGAACCCAGCTAACCCGTAACAAAGTTACAGTGACGTAAACCAATACGCTATCAAGATAGACATAAGTTGAATACGACTTTCTTATATTTGTATAAACTTTCCCACGCGCACATACTATCCAATACTCTATCATGGCGGAGGTGAGTTGAACGCGATATTTCGTGTAAGTGTATGTAATTCGAGCATACAAATATAAGAAAGTCTTACTCAACTTATATCTCTCTTGATAGCAAGTATGTTCCCTCGTCACAGGGTGGACATCAATGGACTGGAGGTTTAAGGCAGCATATCTCGTGAGGCGCTGCTTGCATGCGGAAAACACATCCCCAGTGGTCATGAAAGAGTTTGCACCAGTTGATAGACGGTAGACTGAGAACTCCCCCCTCAAGCCGGTCACTCTGGATCTCACGCAGGAGGACATAATAGAAGTCAGCGTTTCTGAACAAGTAGCGGCAAACGGCAATCATTCCCTGCATAGTCTGCACTAGTGCATTCGTGGTGTCATGGGTGAAACACTTGATTCGATTTGCTCCATGTCCTGAAGAAGCCTCTTGGAAAATCAACAGGAAATTCTGCAGGCTGGTTGACTGGGGATCCTGAACAGCTCAATATGGATCGTCCATGCGCTTATCTTGCCCTTCCCCAGATATATTCACTAAATTCCACCAGTTGAGGATGATTTGGATGAACTTAGCAGTGTCATGACATCCTCTGAGCTTCAATGAAGCCACAACCTTTTCATTGAAGACCTTCAAGACATGATGCTGATTTTGTAGTTGAAGTCGTCAGGGGTTGGCAGCAAATTTAGTGAGGGGAGTAGTCTTCAGAATATTGCTCTTCTCTGACTCGTACAGTTCCTTGACGTCAGCAAATGATGCTGTTGTTTTATTGTCAAGACTGATCTTCTGGCACTTCTCACTGATCCAGTTGTTGTGGATTGACTTCAGAAGATGCACTATGTCAAAAAGGAGAAACCAGATACGCTATTTGTCAAGAGGATGCTTGCCTGTGGCACGGCAAGCACCCGGAAAATCAAACAGCTTACAGTACTGCTGGTTTATCTTATGGTTGTCTGTGATAGACCCGATGACACGCCCACCTGC
>NC_134815.1:23579161-23586661 GCF_046742065.1 Oratosquilla oratoria
AAACATTAAAGACGCCTTTTATATGATGAATTGTTAGATTAAAGGGTTGGAGAAATAAACTCCAACGTGTAAGTCTCGGATTCTTGTTTTTCATAGTCTGTAGGAACTTTAAGGGGTTGTGATCCGAATATACTTGAATGGTAGTTGAGGAACCCAGGTAGACTTCGAAGTGGATAAGGGCCTGGACCAAAGCGAGCGTCTCCTTCTCAATTGTTGAGTAGTTCTTCTGCGCAGGGGACAGCTTCTTGCTGTAGTAGGCGATAGCGTGAAGAACTTCATTGTGTTCTTGCAAGAGGGCGGCACCGATACCGGTGTCGCTGGCGTCGACTTGCAGAAGAAAGGGTCGTTGGAAATCGGGTGCCCTTAGAACTGGTGCGTTAGTGAGAAGGGACTTCAGGTTTTTGAAGGCCGTCTCACAGGTAGGTGTCCACACGAAGTCGTGGTCTTTTCTCAACAGGTCAGTCAATGGTTCTGCTACATCTGAAAAATTTGGACAAAAAACGGCGATAATAGCCACTCATTCCGAGGAATCGACGTACCTCTCTACGATTAGTGGGTGTTGGTACATCATTGATGGCTTTTATCTTGGCGTCTATTGGAAACACTTGGGAATTTCCAACTTTAAATCCCAAATAGGGGACCTGTGTATGTCCGAAATCACATTTGGACAAATTGATGGTAAGGTTTGCTTGGTCTGCTCTATAAAAGAAATTATTTAGGTGTTCAATGTGTTCTGTCCAAGACTGACTAAATATTATCACATCATCTAGATAAGTTTTTACTCCTGGCAATCCTGCAACAAGATTACTTATCATTCTTTGGTAAGTGGCAGGGGCATTTTTAAGCCCAAATGGCATTGCTCTGAATTGGAACAATCCCTCTTCCGTAATGAAAGCGGTAACTTCTCTTGAGCGAGGGTGTACAGGGATTTGATAGTATCCCCTTAGCATATCCAACTTGGATACATACTTGGCAGTTCCTAGACTGTCTATGATATCATCTATCCTAGGGATAGGAAAAGCATCGGCCTTAGTATGGGCATTGATTTTCCTGTAGTCAATGCACAGGCGATAAGAATTGTCAGATTTAGGGACAAGAATGCAAGGAGATGCCCAAGGACTACTGGAGGGTTCAATTATTCCCTGTTGAAGCAGAGTGTTTATTTCTGCTTTTATGAACTCCTTCTTTTTTGGATTGACTCTATAAGGGGCTTGTTTGATAGCCCTTGGCGAGTCTAGAATTATTTCATGTTCTATCAAAGAAGTGAATCTTGGGGAATCTAGAAATAATTTTGGAAAACTTCTTAAGAGGAAAAGAATGTCTTTACCTTGTTTCTCAGATAAGTGTCCTACTTTTATCTGAAGATTTTGTAGTATCTGAGAGTTTTCCAAGGGAATCTCAGGAGGATTAGGCAGGTTATCAGGAGGCTCTTCGGATTCTATTGTGGTAGAGCTGCAAGCTGGAATTGGATCTCGGGAATGATAAGGTTTTAAGGTATTTATGTGACAGAGACGGGAACTCTTTCTTCTGTCTGGAGTTTTGATTATGTAGTTGAGATCACTGGCTCTGGACAAGACTTCATAGGGTCCTTTGTATTTAGCCTGCAATGGATCTCCTGGTATGGGAAGATAAAGTAACACTTGATCTCCTGGAGAGAAAGTTCTAAGTTTAGAATTTTTATCATACCGACCTTTCATTACTCGTTGAGCATTCGTCAAGTTCTCTCTTGCCAACTTCCAAGCTTCTAACAACTTCTCGGTGACCTGGGACACGTATTTCAAAGAAGGAACTGGTGGTTCTTCTTTCATCCATTGTTCATGAAGTATCTTTAGGGGGCCACGGACTTCATGACCGAAGACTAATTCTGACGGGCTGAATCCAAGGCTTTCTTGAATTGTTGTTCGGGTGGCGAACAACAAAAAGGGGAGTCCGTCTTCCCAATTTCGAGTGTTCTCAGCACAGAAGATTCTTAACATTGTCTTGAGCGTTTGGTGAAAGCGCTCTAGAGCACCTTGTGATTGAGGATGATAGGCGGAGGAAGTTACATGATTTATACCTAGTGTTACAAGAGTTTCTCTAAACTTGCTGGAAAGAAAATTACTTCCTTGATCACTTTGAATGTTCTTAGGAAATCCTACCATAGTGAAATATTTCAACATTTCTCTGATTATATTTTGAGCTTTAATATTTTTCAAAGGAATGGCTTCTGGAAAACGAGTGCTCATACACATGATTGTGAGAATGTACTGATTTCCTTTACTTGAAGGAGGTAAAGGTCCTACACAGTCAATAAGAACTTTTTTAAATGGCTCTTCCATTACAGGAATGGGATGGAGTGGAGCTTCTACAATTTTCTGGTTGGGCTTACCTACAAGTTGACATGTATGACATGTTTTACAATATTGGGCAACATCTTTGACAACCGTGGGCCAATGGAAATGTTGGGTTATGTTGAACAAGGTCTTTCTTACCCCTAAGTGACCTGCTAAGGGAGTATCATGAGCCAATCTTAAAACATTATTCCTGAAACCAAGAGGGAGGACTATTTGATTCCTTACTTGCCATGGCTGGTCAGCGGTTGCGGTGGATGCTCTCCATTTTCGCATTAGGACTCCGTTTTCTATATAGAAACCTCGTGACATATTTTCAACTTCTTCTGGAGAAGAAACAATCTCGTACAAATTTTTAAGAGAAGGATCTGACTTCTGTTCTTTGATTAATTCTGCTCTAGATAGAGAAACTGGTGAAGAAGAAGATGGGTCAGTTTGGGAGAATAGGGATTCTAAATTATAGGTCTCCTCTTCAGATTTCTTGTACTGAGATCTGGTTACAGCACAAGCGGGAAACAACTGTAAGTTATCTGAAGGTTCTACTGAGGTCTTAGGGTTATTTGTTATTAAGGGAGAAATGACTTTGCTTCCAGCGATGTCATTGGCCAACAATAAGGATATTCCTACTATGGGAAGAGAGTCTACTACTGCTACTTTAACCATTCCGGTTGTTAAATCAGACCGCAAGAAAACATTATGTAATGGACATTTTACAATTCCTCCAACTCCTTCTATCAATATATCATAACCTGTATATGACTCACCCAGATTCTGCAAGGCAGAATTTAAAATCAGACTTTGCTTTGCTCCTGTGTCTCGGAGTATGGAAATAGGATATTGTTGTGAACTACTACTATGAGATATAGTTCCTGAAGATACAAATGGTTTGAAACAAGGATCATGATTTGATGAGGGGGGTTCTACATTACTTGACAATACCGGCTTCTTTGGTAGTTTATCCTGAATAGAGGATTTTGAATCATCTGATTTTATATTACTTACAAGAGTTGGTGTCTTATTGGAGAATGAGGGTGTCAGTCTCTTTCTGCAATTAGAAATGTGATGGCCAACCTGTTTACAATATGAACAAGTTACAGGGGGATTAGTCTTAAACCTTTCCATTCTTTGCCAAGGTTGGTTTGGAGGATATTGATTGAAATCAGACCTGTAACTGAAATGTGATGGGCTAGACTGATTTTCAAAGCGTTTCTTTGGGGACCAAGGATCAGAGTATTTTGTTGAATCTGGAATATATGACTTTGACTTTTGGGATTCCATTTGTCTTGACTTAGGTTTATGATTTAGTGTGAACTCATCAGCCAATACAGCAGCTTTAGTTAAAGTTTCGGGAACATGATCATCTATAAAAAATCCTAAGATCTGTCTCTAAGGTATTCTTAAACTGCTCCAATAAAATCAACTGTTTAAGTCTATCTAAGGTGTCCGTTTCACTAGCCAAACACCACCTATTGAATAACCTCTCTTGTTGAGCCGCATATTCTACGTATGTTAACTGAGGTGTCTTCCTATAATTACGGAATTTCTGTCTATAGGCCTCTGGTATTAGTTCATAAGCTTTTAAAATACAAGCTTTCATATTATCATACTCGCTTTCTGCTTCTGAAAGAGAAGTATAAATTTGCTGAGCCTTACCCTTAAATTGTGTTTGAATGATTAATGGCCAATTTTCTTTAGGGATTTGTAACTGTTGCGCCAATTTTTCCCACTGAAGAAAGAAAATTTCTGGCTCTCCCTCTGAAAATATGGGTAAAAGTTTTACATACTTGGAAATATCTATACGACCTTCCTGAACTACGGGTTGTCTATCAACAATCCTAGCTTCTACTTCTGCCTTCTTTAATTCTAACTCTGCCAATTTGACTTTAGTTTCGTCTTCTCTAGCTTTAAATTCTGCCTCAATTTGCATTTGTTTCAGTTTAGTTTCCTCCTCTTTAGCTACTTGTTTCGCTTTAGCTTCCTCTTCTCTAGCTCTAAATTCCGCCTCAATTTGCATTTGTTTCAGTTTAGTTTCCTCCTCTTTAGCTACTTGTTTCGCTTTAGCTTCCTCTTCTCTAGCTCTAAATTCCGCCTCAATTTGCATTTGTTTCAGTTTAGTTTCCTCCTCTTTAGCTTTAAATTCTGCCTCAATTTGCATTTGTTTCAGTTTAGTTTCCTCCTCTTTAGCTTTAAATTCTGCCTCAATTTGCATTTGTTTCAGTTTAGTTTCCTCCTCTTTAGCTTTAAATTCTGCCTCAATTTGCATTTGTTTCAATTTAGCTTCCTCCTCAAAATCTACTCTCCTGACCTTTAATTCAATCTCCTTAATCTTAAGTTCGGTTAGTCGTGCCTCCATTTCTAACCTATTTGAAGGAATTTGTATAGCTGTAATCTCTTCTGGAGATAATATCTCATCTTCGATCAGATTTTCAACAAGCTCCTGAAGTATTTTTTTCTTTCGTAAACTTGTATCAATGTCTACTCCAAAGTGCTTGCCTATTTCTATCAAAGTGTCTTTAATTTGTTTCTTTAAGAAACTTACCTTGGGATTTTGAACGAATTCTTGAACTATATCATCCATCTCTATAAGAATGTGTTAAATACCTGATCCAATATCCTTGGCAAGGGTCGCCACTTTGTTACGGGCGGCTGGTATGTGAAGAGACGTTACGTATAACGTCTAAGTGCTTAAGAACCAGCGCACTTCTAGAAGCCACTGTAGGACTGAACTATCTGGTCAGGGCCTAGATAATTCGTAAGACTAGAAGTAAAGGTAACAAAGAAGATTCCAGGAAAGGAATATTAAACTAGCGATAAAACTAGTAAACGAAATTATTAATGGAAAATATTTACAGGCAATCAACACAAAAGAGAATGGGCAGTAGGGTCAATGGGACCGTTACATGATTATGAGAATATGGAAATTATCGTTCAAATAAGAAACAAGATAAGTATACAATATGGTACTATCTAAGTACAAAGAGATCAGGAACATGCATCAGAATAAGTAATAAGTACAAATATAAGTAAAGTAATGCAATGTATATCAGACACGTAATGTAGGCAAAAAGGGTGATCACTTCACACCAATCGTCTCATGAATCTAAACCTTCTAGTTTTTATCAAGAGATCAATATGTGGGAAATGACGACGAGTCAGCGGTTACCACCGCTTATATACCATTGGACCGGAAACTGAATACTTCCGGGTGAGTGTGCGAGTGAGTGAAAGGAGGGGAGGAGGGTAAGTTAACACGTCAACATGGGTAGTTTTAGGACCCTCGACTTGCTTGAACAATCTATTTATTTAGTAACTGTCAAATCTGTGCGCTCCGAACTATTCAGGATTTCGCTTGTCTGTTTGTTCTACAAGAGTGCGCACCTCTCTCCGCACGTAGGCGAGATTACATATAATGGACGGGCGTTACTGCTTAACATTGTTACAATACATACATAGACAAGAAATATGAACATAGTTATGTAATACAAAGGAACACAATTCTATAACATAATTACACATATGACGTAATATCTAATATTACGTTACAATGTATACATATACATATATGCATACATGTATATATATACATACATACACAACCACACACACACAAACACACTTACATATATATATATATATATATATATATATATATATATATATATATATACATACTGTATATACACAACCACACACACAGACAAACACACTTACATATATATATATATATATATATATATATATATATATATATATATATACCACCACACACACACACACAAACACACACATATATATATATATATATATATATATATATATATATATACATATATTTATACATATATATGGATATATATATCTATATATATACATCTAAATATATGTATATACATATATATATATATATATATATATATATATATATATATATATGATGAAGGTGGAAAAAGAAGTCACGGGTCTAGTTCCGAGTTCCTGAGTTTATTCCTGACCGGTTTCGCTCTATGCTTCTTCAGAGGAATGTGACTCTGGAGTGAAGCTGGCGGTATACATAGTCTGAGTAAGACCGCGTTCCCTCCTTGGAGGTGGGTTACATTTGGTTGTTCAATGGTTTATAAATTTTAATACGATGGACAATAGTGATAATACAGTATACAATAAAATGTTGTTATTATACAACAGCTCCGGTGTGTGTGGAATGTTGATCGAGGGTGTAACAGTGTAAGTGAAGTGAGTGGTGTAAAAATGTGGGAATCCTAAAAAGTGTCATAAGACAACTTATAGCATTAAATAATATAAAGAAAAATATCCAGATAAATAAAATGAAATAAAATGAAAATAGAAATAAAAATAAAAATACAAATATATATAAATAAAAATAACTTTTTCCACCTTCATCAACTTGTCACAATGTACCAACATATATATATATATATATATATATATATATACATATATATATATATATATATATATATATATATATATATATATATATATACATGTATATATATATATTTACTTCTTACTTCTTACTTTTGCTCCCAGGTAGGGTTTCAGCCTGTCAGTCAGGCCAGCACACTTCTCCAGATTGTCCTCCCAAAGCTTCCTTCTTCCCTCAAATCCTCTATTTTCCTAATCCATTTGCCTCCAGGATTTCTTCATATATACATACATACTTACACACACACGACACACACACACACACACACACACACACACACACACACACACACACACACACACACACACACACACACACACACACACACACACGCACAGACACAGACACACACACACACACACACACACACACACACACACACACACACACACACACACACACACACACACACACACACACACACACACACACACACATATGTATATATAGATATATATATATATATATGTATATATGTATATGAATACAAATATATATTTATATATATATGTATTTATATATATATGCATATATATATATATATATATATATATATATATATATATATATATATATATATGTTTCATTAAAAGTGATGGCTAGTTGTGCATTAATAATTTTCTTAAAGGTATTTTCCATATACCTTATTAAGGATTTGTTTTCCTTAGGAAGGAAATTTATGACTTGGCTGTATGTAGCTAATATGACTACATACAGCCAAGTCAT
>NC_134815.1:23591661-23594161 GCF_046742065.1 Oratosquilla oratoria
GAGATTCCTGTCCAGTTTACTTTACAATGAAAATACCGACAAACAAAAGCTAGATGCGTTGAGGCCAGCAGTCTGTTTTAAATATTCTTTTGTGTCCTTTTTTGCCTCTTGTTCGGGAATGTATTTGTGCGTCCCTGTGATACATAAGTACGCAATGATACGGCTCCATTCTGAAAGTAAATTAGAGTTTGGGGGACAGGGAGACGATTTGAATGGACATATAAAAACATAGATGAAGGCAGCTTCAAAGAGAGAGAGAAATAATTTGCATGTGTGAAGAACAATCCAAAATGATAACAAAGACGACTTTGTTTATATATATTTGTACAAATATGGCAAATCAGGACAAACTATTTTAGTTGGTTGATAATTAAGTTGACAAATCATTACGTTAATCATAATTAACTGCTATTTATGATGATTAATAGTAATTACATGTATATATATATATATATATATGTATATATAAGTATATATATATATATACATATATATATATGTATATATATATATATATATATATGTATATATATATATATACATACATATGCATGCATTGTTAAAATCGACAGCATTAGTGAGGTTGTTGGTCTTCTTGTGGGTATTCTCCAGTTTTCTAACCAATATTCTGCCATTTGGAGGGTGGGCATAGACCAAGTTGCCAAAATGATTAATTTATTTCAACGTTTCGTCTAACAAAGAGACATTTACTATTCGAACCCTAAAACAAGCTCATTGATAATAACTAATAACTTAAATAGTAATACTGAGACCATGTCTAAAACTAATTGTGTATATGAATTTACTTGTACAACCGGAAACTGTGTAGCCCGTGAAGCAGCATATATTGGTTTTACTAGATGTAGTCTCAGTAGGAGAATAACTATGCATTTGCAAAATGGGGCTATAAAACATCATTTAATGAAATTCCATAACCTAACAGCCACCCGTGAATACCTAGTTTCAAACACTAAGATTATAGCAAGCAATAGGGATGTACATAAACTTAAGCTTCTAGAAGCTATGTTTATCAGGGAATGTAGTCCTATTATTAACCCATTTCAGCTCAGTGGTACATATACGGCACATTAAAAGCATGATGCAATATTGCATCATACATCGCTCTGGGTTGAGACAAGCCTGAACAAGTGTACTGGGAATGCACACCAAACCTGCTACAACATGTTCATATGAGTACAGCCCCTTAAACCTGCCAGTCTGTGCTCTGCTGTCACGTTGAAAAAAAGTGTCGCTGTTCTCTGCCAAAAACAATGGCTTCCAGAAAAAAGTAAGTATATTTTGCACATTTCTTTGATAACTAGGTTCTTTTGACAACTGCACATGTTGAACAAGTAATAAACTGACCTCTCTAGTTAACTTTCATATTTGTCTAATCCATTCTTTTTTCTGCATATCATTTTATATTTGCTGTGCCATATATGGTTCGCTGAGCTAATGCAGATACATTTTTTCTGTGTACACATATTTTATGAATATCGAATTTCTAGCATGTTCTAAGTCCATTTTATGTTTCATATTTCAGATCCCTGACTATGCATGACATATTAGCTGTATTAGAAGAAGATGAGAGCCATGCAGAAGTTTATATTGAGCCTAATGATCCCGGCCTATTGACTGATGAAGACTCTGCTGATGAAGACGATAGTGGATTGATAGATAATTTGTCCGGCAGACAACTGACTGGTAATGCTGAAGCTGTTTTCCATGACGGACGACGTACAACTGAAGATGATTGTGAAGCTCAACTGAGTGGTAATGATGAAGCTATTTTCCACGACGAACGTCGTACTACTGAAGATAATGGTGAGGCTCATAATTCTTCGCCTATCAATAGCTATAAGACTCCCAAATGGAGTCTTGGCACTTCACTCACACCTGGTGACTGCATATTTCCTGAGGCAAATTATGCAAAATATAGAGATTTTACTCCAGTTGAACTTTTTGAACTATTTTTTGATGATGATATGTGGATCAGACAATTGTCTATGCAACTTTCAAAGGTGAAACAGATTTCTTGGTAAGCAAAGATGAAATGAAAGTGTTCCTTGGAATTTTGATAGTATCTGGCATCGTTCCTGTATCTTCTCGGAGGATGTTTTGGAGAAATTCATCTGTGACAAGAAATGAAGCTGTCTATCAAGCTATGAGAAGAAGAAGATTTGAAAAAATTATGCAGTTCATTCATTTTTCCGATAATTCTTCATTGGATACAACTGACAAATATGCCAAAGTTCGTCCATTCTTAAGACATCTAATAAAGAAATTCATAGAGGTTATATTTCATTGTTAATTTTAGATTTGTAATATCCTAAAACTGTAATATAACTTGTCAATTTACAAATAAATAAGTGCATTTCGGATACGGTCGTTTTTTCTTTCAACATAAAAATATGTACTTGGATATGCTCAGTGGTACATATATGGCACATCGTATTCTAGCAAAAATATTGTAGAGAAAAGTAAACCGAGACGTTTTCCT
>NC_134815.1:23625974-23628474 GCF_046742065.1 Oratosquilla oratoria
TAATGTAAAGAATCACGTATTATTCTTACACAGGATATATTTCACATTTTACAGTAGTGAGAAGAATCAATGGCATGTTTAAAAGTATTACTATTTTTTTGTTTATTATAAACTTTATTCACAAAAAATATGTTAATATCCTAAGAAATTAAAATCTTCTGAAGGTGATTTCAAGTTTCATGATAACATTACGTGTCAGAAAATGTAAAACAATTATTTTTCACCTCAGATAAACTCCTTCCTTAAGCTGACGAGGATCGTATAACATGCAAAATAAGAAAATATATAGAATGAATTCAGCCAATGCAGATATCAGAGCATGGTAAATAAGGCATCTTCAGTGACAGCACGTTCCCAGACTTGGAATTTTTGAAAACGAAGACATCCAAACACCTCCTCAACACCTACACTTGACTTTGAAAAAGTTGGATCGTTGTTCGACGTTTTCTGCGCTTATGCTTCTCTGTGTGTGTGTGTGTGTGTGTGTGTGTGTGTGTGTGTGTGTGTGTGTGTGTGTGTGTGTGTGTGTGTGTGTGTGTGTGTGTGTGTGTGTGTGTGTGTGTGTGTGTGTGTGTATGTGTGTGTGTGTGTGTGTGTGTGTGTGTGTGTGTGTGTGTGTGTGTGTGTGTGTGTGTGTGTGTGTGTGTGTGTGTGTGTGTGTGTGTGTGTGTGTGTGTGTGTGTGTGTGTGTGTGTGTGTGTGTGTGTGTGTGTGTGTGTGTGTGTGTGTGTGCGTGTGTGTGTGCGTGTGTGTGTGTGTGTGTGTGTGTGTGTGTGTGTGTGTGTGTGTGTGTGTGTGTGTGTGTGTGTGTGTGTGTGTGTGTGTGTGTGTGTGTGTGTGTGTGTGTGTGTGTGTGTGTGTGTGTGTGTGTGTGTGTGTGTGTGTGTTTTTGTGTATTCCAAGGTTAGTATTAACGTATTCTTGCTAGGCTAGACTGCAAAGAATAATGTAGATAAGCAGAAAAAATCTAGGCCTAAGTAGGTACTAGATATACTGGAGTTTATTTTATCAATTTAAATTTTCTTTTAAGCATAGCGGGCGGGGGAAAAGAGGTCCTATATTTGTAATCAATGATAAGTTATACAGAACCCGTCGTATTCCAACGTGAGCACCATTAAATATCCTGTGAAACTAAACTATATGACCATCGTTTCTTTGATAAGAATAAACAGTCTGCATTGCAAGGTGAGAATTTGACTTTCAACATTGTGACGAACTTACATCTGGCCAAGATAAAAATCTATTCACCCGGTGGTTGAAAGTGAAGTAAGATAGTATGTTGATCTCTCGATATCCTATTTTGCCAGGGATCAATTCTTCAGTCGTATAGAAATGTATGTCGCTGGTCAAAAACACAGCTTACCTAGCGTGCCACTGTGTTGAAGAAGTAAAAGGAAATTGAGTGTATGTATCTTTCCTCAAAGGCATATTGATTGGGTAGTAAAAATCAAGTTGCGAAATACTTTGCAGAAATGAACATCGAGGAAATGAGTTTTGGGTCTGAGGAGAAAAGGAGATGAGCCATAAGTTGTGGCAAAGAAATCCCTGGGCAATAATTGAAATAAAATTTCGATATGATGGCGAGAAAATGTGATTAAGAAGAACAAGTTGCTATTAAATAAAGGAAGTTAAGGACATCAATAATGTACATGGAACAATTGTCACTTTCTTTTCACATAACGATTTTTTTCACTCCCATCATTCCCCTTGCCAAATACCAGCCCTGAAGACTTTCTCTGTTAGAAGGATTTTCTCTAATTGTGAAAAGTAAATTAGCAAATATTAAGAACAAAATGCTCATTTTCTTTAATTTTGCCAGATAGCTTTCATTCAGTCCCAATAGTAAATACTAGCTCTGGAGTGAAAACTAAGAGCATGGACATCCAGAACGATAAACTCTTCTTTCTAATTTCTGAAGAAAAACAAATCTCTAAGACATCTTACCCAAGAGCAAAACACAATGACGTCACAAGGGGTACACTCGATTGTGTTTTGCGCGCCAGCTTCTGCCCTCCAAGGAAAACGTCGACTTCTTTTGGTATTTCTGATTTCTCGTGCTGCCTCATGCGTGTGAACCGCACACCTTTTGTGAACCTCTCTTCTACAATAATTGAAGTGTTCCAGTTCTGTGGAAGAACTCGAGTACTTCAGCATCCAAAATTGTATTAGGAAAGACTTGGTATACATGAAGACACTGAAGGATTGGAATTAGTGATATCAGTAGTAAAATAGTGGAAGCTTATCCAAGCAATTTTTCTTAAAACACGTATGGTGGAGTAAAAGTAAACTCCAATGTAAAATAGTAATGAAAAAATAACAGTAGATAAGTACAACTAGACATAGATAAATAATGAATGAATAAACAAATAAGAATAAACGAATAAATCAATACGAATAGATAAATGAGTAGATAGATAAATAAATAAGTAGACAAATAGATAAACAAAGAAAGAAAAACATAAGAATAAATAAATAAAAAATTCTCAGCACCTTGGGGATA
>NC_134815.1:23638474-23643474 GCF_046742065.1 Oratosquilla oratoria
ATCATGATTTTCTCTAATATTGTTTGAAATCTTAGAAATTTTACAATGATTTTGACTTATTTTCATCTGACACTGACAATTAAAATGTCCCGCTGGGTCACTTTGAACCCCAGTAATTTGTCAGTTTCAGCAGTCCCTCGTTTTATCTCCTACTATTATTGGACCTGGGTTCAACCTCACAATTTGTATCACTCCAAATTTAGATTTGTTGGTCTTTTTTCGTTGTTTTGGAAATTCCGTGGTCTGGTTGGTTTCTTTTGACTTCCTTTGGTTCTATTTTAATCTATATACCTGAATAGAATACTATTTGTGTTTTATCGTCTGGATATATTATGTAGTCGGTGCTTGTCGTGGGTGATGAATATCTGATATGAACATCTGAGGTTGAAAGAAACGAGATTTGTGGTTGCAGGAAATGCCAATTTAGTGTTTATTTAGTCTGCTTCTTTTAGTACGTCTAGAGATCCTCTTACATGCCTTGTTAGCTTTAACTGATGTAAATGAGTTATTTTGAACTTCACCGCATTATGTCGAACTTTGTCGAAAGCTTTGCTGACGTCTTAAAAACTAATTTACATTGGTATCGTGTTGCCATTGCGTTGGTAATACCTTGACACGATCTTGAAATTGCAATGGAATCCGTATTATCTGGTGTAGAGAGAAATTTGGTGGTGAATGTTCTCGTAATCTAAAGGCCTCATTGAAAAAAAAATAGGGAAAAAAGGCGAGATTTTTGAGAAGTGAATAAAGGTGTTACTGAACATTTGCATGGTTGGACATTTCAACATTGAGGTGTTGCATGATGCATGAACCTCCAGTTATTGTAAATCAAAAGTGTTACAAAATGAAAAGTTATTACACTTGAGTAAAACAAAGAAATGACAGAAGTGACTTGAACCACGTTTGTAATCAAAATTATAATATTACAAACAGCCTTGAGAGTTTTCTTAATGGCTTTTTTATTAGAAATTTTTCTTCATTAAGTTAGGTTTAATTATTTGTTACATTTTTCAATTGCTGTTTCATGCAAATACACGCCTAGAACCCTAATGTTAGACGTCAGTAAAAACCGACGATGAGTGAAGTTCGTAAATTGTTCTTTACGTATCACGTGTCTCTAAAGCTCATCATCATCTTTCTTATATGGGTGAACGAGCTTCAACATCACATGATTCAAGGGGAAGAGCTTACAACAGGAGGCTCTTAATTGTGACAAAGGTGTCGCCAATAGAAATAATTTATATTTGTTTGGCATTCGTATAAAGACATTCCTAAAAATAATAGAACCATCTGACCCTAACCTGAAAATGTTTTCCTAAGTATGATTATCCTTGGTCAAGCCAAATGGGTTAGAGCGTCGATACTTGTGGTGGAGGTCGAAGTGATGGCAGTTCGAACTCTGTTACTAGCGAGTCGGACCAAGGGCATGTTTCATTAAGTTTCACGGTACACTTTAAGCAGTATCAATTAAATATGACTCTAGGATACGTAAAAGATAAATTGTGAGCTACCTTTAACTTTCTCAATTCAAAACTAATTATTTGAGTAAATAAAAGCATTGGGAGTTAGACACAAAAGAATAATCATATGGTACATTAGGTTGAAGAGGGATAAACTAGTCCTGGCTTCTTTTCAGTTCTCGTGAAAGTTGGGATTCATCACCACTCCTGTGTTATGGGCCTCGGTAGTGCCTTTCATAAACATTAGTTAGTATATAGATTTGTCATAAATGCCTATAAAATCATCATTACCTTTATGCAAGTGTCGTGAGCCTGGAGGTAGTAAAGGGTATCACAAGCCGTTGTATTTCTATTGTGCTGGCTGGCATGTAGCCACCAGCTCAACAATGATGTTACTCGCAAATCAAATTACCAGTACAAGGTGGTTTAGATGAAGGCCTTTAGTAATCCGGGACATGATTGCGGTGAATAATTAATAGACATGATATAAATGTAAGAACTACCCATTACGTGAAAATATTCATTCATTTCCTTAATTCATTACCATTCACTATGATGAGTGGTACTTTCATTTTATTCTGGCTGCAGCTGGGACTCTACATTCAACTCCTTGGCATCCCCTTCCATAATATATATATATTTTTTTTATTCTAGATACTGTTATTGTATTTCAGTTTGTAGTATACTCATAGATAGAAAACACAACATTCAATGTCTGCAAAATTATCACATTAGAAAAGAAAGTTGAAGACAAGCACTCGTAATTTTGTATACTTTAACAATGAAGTGAAAGCCTTACACACACACACACACACACACACACACACACACACACACACACACACACACACACACACACACACACACACACACACACACACACACACACACACACACACACACACACACACACACACACACACACACACACACACACACACACACACAGACACACACACACACACACACACACACACACACACACACACACACACACACACACACACACACACACACACACACACGCGCGCGCGCGCGCGCGCCCGCACGCACGCACGCACACACGCACGCACGCACGCACGCACACACGCACGCACGCACGCACGCACGCACACACGCACGCACGCACACACACACACACACACACACACACACACACACACACACACACACACACACACACACACACACACACACACACACACACACACACACACACACACACACACACACACACACACACATACACACATATACTGTATATATATGTATATATATATATACATACATGTATATATATACACACACACATATGTATGTATACATATATAAATATATATATATATATGTATATATATATATACATATATATATATATATATTAATTATCAAAGGGGGGATTAAAGGAGTTAGTGACAAATTTTGGAAAGGTATGCGATAGGAGAAAGTATAACGTAAATGTGGGTAAATATAAAGTGATGAGATGTTCTAAGGGGGGAGGATGACAACAAGTTCGAAGTAAATTTGAAAGGGTATAGGCTTGAGGAAATGGATACCTTTAGGTATTTGGAGTCCCATGTGCTAGAAAAGAGAGAAGCAGAGATGGAAGTAAAATGTAGATTGGGAGAAGCAAGTAGATGCATTGAAGAAGTAAAAAATGTAGTAAGAAATAGGGATTTAGGATTGGATGCAAAAAGGAGATTATATGAAAGGATCATTGTGCCGACAGCACTGTATGGGGTAGAGGCTATTTCAAAGAGGCAAAGAGGAAAAGCTTGAATGTGTTTGAGATGAAGTGTTTAAGAAGTAAGGTAGGGGTTATAAGGTTGGATAAATTGAGAAACAAGGAGGTCAGGAAAAAAGCTGCGATGGGAAGGGAGATGGCAGATAGGGCTGATGAAAGAGTACTAAAATAGTTTGGACACATGGAAAGAATGAGTGAAAAAATATTAATAAAAGATGTGTGGAAGACAGAGGTAATGGAGTGATATTGAGGGGACGACCTAAGATAATATGTATGGACAGAGTAAAAAGGGCATTGACCAATAGAAGAATGTCTATTGAGCAAGAGAGGATAAAGCAGGAGATAGGGGTAAGTGGAGAATGGCTGTGTATAGATGATACTTTGATGCAAGGAAGGGACAGGGTGGGGAATAGGGGTATTAGGGAGGGGTTATGTGTAAATGATATTTTGACGCAGCCCGAAGGGATTTCCTTCCGTCTTCTCTTTTTATGCATGAGGGGACGGAGACGGGGTCGATGATTAAGTGAAGCGGCCTTGCTGTGGATATGCTGTGTTGTGTTACCCTGTTTCTGACCCTGGGCAGTGAGCGGAATACAAGGATGACATGTCATCCATGAGGAAGGGGAAGGGTTGTGGATGGGAGTGGAATGGGTGGGAATGAAATGGGTGGGCGTGGGGACACGCGTTTTGACTTGGCTACATCACTAGTAAAGGGGAAAAACCCTTGGTATATAGAAATATTAAGAGTATATATGAGTAGGAGATTTTCTCTTATGCATACATCAGTGAAAGTGGTGGCTAGGCGTGCGTTTAAAAAATTCTTGTGTATTACTATGGGCTCATTCTTCTTTGAAAGGAGGTTTATGAGCTTCACTGTAGGTAGTCGTTATTGCTAGATCGTGATTCCGGGTACAAGACCCTTCTCCAGTAACTTGGGATATTCTTTCTCTATGGTTAGGGTGAGAATGTTCTGATGAATGGTATGATAGTACTTCTTCTTGTGTGTTTGTGTTCATACGAGTACTTGCTCTTCACTAGGGGAAGTTACCAACTGGAAGAGGTTACTGGGTAGCAATTTTTTATTTTTACCTCATTTTCCACACGTGCTTTGCCGTCGGACCAGTTAGGGCTATTGTTGTTATTTTCCGTTTATGTCGTCATCGGCAAACATGCACTTATATTTGCTGATATTGCCAATCTCTCAAACTTGCCTGCAGTCGGCTATCTTGGACTGAATTGGATTGAATTTATTGACAATAAAATACGCAGATATAAAAATACAATATTTAAAATTGCGAGTATAACACCAAAAAGAACATATACGTGTCTTCCGGTTGGACCAATAAGCGGCATTGTTTTCATTCTATCTTTTTTATCGAGATTAGCACACCCATGAGAAACATGGCCAAGATTGTGTGAGTGTGAGGATGTGGAAAATAGAGCCGTTTTAGAGGTAGGTAGACGTGACATATCTAACCTTCAAGTTAGAGAATTATGACTAAAATGTTATTTAAGCACTTAAAAACAATTCTACATTTGTTTTACTTAGAAAAGCATGTAAGAAGTTTAGGCCATGGCGATTTGTACAGTGCCACTACAGCAATGTGTATGTAGGAAATACAGCAAATTGGAAAAAGGTTTTCGAAATGCTTCTTGCCTTGTGCAAGGCACTTAGCCATGCTGCTATCTTTGTGCAAGACACTTATTATATTGTCCTCAAGCCTCAGTTCTAATAGGTCTATACTGGCAAAATTCACTGGTTCATGAATACTGGTATTCAACATTACATTTTATAT
>NC_134815.1:23650974-23658474 GCF_046742065.1 Oratosquilla oratoria
TTGGTCTATATCTAGGTCAGATGCGAAAAAAATCATAGTAATAATAAATGAATAAATAAAAACTATAACAATATAAATAATAAATAAATACATAAATGAATGCATGGGCATAGTTGAATAATAAACAAACAGGTAAATAATGAATAATAATAAATTGACATATAACTAATGATAAATGAGAATCAAACAGACAAATGATAACAACACAAAAAATAATATAAAATAAATTATAATCATTACAGCATCTTACTTAGATGTTTATGTAAATGATTCTTAAAGCTTTTAACTGAACTACATTGCACTGCCTCTACAGGAAGTTTATTCCATCCATTAACTACACGGTTGGTGAAGTTGTTTCTACCCACTTCCAAATTGAATCTATTTCCGGATAGTTTGAGACCATTGTTTCTTGTCAGATTCTCATTCAGTGTGAAAATTTTGTCATTTTTGATGTTGTCAATTCCCTTTAGAATTTTAAAGACCTGTATCAAGTCACCTCTGAGTCTACGCTTTTTTAGGGAAAACAGATTCATATTGTCATGGGTTCCTTGTTTGGTTTGGCCAGAGTTAATG
The DNA here is from genome assembly GCF_046742065.1 of Oratosquilla oratoria. Lineage (NCBI taxonomy): Eukaryota > Metazoa > Arthropoda > Malacostraca > Stomatopoda > Squillidae > Oratosquilla > Oratosquilla oratoria. The sequence goes on from NC_134815.1 coordinate 23,651,548, forward strand.
TAAAGAGTGGAACTTAAGTCGAGTCTAGGAGTAAGTCGAGTTCCAGTTGGGAAGCAAGCCCACAACAATAAAGTGGAACGTAAAGATAATCTATGTAGATAAACGTACGTTCCGAGGAAAAGCAATATTTGAGACTGAATGTAAGTAAGAATGGAGGTAAGATAGAAGTCTGCACGCAACTTAAATAAACTATATTTACCAATAAAGAAAAATAAAGCTTTACTGTTTAACATTTACGATCATACACTCAAAGTACACTGGAATATTTAACATAAATAAATACATGCAAGGGAAATAACAAAAGTTCAAAACAAAAAACATACAAAAGCAATATATACAAGTCCAAGAATGATTAATACTATACTTGCGAACAGAACAGCAAGGCACCAATTTACAGCAATAAGTACGTGAGGCCTGGGTTGTGTGAGAGGGAGTCTGTGTACGGGCGGACAGCTGGTTTTTCGTTATATACCCGAGGAAGGCGTGGCCAATTGTTTCAAGGCAAGGTTCGAATCACCAAGGTTGTCACAACGTATGCTGGCCACGAGTCATGATAGAAGCCGTTAGTAGTAAGCGGGCGATTTGAAAACGGTTCGGTTCACGGTTGGCTATATCACCCCCCGCCGGAAGTCCAGCGTAACGGGGAGCAGCTGGACTAGAAAGTCCATAGTCACCGTGAATCGTCTAGGAGGCTGGTCGCTCCCCTAGATAGGGCGTCAGCAATTAGGTGGTCTTCTCTTCTGATGTGGACTATGAGGAATCTGAAGGCTTGGAGGACAAGGACCCATCGGAGGACTCGTTGATTGAAGATACGGGCCCTCTCGACGAAGGTAAGAGGGTTGTGGTCGGCTTCCTGCAGCGAGACCCCTCCTATCCCTTCTCCCGATGCGTCTAAATGGAGGACGAAGGGGTGGGAGTAGTCGGGGGTCCTCAACACCGGCTCGCCGCTCGGGAGCTGCCGAAAGGTCTCGAAGGAGCGTTGGCAGACTGGAGACCAGACCAATTTCTCCGTGGGACTGGAGAGGGAGGTGAGAGAAGCCGTGATGGAGGAGGAGTTGTGGCGGAGACGACGGCAGCATCCTCTCTGCCTTATGGGGGTAGAGACGATAAGGAGTCTGGCGAATAGGAGGAGCATTAGTTTGCAATTCTTTGTCATGAGGGTCTGCAAGTAGGGCAGAGTTGGACTTGAGAGTCGTCGTAACGACTTCTCGTATGTTAGGTTCATCGGTAAGGGGGGATTTTACAATGCATGATATAGGTCTCTCTAGCGCATCAGTAGGCTTTCTACGGACATACTCTTTCATGAGATTGACGTGTACGAGTCTAGAGTATTTACGACGGTCAGGAGTGAGGACTACGTAATTTTGCTTATCCAGCCGATGAGAAACTACATAAGGGCCCTGGAATTTGAGAGAAAGAGGGGTCCTTGGGACCGGTAAGAGAAAGAGTACCTCATCACCTTGATTGAATTTTTTAACTTTGTCAAAATGAGCCGTTATTTTTTGTTGAGAGGGGCTTTTCTCAGTAGTGAAAATTTTACCATGGGACTTGAAGACTTTAAAAGCATCTTCGCAGGGGGGGGGGAAGTTACGGGCTCTGATCTGGCACCCATAGAGCAGTTCAAAGGGAGAGTATCCCAATGACTGTTGGACAGTCTCTCTGACAGCGAAACTCATTAGTGGTAACCCCTCATCCCAATCAGAAGAAGATTGATTGCAACGTTTTTTGAGCATTGACTCGAGAGTTTGATGGAAACGTTCTAATGCCCCTTGTGATTCCGGATGATAAGCAGAGGACAGGATTTGGGAAATACCTAGCTCCTTTAGGATACTGGCAAAGAGGTCACTCGTGAAGTTAGTTCCTCGATTGGATTAAATTTCTTTTGGCAATCCTACTTGAGTAAAAAATTTCAATAAGGTGTCAGCTATAATTTTGACATTTATTCTCTTAAGAGGTAAAGCTTTAGGATACCTCGTTACCGGGCACATGACCGTAAGAATAAATTTATTTCCTTTCTTGGTCTTAGGCAGGGGTCCAACACAGTCTATAATGATGTTATCAAAGGGCTCATCTGGAGCATAAATACATAGTAGGGATCTTGCTCTAGATGCTGGTAAAGTGTTTTTATCGTACCGCCATATTTAAAGGGTTTAAAGGGCCTACCCTCCCTCCCCCCGGCAGCCACATGCTGCGAACGACCATTGTTTACATACGTTTTGACCATATTTTACTCTATTTTTTTTTTTTTTTTTGCGTTTGATGCACTCATAAAGTTTTCTCTTACGTCCGGCATGCACGTGAGTATGTGGTGTGAGGAAGTTCAGCCTGCACGACTGGCAGTGGCCTGAGCCTTACAAAGTAAAGGACATGTACACGTTAGCTTGCCACATTCACTAATTTGCCATGTGAAATTCGCATCTATTTTTCAGTGAAGAGATATTTGAAGATATTAGCCATCCCAAAGCTATCCAAACAAAAGGCACACTTGCAGAAGATAAGAACGTCTACATTAGCAACTCAAGGGGAGAAAGAAAGAACCCCAGCATCAACTTTGTTATCACCACCTCCGCCACCACCACTAGTACTCCCTCCAGCAGCTCTCTCCCTTCCATCTACATCCACATCCTCAGCACCTGATCCTCTGTCCTCTACACCTATATCAGACAAGTTGTCTCTACGCAAACAACTGTTTGCTAACAAGTGGCTACAAGGATGCCTCCTTGTTGCAACACTTTGGGTTTAGAGTCTCAAACCTCACAGTGACGTCCCTGATGCAGCAAGAGCCTGTTCCAACACCAGAAAGGAAACTCAAGAAAAGAAAGAGAGCTGAATCCCAGCAATCAGACTAACTTGCTGGGTCATTCTAGACCAAGAACTCAAACTTTGCGACAAAGAGTGAGGTGGCGGCTTATGAGACCCTCACTTTGAGTGAATAATATCCTACACTGTAGGAGGGTACAAAGTGCCTGAGTTACTTGAAAGATGCAAAATCATCATGAAAATACAATGGAACCTGTTTTCAATGGGTCTTAGGAGGTCCAATGTAAAATTTAGTCAAACTAAGAAAAAAAAAAAAAAAAACTTTAACACTCATTTCTGAAAAACTTAAGTTTTTGATACTCAAAGTCTATCTCCTCCCTCAATTTTCAACCGATTTTTGCATATGAGGTCTCTATTAATAGCTAGATGAATGACAAAAAATGAAATAGAGAGTTGTTTTGCATATGTTAAATAAATATTTTTTAATAACGTGTCAAAGTCAAAATTTTGCGTTTTTTTCGATTTTTTTTTCCTCGGCGTTAAACAAAGATATCAAAAAAAGCTTTCTATTTTGTTTTTTATATATGTAGAAGATTCTTTTGCTGTAAAATGAAAGACATCAAATAAAAATTGTAAGAGGAGATAGGATTTGAAAGAAGCCCCAAAATATGGTATTTTTTACGTTTTTTTATTAAAAAATAAAAAAACTACTCGTCAGATCTGAATAAAACTCATGCTGTGAAGGTTTCCTCAGACCTAGATATCACACAGAAAATATCAGCAAGATCCTTCAGAAAAAAAGATTTTGGGCGGGGGGTCCCCTTAAGGGAGCCTGGGGGATTTTCTGGTTCGGCTTGCCCACCATTTGGCAAATGTGGCAAGACCTCACAAGATTGACTTTTTAAAACTAGGTCAAAAAAATAATTTTGAATTTTCTTATAAGTCTTACTGACTCCCATATGCCCTCCAGCTCCAACATGGGCTATTTCAATCACTTGATTTCTGATGGATAAAGGGATAACTATCTGGTGGACCTCTGCCCAAGAATCTTGGTCAGAGCAGTTAGAAGGTTTGTCACATCTCATTAAGATACCATCCTGGTAATAGTATCCTGGGAAATGGTCGACCTCTTCCCTGGAATCGACCGCTAGTCTATGGTAGTTTTTTAAAGTAGGGTCATCGTGTTGAGCTTTGATTAAGCTTTTTCGGGAAATTAGTTGGTTGGGGAGATCAAACTTATAGGTTACATTACTATCAGAGAGGGGAGTTTGAGATCTGGTGACTGCACACAGAGGAAAAATGTTAGGGTGAAGGTGATCTTCAACAACAGTAGGGGTCTTGTTATTGGTAACTTAGTAATATCTGGGGGAGGAACAACCATAGAACCAGCTAGATCATTTCCTAGGATGAGATCAACCCCGGGGACAGGCATAGAGCCTTTCCAAACACCAACTTCTACTTCTTTCTGGAACAACTGACATTTCAAAAAGATTCGTGCTATTTCAATGGACTGGGTAGATGATAGATAGCTTACAGTTACATTCTTTCCCGTTATGCTCTTAGTTATCTCAGGCAAAGCCTGCTTGCTCCCTATGGACTGAGCTGCTCCAGTGTCTCGTAAAATTGTAATAGGAATAAGGAGGCTTTTTCATCAGCAGAAATTTCCCCACGGGACTTGAAGTCTTTAAATGCATCTTCACAGGGGGGAAAGTTATCTTTCACTACATGTGTCACCGGTTTATGGGGACCGTAAGATTTCGGTCCAGTATACTGGGTAAGTGCTTTTGACCCACTTGGGCACTTTGACAATCTGCAACCTGGCTCTTGGCATCGAGTGATGTGATGGCCAAGTTTCTTACAGTAACTACAGGAAGAGTAGAGGGGGGTAGGGATAGAGGTCTTTCCTGCCTGCTTACCATCTGGAGTGGCAAGGGAACCTACAGATGGCTTTACAAAATTACTTTCCCGCTGTACGTTCAACCTATTACGTACTGCGTATTCATCGGCAAATAATGCTGCTTCAGTTAAATCAAATACATCTTTTCCATTGAAATGAAGCATGATTTGGAATGGAATTCTGCGCTTAAATTCCTCAAAGACCATCAAGTTAACGAGTTGATCGTAAGTCTTTACTTTGGTGGCAGAGAGCCATTGCTTAAAGATTTTCAGAGGCAAATTCGACAAATGTCGAGTTAGCAGATTTGGTCAAATTTCTGAATTTTTGACGCTAAGACTCAGGAGTAACTTGATAGGCGTTGAGGATACTAGATTTGACTATTTTATAAGATGAGTATTCCTCAAGACTGTTGAAGACTTTGGCAGCGTTCCTATTAATTTGCTTTGTATGATCCACACCCATTCTTCTACGGGCCAGTTTACTTGCTCAGCTAGACGTTCAAATAACCTAAAAATGCATTCTGGGTCTGACCCATTGAAGTTAGGAAGAGAAGTAATTTTGTTATTTAATAGATGAACAGATTTATTTTTTCTATGTCAGCTAATTTTAACTTTCGTTGGTACTCGACTTCAAGTTTTCTCTCACGCTCACACTGTCTTTCTCTGTCACGTTCCTCCTTTCACAGCTCAAGCTCACGGTCTTTCTCACGATCTCTTAATCTCAGTAATTCAAGCTCCCGTTTTTGTCTCATTCTCTCTCTCTCTAATTCAATTTTCTCTAATTCTAAAGATACTACTGATTTATTGAAGGGAGATTGGGGGGAGCGCGTGCTTCAGGCTGCAAAGGGGGATCACTATCACTTACAGGGTCTCCTTCAGTTACGTCACGAGCACTCTCCTGGCGAAGTAGTTCGAATGCGTCTGCATCCAGTACCAAGGGATCTACGAGGGATTAGATGACAACTCGTTTGAGTTCATGTTTACGTAATCTAGCAGGAGCATTAATTTGGTAGGTTTGAGCCAACAGTCTCCAGTCATCCTTTTTGAGATTATACTCTAACTGATCCACTGAGGGATTTTGACAAAAGTTTCTATATTGAAAGGCATTGTGAGTGTTTATTGTTACGGCTCCCATTAATGCCCAATTTTAATTGGAGAAACAATCCTACCTCCAATCATTGACGAACCAGATTGAGACTAAATGGCAGGGTAACAATATACTACATATCAAATATAAATCTGTGCAGTACTTTCAAGCACGTATGTCAATAGTTTTAGGTGACCGGTGGATAAATCAAAGGGGCAAGGTTAAGGTAAAACTATGGTATTCTAACATAGATTATTTACATATTCACTTAGCACTACACACATACTTATTTTATGCCTACCCGGACCACTTGTTACCACTAGGGTCCACCTAACATACTTAACCTAGGGATTATAGAGGAGCGGGAAGTGTCCGCTCTATACGGGTTCAGAAATCAGAGAGAGAGAGAGAGAGGATAAGAAGTAGTATACCTCGTGACTGCGGTCCCCATGGGGGGCCGCAGTTGCCAACTCACAACCCGTTATCATTTATTTTATCATAGGCAGGGTGAGTGGAATAACATACTACACATACAGAGATCATTAACATAATAAGGTACAATTTACAATATAAACAATATCCTAGCTAACTAAAATAAAGGGATAACAAAGGAATAATACACACGGAACATAGTTTATTGTATTTCATACGATCTGTAATTCAGGAAGACGAAAAAAATTGGGGCGTGGCTAAAACTACCCAAAACAGGTAGTAACATGCAAAGTACATCTATTACAAAGGAACACAGTCTTGCGGCCACGCAACATCTATACAAGAGAATTACACTCCAGAAAATTAGTATAAACCAATTCTTGGACTTCACACACGGAAAATTGACTAATTCCCTGTTCGGGTGGAGGAAAGAGCTTCCAGATAGAATCCCACCCTCTTGGCTCCCGGACAAAATCCTACCCTCTTGGCTCCCAGACAAAATCCCACCCTCTTGGCTCCCAGACAAAAGCCCACTCTCTTGGCTGCCAGACAAAATCCCACCCTCTTGGCTCCCGGACAAAATCTCATGCTGCCCCTCTCGGCCAAAGAGGGGCCAGTATTCCGTCTAAGCTAGGGAGGTTGAGCTGTTACACAGCCTTATAAGCCAGCCCACCCAATCAGCAGTCATTATCCCTTGGAGGACTTTTGAACATAGCAGAGCATCCTCACAAAGCAGTCCTCACCCTGCAGAC
>NC_134815.1:23670974-23673474 GCF_046742065.1 Oratosquilla oratoria
CCACTTAATAAGGTGAACAGTGAATTTAACAAAAAAATGAAAACTTTGTTAAAGGGGGAAGATGAACTCATCAAACGTTTTTCTACCATCACTCCTTCTCTTCCCTATATGTATGGATTAGTAAAAACACACAAACCAAATAATCCAATAAGACCTATTATTAGCTCTGTTAAATCCATTTCTTATAATTTATCCAAATGGCTAGTGTCCTTACTCAGTCCATTAGTTGGCACAATTTCTAATTCATCTTTAAAAAATAATGTAGACTTAGTTCAAAAACTTAATGGTTTAAATATTAATCATAATTTTAGGTTAGTAAGTTTTGATATAACTAGTTTATTCACAAAAATTCCTGTAGATGATTTAATTGTTTTTCTTACTGATTATTTAGACAAAATCTCACTTCCTTTGCCTTCTGCTATTATAATTGAACTTATCAAATTATGCGTAAAAAATTGTAAGTTTGAATTTAACGGTAATTTTTATTCCCAGAAATTTGGAATGGCTATGGGGAATCCCCTCTCGCCTGTTTTAAGCAACATCTACATGGAATTTTTTTAAAAAGAACTATTGTGTGAAATTTTGCCATCTAATGCGATATGGTATAGATATGTAGATGATGTTCTTTGCCTGTGGCCATGTACTGAAGACCTGGATGCTTTTCTACAATCTCTGAATAATTTAGTTCCCTCCATTAATTTTACTGTAGAACTAGAAAATAATGACTTTAAATTTAGTATTTATAGAAAACCGACTAATGTATTTTCTTATATTCATTATTACTCTGAACACCAAGATCAAGTAAAAAAAAAAAAAAAAATCTGTATTTTCTTCTATGTTCTTACGTGCCTTGCGGATATGCAGCCCGGAATTCATTGATGAGGAATTTGAGTCGATTGTCAACCTAGGTTTAGGATTAAAGTACCCTAGAACATTTTTAGATATCGCTCTCTCTTTGGCGAAAAATACTTTTCATAGGAATCAACCCCCTCCCCTTTTTGACATTAAGAATCTTTTAGTATTACCTTACAGTGACAATCTTTCTCAAACATCTACTTAAAACATGGAATGTTAAAGTAGCGTTTAATAACCCATGCACTTTTAAGAAATTAATAATAAAAAATTCTTCCGCTGATTCTGATGGTTGCATATACAAAATCCCTTGCAGAGATTGTGAAAAGTATTATATTGGACAAATGGGCAAAGAACTATCAACTAGAATTAAACAACATAAATATAGTGTTAGACCAGCACAAGAATCCAATGCTCTATTTGTTGACATGAAAGACTTCATTCATTGTATTAATTGGACTAATGCTTCCTCTATCATTTCTTGTAATTCATTTGTCAATAGTAACATAATAGAAAGTAGTATTATAAAAAATTCTCAAGGTTTTACTCTTGATATCAGTAATGGCATTTATAAATTCGATAAATTCATCATTAACAAAATTTGTAATCAGGTTGTATGTGACCAAAATTAATTTGGTGAATTGTGATGTTCTCTAGATTTCTTTTTCTTTGATGACTGTGTACCAAGACTTATTTTTATTTCATATGTGACTTTTTGTGCTTCACCGGTTCCTTTCCTAGTGTAATATTTCGTGTCATCTTGTGCTATGCCAGTTCCTTTCCTAGTGTTTAATTTTGTGACATCTCACACCTTGCCTGTTCCTTTCCTAGTGTATAATCTTGTCATTTTTAATCCTATTGTAACACAACTTTTTCTGTATTCCCCTGAAGATGTGAATTACACGAAAGCGCTTGGAATATACTGTTTTCTTCCGATTTCCTTAGTGGTTACCAGCAAAATTTGTGGATCACGTGTTGTTTATAGTGATCTTTCTGCATATATATATGTATATATATATGTATATACATATACTATATGTATATATATATATAATATATATATGAGAGAGAGAGTGATAGGTAGGGAAGGGTATGAATACATTTATTGTCCTAACGTTTTGGTCTCTATGACCTTCTTCGGAGGACTCTTAGAGACCAAAACGTTAGGACAATAAAAGTATTCTGAGCCCATCTTCGTTTACCATTCCCCACCTATTACTCTCTTATTTGTCTCAATTTTTTTTTTAAATATACATATGTATATACATATACATATATATATATATATATATATATATATCTATATATATATATATATATATATATTTGTGGGCCATCAAATCCTTAGAGTACTATTCACATTTAGCTTGAACAGTCATTTTTTTTTCTAGCAGCTTTTCGTTATAAAGAAAACAAATTCATATATATGTAGACATATGGATGGATTTATTTTTTTAGTTATAATCAGAAATTGTATTCATGTCTTTGTAGATACAAAAGTAGATTTGACTTAGATATTTCTGTTTAAAAAACAAAGAAATATTCATATATCTGTGGACAAAAGAAAAAGTCTTTATAGCCTTACATTATAAAGAGGAAAAGTTATCCATTTCTACGTGGAAAAATAAAATAAATTATTTGTGCCCGA
>NC_134815.1:23675974-23683474 GCF_046742065.1 Oratosquilla oratoria
ATATATATATATATGTGTGTGTGTGTGTTTATATATATATATATATGTATATACATATATTTATATATATATGTATATGTAAGTGGAATAGGAAACACAGGAGTCTTAGTCTTGAGTTTATTCCTGACTAGTTTCGCAGGTATGCTTTTTCAAAGGAATATGTGTACAAACGGGCTGTGGGCATTATATACATGGGGTATACCCACAGCCCGTTTGTACACATATTCCTTTGAAAAAGCATACCTGCGAAACTAGTCAGGAATAAACTCAGACTAAGACTCCTGTGTTTCCTATTCCACTTACGCCAACCTGTCAGAATGTCTCAATATATATATATGTATATGCATATATTTATATATGTATATATATATATATATATATATATTTATTAAAGCATTCATGTACCTAATTTTTTACGAATATATGTTAGAAATTTTTACTACAATGTATGTAGATAACGTTTTATTCTATATTTCACGAAAAATAGCATATTGTAAATGATATATTTGTTACTTGGTGAACTTATAGATTTAAGATGTGACAATTTCTTAATAGCCTTATGTGCACTTCCATAAAACACATCGGGTTGTTTTGACAAGCTTGAAGTAGACTTATTGGGACTACCTTCCATTCTCGCTGCAATTTCATACACCTTTCCGTCAGTTAGGACTTTTTACCGACCGGATCTTGGGGCATCAGCTACTGCTGTATACGTACCATATATACGTGAGCATACACCCAGTCATATGACCCATTTACATCCTCACCCAACCACCCCAACCTCACACTGTTTCCTGTCTCGAGATTGCTGAGCTGAGCATCACGAGGTCCAATGCAACACACATCTCGCTGACCCAAGCAATCTCTAGCATCCCGACAGCCAGGCAACACACACACACACACACGAACGCACACTTATAAGTGCAGTCGACCACCAACTCATAACATTACAGAACAACCCAATAACAACGAGCTTTTCCCCCTTGGAAATATTATATAATAAATAAATGGGATGTAATTAGTAATTAAGTATGAGAATATTGGTTGTGGGAGGCCGAATACTCCCATTGAAAACAGTGTAAGTACAATTGCTAGCACCTGGAAATTTTGCATATCTAGCGTTTCCGCCGAACGAAACTGAGACGCACCGGGGAGGACGAGCAGTTGGTGCGATGACAGGTATTGTGCAAAAGGCTAGTGATAGAGACAATTAACTGTATAAAATAGAAAAGACATGTAGTCAATTTCAGTGTATTGTGAAACAAGTGAATCCTTTGAATAAAGGAAAGGAACTTTCTACGAGTTTGGATTAACCATCCCGACTTCTGTAAAATGTATCCTTTCAGCACCAGTTGAGGATACAATCTGGCGGCAACTAGTGGCCGCACCCACGTCTCCAGAGAAGAAAACCAATTGAATTCGCCACACCTACCAGAAGAAAGAATATCGAGAACTCCTCACACGCGCCCCTCTACACCAACTCCAAACTTCGCAGTCTAGTATCGGTGGTAAAAATTACATTTCTCACCACCTGGTGGCAGCCAACTTCTACAAGATATTCCCTACCAAGAACAATAAGTCCTAACCGCCCTACAAGCAAATATCACACCTTGCACAATACGAAGTTTATCGTCACCGACTCCACATCGACCTACCCGCCTCTAACAAAGGTAAACTAAACACCAACCTTTCAAAATACTTGATATTATCAATACCAGTATTAACCAACCCATCCATCCCCCCCTCTGATACTGCCTATCTCCTTCTTTTACGAGCACATCAATGAGGCCCCCCCCCCCGGAAGCCTTACCACGAAATAATGATTGCACACATCCAATCACATCATACGTAAGGACAAACAAGTCTACGGGCCGCCACAGCCACACCTGACGGACCGGCACGCACATCAATATAATTATTAATAATCGGGAATATAACCATAAAGGTACTCTATAGTTACATATATAAAACCAATGTAAAAATCACTTTCAACCTGAATATAACCAATAACTAAAAGATAACTAAAAATCTAATTTTTCCCTTCTTTGATTAATAATTCAGTCTTTAGTGATTTAATAATTCAAACAACATTATCATATTATAAAACTAAGTCACTTAATTAAGTTACACAACTAAGTTAAAATAATTTTTGCATACTTCTATCTTGTACTGTCCCAATTTATTATTTAGAATAATATATTTTAAAAATAATTCTCAATAACTAATATAATCACATAATTTTTTTGCCAATATCAAATAATTTTTCTTCCCAATATTTTATATGACCTTTTTACATTGTATATCTTTTATATATATATAACATTTTTTGATTGTATTGTATCTATTGTATAACACTCAATATCACTAGCCACACAATCATAACATTGTTTAGCTAGAAGAATCTAACATGTTACAAGCATTTTGTAATTTCTAATTTTAAACTTAACACAGTGCTACAACTTATCAAATAGCAATTTCATATATTCCTAATTCCATTTCATATATATATATATATATATATATATATATATATATATATGCAATAACTTTTACTAGATTTGACTTTTACTTATTATCATATGCATATGCATTCCTTCAGTCAAGTAATTCTGTTTTCTACTTAAACATTTTTATCAATGTAACCTACATTCCATAATTACTGCTGTTAACCAACTATATATATATATAGTTATTAATATTATATTATCATTACCAAATATTTAACTCCTTACTATCATAAACATATTATCATATTATTTCCACATTTTAATATTATTATATGTATATATATTTTTATGATTTTACATATGTAATCCTATTATACCTAATAACCGTTGACAAAGCCAAGCATATCATATTTCCCCTTAGTTACTGTATACCAATTATTTCTAACTTAACTATTTTAAACTAGACCACCCATCTCACCTAATTATTAAGTAATACATGCCTCGCTAGTTACCACTAACATGGCCACAGGGACGAGAAGCAAATTCAAAAAAGCGCTAGAAACCATCCTCTCTAAATCTCAAGAGGAAAACCCATCAAGCAACTCAAAAATAGAAAAAGACAATCCAGACCCTCATCAAATAAATCCACGGATTGACATAGCCATCCAACAGTTAGAATATGAACACTCACATCTCTCGGACAAAGCTGCTCCCACGACAGGTACCCCTACAATCCCTCTTTATGAGAATGATATCTTAGCCTTTTTTAACCAACCCCCTCAAATAGACCCCTTTCACCCCTCACAACTACAACCACCCATTCCTCCCATCCAGCCAAATATGCAAACTACACCTCCTATAAACCATAATCAGTCCAACCCCCATATCCCAACACACAATAACTCCCCTCCCATCCAGCCAAATATGCAAACTACACCTCCTATAAACCATAATCAGTCCAACCCCCATATCCCAACACACAATAACCCCCCTCCCATTCAGCCACAGTACCAAAACTTCCCCTTTCCTTCCCCCCATACCCCATCTGGTCAAGCCACCTCCACACCATACCACCAACCACCACCTAACCTTCCTCCAAACCCACAATATTATCCTTACCCACAACCTCAACCAACAATAATTAACAACTATCAAACCATAACCCCCCACACAGAAAACCCAACCTTTTCCCAAGATATTGGATTATCCATAAATGAATTCTTGACAGCATGTGACCTGATTTTCTCAAAAAACAAACACTACTCTGACACAGATAAAATAAATTTGTGCCGTCAGAAAATAGACCCATCTGACATTTGCCGTTCAAAGGCAAGGATGCTAGACAGTTTAGTTGCATGTGGAATCACATATCAGGAATATAAACACCACCTTCTTAATGTCTTTCACAACAAACAAGCTAACAACATCTCCTTCCTTCTCACTTTCCTCAATAACACTAGAGTCCAACCACATTCCGTTACGAACATTATGGATTTCGTAGCAAACGGAATTAAAGAAGTCAGAGAGGACCTGGAGAATAACTCTCCTTGGACCCACACTGACCAATTTGGTCAAAATGTCATGACCACAAAAAACTTACTAACATTCTTTGAGATAGGTTTCTATCTCTCCCAACTCCCTCCAAAGTGTTTAAAGGAAGCCTCCAAAAGGGAACTAAACACTAGAAACCCTCTAGCTTATACCTATATCTTAGACATCATCAATGCTTGCAATGTATCTTTAGACACCCCCTACTATCTCCCCAGACTGAATAGCCTTCACTGACAGCAGCCCCCTCCCACCAATCAAGGACAACCTTCTAAGTGGTGCTCCTACCATTCATCACCCAGTCACAACACTAGAGACTGCATACAAAAACAACAAATACAAACACAGGCACCACGCCACCCTATCCCTTGCTCAGTTCATGGAACCATTTCCCATACCGATGCCCAGTGTCGAACACAGCAACAACAATACCCGCAGGTACAACATCACCCCATCCCTTGCTCAGTGCATGCTACTACCTCGCATACGAATGCTCAGTGTCAAGTTCAGAATCAAAACAAACAAGTTCCACCCCCCTTTAAACCTCCACTCCTACCTACACCAACACATCCAAACAAATACTGCAGCCTACACAAAACAACAACTCACTCCAACGAGGAGTGTTACCTACAGAAATCACAACCACAACCTCATCAGAGAACTAACCAACCATTCACCACCCCTCGACAAACAGCTCCCTCCCACACAACACGCACAACTCAACACCGATTGGGGGAACGTGTACCAGCCTCACGCACCAAACCACCATAGGAATATCTCATACACAACACAACTACGTCACCCTAAAAGTGAGTTTAGATCAACTCACAGTTGACATGATGGTTGATACAGGAACAAGCCTGAACATCATCCCAAGAGCTCTCTATGAAGCATTAAATGACCCACCCCAAATTCAATTTTCCAATATGGAAGGACTCCTAATAGAAGGGAGCACCATTTCTCTACACGACACCATAGACTTAAACATAGAAGTCAATAACTTACAAGTAGGTTTCACACCTTTCCACATAGCTGACGAATGGAGTCTCGATCAACAAGGTATAATAGGATTAAAATCATTGAGGACATGGAAAACTATTATAGACCTAGACAAAAATAACATCTCCTTCTCAGATGTGAATGATGAGCCAACTGTCACTGAGACACCCGACTCAGACACACAACCTCTCTCATGTCTCCCTTCCTCAAATACTCCAATTCCAACTAACAACTATTCCTTCCGACCACCCCCTTATGTCACCTCAAAGGCATTGATGTCTAACACAGTCATCATACCCCCTAGACATTCAATAACAGTTCCACTATACATACCCAGAGCAATAGAACTTCAGGATGTCATAATTGACCCAGATACGTCAAGAATAAATAACATAACCTTGGAGTCCTCCTGGGATATAGTATCAGAAAATAAACACACCCTAGCTATGTTAACAAATCTTTCAGACCAACACCGTAAAATCAATAAGGATACTAACATTTGCGCAGTCCACCTCCATAATTCCCCTATCCAGGAATAACTCCCTCAACACATCAACCCAGTAAGACCAACACAACCCCTCACCCCTATCGATCCAGACCAAATCATAACATCAGCTGACGGAGAAATTCATAACGAGCTATTAGCTCTCCTACAGAGGAATAGATTAGCTGTCGCCTTAGAAGGTGAACCACTAGGCAAATGTGATATAATCAAACATCACATCCAAATTCCCCCTAACACTCCCCCTTCATACACCCCCGCTTACCGCATTCCTCACAGTAGGAAATCCCAAGTCAATAGCAATGTACAAGAGATGTTACACCAAGGCGTAATTTCCCATTCAGACTCCCCATGGAACAGTCCCCTCTTTTTGGTCCCTAAGACAGACGGAACCTTACGCCCTGTGGTGGACTTTAGGAAAGTCAACCACCTCACTCAATCTGACCCCCACCCACTACCTGCCATGCAGGACGTCCTCCAATCAATAGGGAACAATAACACAGTTTTTTCCACTATCGACCTTAAGTCTGCCTTCTGGCAAGTGGAATTATCTGAAGAATCTAAACCCATAACTGCATTCTCCACTGACAAAGGACACTTTCATTTTCAACGTATGCCCTTTGGCCTTAAAAACGCCCCCTCAACCCAACAACGGTTGATGACCCGCATATTCAGTGACATGATAGGAGTCTCATTATTCGTCTATTTAGACGACCTCATTATATATAGTCCCACAGAAAGAGACCACCTTAACACTTTAGAGATTGTCATCAAACGTCTCAAACATACGGGGTTAAAGATCTAATTTAGAAATGTAGATTCCTCATGAAGGAACTCACCTTCCTAGGCCATAAAGTGAATGCAAAGGGGATCCATACAAACACAGACAAAATAGATGCCATAAACAGCTTCCCAATCCCCAGAAACACAAATGAAACACGAAGTTTCATAGGGCTAGCCTCATACTACAGACACTTTATTCACAATTTTGCACACATAGCTTCCCCTCTGACCAAATTCACAAGGAAAGGCGAACCATTTCAATGGTCAGAAACAGAACAACAAAGTTTCGACACACTGAAACAATCTCTGACCACAGCCCCTGTACTAGCCTTCCCTGACATGAAGAAAGAATTCTTTCTTTACACAGACGCCTCCTCTAAAGGAATAGGCGCAGTCCTACAACAGAAAGATGACAATGGCAAAGAGCACCCCATAGCCTACGCAAGTAGAGTCCTTAATAATGCTGAGAGTAACTATTCTACTACTCACAAAGAAGGGTTAGCTATAGTTTGGGCACTTAAACATTTCAAATACCTCATTTTAGGCTACAAGATTACCATACTAACAGACCACCAACCCCTAGTCTATCTTTTTAACTCCAAAGACTTACATGGGAGAGTTGCTAGATGGAAAGCAACTCTCCTTGATTACGATCCCAAGATCGTATACTTAGCTGGGAAAGCTAACGTAGTGGCAGATAGCCTCAGCAGACAAACCTACATCACCCCCATAACCCAAACCACATGCATACCTATGCAAGAACTCACAGAGGAAACTGAAAGAGACCCTATATGGTCCCCAATAAAACAGCATCTCCTTTCACAAACCCCCTTACACTCCCGACCACCTGTCCCTATTGAGGAACTCAAACTGGTCGACGGAGTCATAAGGAGAACCATTAACACAAGAGAGGTTACTGTTATCCCCAGAGCCCTAGTCCCCAAGGTCCTACACATATTGCACGACAGTGCAATGGGAGGCCACTCGGGCAGAGATAAGACACTAAACACTGCTAGGCACACATATTACTGGCCTAACATGAAAAGAGATATAACCACACACATAGATTCTTGTATAACTTGTAACCAATTCAGAGGCCCTGACCCGAAAGAAATAAACATTAGAGACATCCCACTCCCTGCTGAGCCATGGGAAACACTTGGCATTGACCTACTGAAAATGCCAACGAGCCATCAAGGTTCCAACTATGTACTCACAGCA
>NC_134815.1:23695974-23698474 GCF_046742065.1 Oratosquilla oratoria
GAGAGAGAGAGAGAGAGAGAGAGAGAGAGAGAGAGAGAGAGAGAGAGAGAGAGAGAGAGAGAGGGGGGGGGCGGTGGAGCGAGAGCGAGAGAGAGATAGAGAGAGAAAGAAATAGAGACAAGTGTATATGAATGGCATTGCCAGTGTAGAATAGGCCGTCTACAAAAGAAAATAACAAAAGTTTTCTTTAAAATATGTACAATTATGTATAATTTTTTTTACTGCTAGTCTCATAATATGTAAAGTAGAAAGTTATCTCATAACAGGGAAGTATTTGGCGCCTACTTCACCAGATAGATAGTAAGGCTTAATTTGAGTCTGGAAGAAACTGTACTGTAAACTTATAAAAACAGACAAAGTTTATTTTATATAAAACAGAGACAGCGTAATCAACATACTGAACGATGTGGAACGTGACTGGACTGATTTCATAATATATCGAAGAAAAAAAAAAGAGTAAAAGGTTTTTCTCTGGCTGCACGTATCCCGGCTCTGCACTAATTCTTGCTACTACTCCAGAGCCAGATTACACAGCAAAGAAAAGAAAGTCAAGAAAAATAATGAAGAAAAAAAACTGACTTGGTCTTGCTGCAGCTGTAACAGTAAATGCGCAGCATAATACACAATGCAATGCACAACACGAGCCACACAAAGGGAACGCAATTACCGAGCCAAAGTATTCTGGGCGACAATAAAATCCCACAAATCGTAACGCGAATGTGACACGACGCAAAATTTTTAGCTCGCTCTTCGTCTGTCATTATACTATATCTCCATGTCACATATTATCTTAATCCCTTCAATTCGGTGGTGTCTCCTACAAAATTCAATTTGGCTAATGTTAGTCGACTTTATCAAAACAAACAAACGAAGCCTATATTAGTATAACGTTTGGTACAGTGTTATCAAGTACTTGATAAGGCTGTAACAATAGAAATGTCGTACTAGTCTATTCTCCGTCCTCATATGGTGTTTTAACAGAATTGTCGGCAATTGCTAACTACATTCTTATCGACTTTATTCAGATGAAAGGCACATCAGGGACTTAAAGTGATCTTGGTTGTTAGAGTTCCTCTTATGCCCCAATTTTGCACCTCAGCTGGTGAAAACTGTTTGGATCTTATTAGAACAAAGGTTACAAAGTGCGTCACCTTGAGTAATATTTCTCAAGGGGTTAGGAGACCCGTAACACTCATATATCTGGAATCTGTGTGCAAGGGTGGCAATAAAACCTGTACTTCTTGATGATGATGACTTGATTTAACATCGCGAAACTCCCCCCCTCCTCTTATCAGTAGGCTACGACGATGCCCCGTACGGAAGACTTTATAGCGTGGAATTTAGTGGACCATGCCCTTGGCCCAGCTCGCTGGTGCCAGGTTCAAATTGTCGTCAATTTGACCACCACCACAAGTTGCAGTGCTCTAACTCGCAAAATAATAAAAAGTCTAAGGCTATAAAAACGAGACTGTGGATAAAAACAGAATATAGTGGGTTTTGTTCCTCCCAACTTCATGACAGCTTACATATAGATACATGTGTTTTTTCTCACTTTTCCTCAACCACAACCTTCCTCTCCCCTCAGACTTTAGCTTCTCAGCTCTTGATATATGTATATACAATTACATACACTACGCATGTTAAAAACTCACACACGTATTGATTAATTCATTTATCAATTTCGTTTTTATATATTACCTACTTATCTGTTATTGTTAATCTACGTACCTATGTTTGTTTTATCTATCTATCTATTAATTTAGTTATTAAGTTATTTATTGATTTTTTTAGAACGAATATTTCCTATTGTAAAATGTTTAACTAAATTTCTTTTGCATAGCCAGTGTATGTAAATATGTTATAGTAATTTATTCGGTAGTATACAAATTTTGATATTGATTTAAAATGAAACTTTGAATTCCTTTACTGCCAAAGAAGCACCACAGAGGTAAGAAAAAAATGCCTAGTGCCACACGGAATAAAAGGCTATAAAGCATGGCTTACACAGTCAATGTTATTGCTCAATATTCGGTATTGTACAATATCATTGACGGTATAGGGATGGTATTGAAGTGGCACACGTGTTTGGGCTTACGTATAATGTCTTCTGTATGTTCGAACATACTGCAATACCATACTTACACCGTCAATATTGTACAATACGGAATATTGTGCAATAATATGGATCGAGTAGGGCCCATTATGCGCAACTGGTAAATGGAGATAGGCTAAGTACAATTTCTTTAGTGCCTTGATGTTACAATGAAAGATATTATATGCAAATAAAATGTAAAATATGCAATTTGCGGTTGCCGATATGTCTATCAAAAACAACACCACATAACAAGGGATTACAATAGCGGAGCATGCCGACAGGAGCCCTTTTGGTCCATAATTAGGTCGGATGCGAAAAAACAATATAATAATGATAAATAATATGAAAAAATTAAATAAAATGAAATAAAATAGAATGAAATAAAATAAAATAAAATAAAATAAA
>NC_134815.1:23703474-23715974 GCF_046742065.1 Oratosquilla oratoria
CACTTTCCTCCATAATTAATGCTTCACTGAGTCAAAACGCCTGCCCAGTGACTGGAAAATTTCATATATCACTCCCATCCCCAAATGTCCGAACCCACAGTCACTAAGCGACCTTAGACCTATTGCCATCACCCCAATCCCAAGCCTTATCTGTAAGGGTTTTGTTTTTGACTCAGTATACAACAAAATTAAAGATCAAATCGATATACAACAGTATGGCAACATGAAATCCTCCTCCACAACTCACTATCTTGTTAATCTTCTGGACTTCTTGCACAGCCACTTAGACAAGCGCAATACTTCTCTAGCCTTGACCTTTATTGACTTCAAGAAAGCGTTTGACCTTGTTGACCATAACATTATCATCTCCAAAGCCATACAACTGGGGATCCAACCACACTTGGTAGCATGGCTAGCCGACTTCCTGACCGGACGTCAACAGGCAGTGAGGTACCAGGGAACGACATCCTCCCTCCTCCCCCTGACCTGTGGGGTCCCTCAAGGGACCAAGATGGGACCACTGTGCTTCCTCATCCTCATAAATGACGCATCAATGGACACCCAACATAGATGGAAATACGTCGATGACTGCACAGTTGGCATTCCCATCAACACCAGGCAGCCTGCCTTTTCTTCACTACAAAACATCCTAGACAACCTCAAAACGTGGACTGAGAGCAGCAATGTGACAGTTAACCACAGCAAGACCGTGGTCATGCATGTTTGTACATCCAAACAGGCGGTGGCACCAACTCAACTGTCATTAGGAACCCATTCCCTTCAGGTGGTCCAGTCCACCAAGCTACTAGGCATCACAATAGACGACCACCTTAACTGGAACCAGCACATCAACAACATAATCAGGACAGCCTCTTACAAACTCTTCATGCTGCGCAGATTGAAGTCCCTTGGTACCCCATCACCAGATCTAAAGGGAGTCTACACCACCTTCGTACTCCCCACCCTCATGTACGCCTCCCCAGCCTGGTCATCATCACTCAACATCACACAGAGGAGCAAATTAGAGAAAGTACAAAGAAGAGCGTGCAGAATTATCTTGGATAGTCAGTATGAGGGATACGAACACGCCCTCACCACCCTCAGCTTGCCAAGATTGTCCGACAAACACAGTGAGGCACTGAATAAGTTTGGACAGGACCTAATGCTACACCCACGTCACCGTCACTTCCTCCCACCTAACACCACAACCACCCGCCATGCAACTCGGCATTCTAACCAAATCAAGACCATCAGAGCGCCGAGGACTGACCGATACAAGAACAGTGCCATTTCATCCATTGTCCGCACAATAAACTCATTATAAATTTTAGACTAAGAATATCACTCTTATAATTACTATATTACTCATAAAAGTACTCAATTGTATTATTGTCAGTGTATCACTGCTATCTCAATAAACCTATTATTATTATTATTATTTCTACACGCACACACACACACACACACACACACACACACACACACACACACACACACACACACACACACACACACACACACACACACACACACACACACACACACACACACACACACACACACACACACACACACACACACACACACACACACACACACATATATATATATATATATATATATATATATATTATATATATATATATATATATATATAATATATATATATATATATCCTGAAGGTATATTGAATTATCTACCACAGCAAATTGCATATCTACCACAGCAAATTGGGCTTTGATGACTTTTTGAAGATTTTTTTAAGGCTTCTGAAGATATTTTTGGTTTGCAGAGGTAATGAAAAATAGTTTACGGTAGAAGCTATCTAATCGGTGGAACAAATGATATAACGTCTTGCTAATAACAATTACCGAGAGTGGTCATCGTGTAAGCCACGTATACTGGTCTATAGTTGATCGGATGCTCCCCGATTCCTCCTTTAAGTATTGTTGCCACATTAACAGATTTTCATTCTAATTTTACATTCCCCTCTTCTAGTAAACATGCAGTTTATTTTTATATCTTACTCGTTAATTTTTTTCTACACTCTCAGTACATACATACATATACCAAGGCCTTTTCCCCCTTCCAAGGGAGGTAGCCAAAAAGGGAAAGGCATAAAAACACTCCACCCATTTCATCCCTAAATACACTCCACACCCCTCCACCCTCTCATCTGAGCACCTCCTGGATGACGGGTCATCCCTGCACCCCGCCCACCGCCCTGGGTCAGAAGCAGTGTCGCAAGACACAGTACATCCACAGCAAGGCCGCCCATCCCCCCGCCCATTCCTCCTCATGCAGTCACAACATCATCCGTATACAACCATTCTCCACTCACCTCTGTCTTCCGTCCTCTCCCTTCCTTCCTCAACAGACATTCCCCTCTTCCCCAAAGCCCCCTTCACCCCATCCATCCACCTCATCCTAGGACGTCCCCTCATGTTCACTCCCTCCACATCTGCCTTCCATTCCTCTTTTACTAGTCTTTCTTCACTCATTCTTTCCATGTGTCCAAACCATCCTAATATTCTTTCATCAACCCTATCTCCCAATCCTTTGTCACCCCTGTTCTCCTCCTCACCTCCTCATTTCTCACTCTATCTAGCCTAGTAACCCCCACCATACTTCTCAGACACCTCATCTCAAACACATTCAAACTCCTTCTCTCTTCTTCTCTTATGTTCCACGTTTCTGCCCCATACAGTGCTGTTGGCACAATCACTCCTTCATACAGTCTCCTCTTCGCATCCATTCCCAAATGTCTATTCCTCATTACACTCTTTAAACCACCAAGGCATTTACTCGCTTCTCTCAATCTACATTCTACCTCCACCTTCACTCCACCTTTTCCTGCTACACTTGCACCCAAGTATCTAAAACTATCCACTTCCTCCAGTCGCTCTCCCTTAATGTTCACTTCCAGTCTACTGCCACTTTCACCCCTTGTACATCTCATCACCTTACTTTTACCCACATTTATCTTTAGCTTTCTTCTATCACATACTCTCCCAAGCTCTGCCACCCCCTCCTCTGACCCTGCCACAAGCGCAGTGTCGTCCGCAAACAACAGCTGGCTCACCTCCCACTTTTCTCCATTTTCTTTAACCATCTCCAATCCCTGACTCACTACCCTAGCATTCACCTCTCGCACCACCCCATCCATGTATAAGTTGAACAGCCAGGGCGACATAACGCATCCTTGACGAAGTCCCACCTTTACTTCAAACCACTCACTCTCTCCATTTCTAATCCTAACACATGCTCTACTACTCTCATAAAAACTCTTGACAGCTCCCAAAAGCTTTCCTCCTATCCCATTGCATAACCTCCACAGTGCCTTTCTGTCTACCCTATCATAAGCCTTTTCCAGATCCATAAAAGCCCAAAAAACATCCTTCCCCTTTCCTATAGCTTTCTCACATATCTGTCTTACCACAAAGATCTGATCTACACAACCTCTACCCATCCTAAAACCACACTGTTCCTCACCAATTACTCCTTCTGTTCCTCTCCTAATCCTCTCAATTAAGATCCTCCCATACGCCTTCCCTACTACACTCAACAGGCTAATCCCTCTGAAATTACTACATTCACACTTGTCCCTTTTCCCTTGTAAAGAGGAACTATACAGGCACTACTCCAGTCCTCCGGTACTCTACCCTCTCTCCAGCAACACTCTCAGTAACATTTGATAATCCATCTACCTCCGACGTGTTCCTCACCTCCAAATTATTAAAAAGTTCATTGTCCTCAAATATTCCCATTTTCATATTATTCAAGAAAAGTTAATTTTCTTTGTCAATTCCTCCCTCATTTGTTTATTTTGTTTATGAATGCTGGTTGGACGATTTTATTCACTATTTCATCTCACTTTCCTGATTTTTACTATACTATTTGTTCAACTTTCAACTATGAAATTTCCTCATCGTGCTTCTGATGATCATCCACGAATCTGGAAAACAAATTATACTTTTCTCGATAATCATCAATTACCTCCTTCTCAAAGTTCTTTTCATCATTCCTTCTAATTTATGTACATTTATTTCTACCTCATAAATTATTTCGTTTTTATTATTTTTTTTTTACCTTTTCCATATTATATCTCTTATTTTATTGTTGCACATTTCTTAATCTCTTCTACTCATTCTTGGCATGGAATTGTCCAACTTTACTTTCTGTTTTTACGAAAGATTCACAATTCCCTCTTTGTTTATTTTGTATTACTAAACCCCCTCTAATCCACCGCTTTAATGTACTGCCTAGGTTATTCAAAATAATAATTGTAAAGTTGCATCTTTCTTGTCTGGGTATATCTTCTCTTATGTCTATATCACCAATTCAAAGTATGTTTAGGGACCATTCATTCACCTATACCTACCGGGCACTGATTCTTTAATGCTTCGGTCATTTGATGTTCTTGGTTAAGGTAAGCCATCATGTTATTTGTTGTTACATTAAACTATATACTGTATTGACAAAGGATTCCTCCCTTCTATTTCTTTTGCATTTATTCCACCTCACCTCTGCATTACGTAATAAGCCCATTAGTTATATTCTCACTTTTCAATCTTATCTTTTCAATTGCTCCACTAGATTTATCACTAATTGTTTTCATTTTGCTTTACCCCATGTTCTTGTTTATGAAGGAATGTATGTCACATCCCAAAATTACGATTTTCATATTCAATATCTCATCCATTTCCTCTCCATTTTTACTACTTCGTCTTCGATGAGATTCTTTTCACTACCATTATTACTATACTTCCCATTTTTTCTTATCATTTCCCCACCATATTCTATACTTCTCATCACTCACCTTAACAATATTTTCATTGAAACTGTTTTTGCAAAAGAAATTACATCTCCTTTTCCCCTTTAAAAATCGTTTGTCTAATCCTATGCACATAAATCTATTTTAGCATACATTTCCTTTCTTTCTCTGGATTTTTCATTAGTTATTACTTCTTCATCTTCTGATCTATCGCGTTCTAGTAAAACTGTTCTCCAGTTTAGCCTCTTTTAAGCACCATGTACTAATTTTTTTTTCTTCATTTTTTCATGCTTTCCTCTTTTTCATGACCAAGTAAGAATACACATAACTGTACATTTCGAGTGGCTAGAGAATATTTGTTTACCTAACTGGAGTTTCAGTGGCAAGTCATCACGCTCCTCTTGAGTAAATATTCCGCTAAGTTAATGGTATTTGCGTGGCTAAAAGCATTTCCAGGTGCAGAAGAATTTGGGTATAAGAGCCTGCTAAACTACTACTTCAGTCTTGGGCTATTTAGTAGGAATAATTTTCATTCTCATGCAACCCTCTCGCGTTAAAAAGTTTATGTTGCCAGTAAGAAAAAGAGAATTGTATAAATGTGAATAAAATGCCATAGAGATACAGTCATGTGCCTTACTTCTATGTGTACTGTATTTGCTTATATACATACATACATACATACATACATACATACATACATACATATATATATATATATATATATGATATATATACATATATACACACACACATATATATATGTATATATATATATATATATGTATATATATATATATATATATATATATGTGTGTGTGTGTGTGTGTGTGTGTGTGTGTGTGTGTGTGTGTGTGTGTGTGTGTGTGTGTGTGTGTGTGTGTGTGTGTGTGTGTGTGTATATATATGTATATATATATATATGTGTATATATATATATATACATATATATTTCATTAAAGAAAATAGCAATAGATGCATTGATGATCTTCTTGTGTAGATTTTCAAGACGTCTAACTACAGAAATTGAAAGAGTCACACAAGTCTTAGCAAATAATGGCTATTCCAACCAGGATATTTCCAAGGTCATCAAAAGGCAACTCAACAAATGGTAGGACCAAGCTTTAGTCCGCCCCAATTCAGTTGAATGCATCAAATTATTCTATAAATCCCACATGACTACAGAGTATAAAACTGAAGAGAAAATGATCAAGCAAATCATCAAACGTCATGTCAAACCTGCCAATCCTTCGACCGGGCGAATTTTGTCATATACTACAAAAAACAAGAAAACTTCTAACCTCCTACCCAAGAATCACCCTTCCCCCGCTCCTTATGAGTTACAACGCAGTCATCTGGTGTATGAATTCTCTTATAAACAAGGGAACTGTGAGTCCCTTCATTCTTCATATACAGGATACTGCACCACTAAACTCTCAAGAAGAATTAGCTTACATATACAAAATGGCACATCTAAGACACACACGGAATTTCACCACACTTACCAGACGGGCCATGGCTGAAATCACTAAGATCATAAGACAGACCCAAGATACAAGAAGACTACAGAATCTCCAAGCCCTCCTCATACGAGACAGAATACCTTCCATGAACCTTCCATCACAGAAATTCATGGTCAAACCGTCCGCTCGGCGAGATGTGTTCTGCCCGAGGCCCAGTGCGCGACTGATAACCTCTCTTATCCGACAACTCGTTCGACGTTCCTGATTGGTAGACCCACATGCGGCGTTTTGCCATTCCATTGGTTCCCTCACACCAAAATTCCCCATTGGTTATCTTTATGCTAGCTATGCTCCTCTTTTTTAGTATTTAATGTACAGAGTGTACGAAACGTCAAGCTCCACTAAAACTCTACTCTTCTTCCTTCTGAGTTTGAATCATGTTCTTTGGACTAGCGATGACAAATTTACTTCCAGAAGCCAAGTCTTAAGTTAGACGTCATGAAAACTTCCCACAAGATCATAAATGCATCTATTACTATTTTCTTCAATCGCATCTGTCTAGAAGAAAACCTGCTGCCAAATATACAAACATATATATATATATATATACATATATATGTATATATATGTATATATATATATATATATATATATATATATATATATCACAACTAACACCACAGTCGGACGAAAGAAAGAGTTGCGTAAGCGGAACTATATATTTCGATTGCTACCTGCAATCCTCTTCAGTAGTACAAAGTGGCAGGGAGGAGGCTATCTTAAGTAGCAACCTCTTACAAAAGAAAGGGAACACGAGAAAATACAGAACATCACTGCCCCAACCCTAGTTGACCTGAGGCTGACACGAGGTCGGGTCAGGGGGAGGGGGAGGAAGCTTGTTGACAATATTTTTGGTGATGAATAGTCCTGAAATGATGTCTGGGGTCCATTGACCCTTGGAAATATTCATCGTGGGCAGATAATCAATTAATGTTGATTCCACCATTTTCCTTCTGAACCCACACCCTGATTTGTAAATGAGATCAGATTTCTCCCAGTCCATCCGGTGATTAAATTTATCAACGTGTTGAAACACTGCTGAATTTATTTGGCCATATCTAATCGACCTTTTGTGTTCATTTAATCTTGTCGGTAGGTCTCTTCCCGTCTGGCCAATGTAAGAAAGGTTACAATCTTTACATGGAAGGGAGTAAACACCTGGGATATGTTCTTCCTTCAACCTCTGGTGAACATTAACAACTTTTTTATTAATAGTATTAGGGTAGTTATGAATTAAATTTACTTTCTCTTTGGGAAGAAACTTGGACAATTGACTGATGGACTCTGAGAAGGGGATAACTAGGGGATTTTGTCTCTCTTTCTTTAACTTAGTGGAAGGGTGTTTGAAAAAACTTGTTCTGGCTTGACTAAGGGCTTTATCCAGAAACCAATGAGGGTAGGCTAATTTTGTTAATTGTATTTTCTCGTGTTCCCTTTCTTTTGTAAGAGGTTGCTACTTAAGATAGCCTCCTCCCTGCCACTTTGTACTACTGAAGAGGATTGCAGGTAGCAATCGAAATATATAGTTCCGCTTACGCAACTCTTTCTTTCGTCCGACTGTGGTGTTAGTTGTGATTTATAAATGTGTTACTACATTTCTCACCTGTGATATATATATATATATATATACATATATATACATATATATGTATATATATATATATATGTATATGTATACATATATATATATATATAGATAGATAGATAGATAGATAGATATGTAGATAGATGTGTGTGTATACACATACACACATATATGTATATATCAAGGACTACTATTACACAGGACGTGTGCACCTAGATCCCTAGGTCCGCTAGTGGAGAGCATTGCTTTCTTTGTAACCTAATATTTTATATTTGGACAAATATATCAAAACTAGAAACCTAACATTATATATAGGACAAATATATCAACTACTGACTTATTCAATGCAGTATAAGTTAATTTAAACTTTTATAGTGAAAAAAGAAATAATTTTTAAGGCACTGTTATGCTTTGAAATGCCAATTTTAGCAGGACTTAACATGTATTATTGTATGAAGTCAGTGGACACCAGGGTTGGCGATTTTTTTTTTCTTTTTTTTTATCTTTAAAAAAATAAAATAAAAATCTATTTTTTTTAAATCAGATTTATTTGATTTAAATAGATTTTTTTATGTGTAGATTTTAAATATTGTGGGATTGCTATCTGATATGCGATCTGATTGCTAAAGGACATTTTTAGCATATCAATATAAGGAGCAGTGTTATATTGACTTGCCATAAGTATACAAGGAACGGTATAAGCCTACATGTAGTATATATCACTGTGCAGCCCATAACAAGTTTCAACAAGATTCTTGTTGAAACTTGTTCTAGGTAAGCAGCTTCTCATTGAGTCAGTTGCTGCTTTGGAATCAACCAGGAAGGATGTCTTCTGGACCTGGCAGAGTGGTTCCTTCAGGCAGAAAAAATTATCCTATCTGGAATTACTTTGAAAAACTGCCAACAACTTCTGGCAAAGGGTACCGAGCTAAATGCAAAGACTGCAACCAGGAACTACAGGACAAAATATCAAGATTAGAATCTCACAGAGATAAATGCCAAGGTCAGCCACAGCATACAGAAGAAGAAATTGATGACCCAGGTAAAAAAAATTACTTATATTATGTGCATTTCTCCCTTTTCATACGCAACTATATAGATTTGGTTAACAATGGAGGGTATGTGCAGTAAAAATGTGAAGGCCTAAAGAGATGATACTTCAACTTCATTACTTCTAAATTTGGGTAATGACTATATCACTATGATATACTGTATCCACTCAACTTTGGGGCCTAGATTATTATTATTCTTTTCATTCATCATTGTGTAATATATTTCATAGGTTCCATTGGAATTCAGCCCACATGGGATTCAGCCCAAAGGGATTTAGCCTAACCTAACCCAACTAACCCATTATTTTTAGATAATTTAAAAGAGGACTGAATCCTGTGTGGGCTGAATTCCAAGCCCACCTATTTCATATCATGTTGATTATTTTCAAATAATTTAGTAGCATGTGTGAATATGATCATCATCTAAAAAAATAACTACTGTACTCAAAAGTAGCCTAAATCACATTGTATTTATTCATTTATAAATTATGCAATATACTCAAATTTTCTGTTTCCATTTCAGGATCTGTATCAACAGCTTCAATCCCTTTATCATCGGCTCCACTTTAATTATCTGCAAACCTGACTCCACCATTAAAAAGGTCACTATCAGACTCCTCCACAGGCGCCACTTCTTCTAAATAATTGTCATCTAAAAGAAAGTCATCGACATCTCTGGACAGATTTATCATAAAAACCTCACCCTCTCAAAAGGAAAATCTCGACAAAGAATTTGCAAGATTATATTTGATACAAATTCACCATTTCGTCTTGTTCAGCATCCACAGTTTCTCAAGATGGTTCAGAACCTGAGCCCAGGTTATATTTCTCGCTCCAGAAAAGATATTGCTGATAAGTACTTGGATCTTGTGTATGAAAAGGAATATAAAAGTGTGCAGATGACCTGAATAATGAATCTGTATGTCTTTTAATTGATGGGTGGTCTAACATCCATAATGAGCCCATAATATGTGTCACTCTAACAACATCCACTGGTCAGATTTATTTAGTTGACACAATAGATACATCAGGGAAACCTCACACTGCTGAATATCTACTACAACTTGTACAAAATTCGATCAAGAAGGCTGAACAAGATTTTTGTTGTCACACTGAAAGTGTTGTGACAGACAATGCAGCAAATGTCACCAAGATGAGAAAACTCTTGGAGGAATCAAGTGAACCTGAGCATACCGTCCTCACATACGGCTTATACCGTTCCTTATATACTTGTGGCAAGTCTATTTAACACTGCTCCTTATATTGATATGCTAAAAATGTCCTTAGCAATCATATCGCATATCAGATAGCAATCCCGCAATATTTAAAATCTATAATAAAAAAGAATCTATTTAAATCAAATATTTCTGATTTAAATAAAAAAAATAGATTTTTTTATATTTTTTAAAAAGAAAAAAAAAAAAAGAAAAAAAAAATTGCCAACCCTGGTGTCCACTAACTTCATAAAATAATACCTGTTAAGTCCTGCTAAAATTGGCATTTCAAAGCATAATAGTGCCTTAAAATAGTTTGTTATTGAACTACAAAAGTTTATATTAACTTATACTGCATTGAATAAGTCAATGGTTGATATATTTGTCCTATATACAATGTTAGGTTTCTAGGTTTGATATATTTGTCCAATATAAAATGTTAGGCTACAAAGAAAGCAATGGTCTACGCTAGTGGACCCAGGAATCTGGGTGCGCACGTCCTGTGTAATATATATATATATATTATATATATATATATATATATATATATTATATACATATGTGTATATACATATATATATATATATATATATATATATATATATATATGTAATAAAAACACTAGGAGCGTGTGTTCACAAATGCGTAAGTAACCACTAGGAAAAGTAAACTAACGAAGCAGAGCGCTTTCGTATAATTACATCTTCAGTGCAGATACAAAGAAGGAATTATCTGCACTGAAGATGTAATTATACGAAAGCGCTCTGCTTCGTTAGTTTACTTTTCCTAGTGGTTACTTACGCATATATATACATATATATACATATAGATACATATATATATATATACATATATACATATATATACATACATATATATGTATATATATACATATATACATATATGTATATATATATACACACAAACACACACACACACACACATATATATATATATATATAATATATATATATATATTGCATTTATCTAAAACATATAGCTATATGTTATAGAATTGAGTCTGGCTGATGCCTAAGAATCCGTTAGACCTGTTCTTGAACAAAATCTGATTCGATCTTTGCCCATTCAGCTCGACGTATATTCAGCGATGTAATCACCCAAGGCTAACAAGAGCAGAATATGTTAAGATATTTAACAAGTTGAAGGAAAATTTCATTACTATCAATCTTTGAGTTGCTCCAAACAGAGCAAAATATGATGCTAGTTCTTTTATGAAGTAGTTATTGAGACTTTCACACGAGATATCATAGATGAGGTAATAGTTTACAAAAATATTTATTTAGCTGAATAAATTTAAGTACCACTAGTTAAGCGTAAAATCTTTGAAGAACCCCCCCCCCATCACGTACTCAAAGTCCGTGGGAGTGACATCTTATTCCCCCTTTCTAAAATAACAATGATAATGATGATAGTAATAATAAAAAAAAATAAAGAATCCCAGTCATCTATCTAGAAAGTAAGATTTGAATCAAAGTAAGTTTAATTGAGGTAGTCTATCAACTCTTTACTAAGAATTTACCCTAAACTGAGTAAAGTTTTCTTTTGTTAGCAAAGATTAAGTCATCACAGAAGAATTTGCCTTTTGGGGGAAATTAAAGTACTAATATGTACTCATTTCTTGAAAGGAAAGTTAGTAAATCACCTATATACATTTTTGGTTAGCAAAGATTAAGTTATCATAGAAGAATGCGCCCTTTTTGGTAAATTAAAGTACTAATGCGTATTCATTTCTTGAAAGAAAAACTAATAACTCACCAATATACAATTTTGTTATCAAAATTCTTCTGACAACACAACTCTTTTAAAGTATAACTGTTTTGTTTTTATTCTTTAATTTTTCTCTTTCTAAACGTATAATTGATTTTTTTTCCGAATATATCCTGGCAAGATACAAAACAAAAGTCAGGAGTCCTCCCTCAACCATTTAAGACCGAAATTTTACCCGTGAAGGTGTTCCACTTTCGAAAAAGATATCATTATGCTCTCTTTCTTGGGAGCGAAACGAGAGCCTCGACAAATACTTTTCTTTTAAGATCCGTGCAGGGCGCTCGCTATTTCCACCATGGGGCTCTCAGCAGCACAGCCTCTTGTATATGTACAGCTACACACACATGCCGGCAAAGATTTTTGTGACCTTGTCCCCAAAGGAAGAAGAAGAAGCCTGTAGCTGTTCTGTGTTTTTCTTTCTTCTTCTTTTTTTTTTCTTATATTTCCACGCCAGAATTGAGTTTTGTTAAAACAAATAACTATTTTTACTATCAACTTTGTCTTTGTGTCAGGATGAATCTTTTATTGATAGTACAATGTTTCATTTACTATCTTGGCCATTGATAA
>NC_134815.1:23725974-23735974 GCF_046742065.1 Oratosquilla oratoria
GGAATTTGAGAGTGCTAAGGAACTAATGTAGACTTATATGAAACAATAGGAAGTTATACCTGAGGTCGCAATAACATTAAAATCAGCTGAGGAGGTGAATACTAAGGAACACAAAGGCGTTTACAACTTAACCTACAGCAAAAGCTCAAGTAGGGGCTATAGTGGATTTGGACCCGTCTGTCCCTGCAAACCTACGGGTCACCATACGTTCTCCCAAAGTAGATACGAAGTATGATACCTTCATTCTAGATCACACAAACTACTTTTACGATATGAGGAGTTGAAGTATAACATCAAGAATGCGTTTTTCTGGGAGGATTTACGTAAGTTCGAATTAGTACAAAATGTTAGATTGAAGGCTGGGGATAAAGAAAACAGGGCATTCGCAGAAATTTTTTTACGGGTTGCATGGATGAAACATGTACATTCAGATTTAAAAAAAAATTGGTATTTTGGTTAAAACAAAGAATGATGTAATCGAAAAAGTCTACGAAGAGCTCGAAGCTAACGCCAACAGCTATCTATATTTCCAAAAAAGAGCCATAATATGTCCTAGAAACGATGACGTGGATTACATAAACGAGGTGATCTATGAAAAAATCAAAGGTGGTGAACATGTATGCAGGAGTGAGGATAAACTGATCGGAAACGATGAAATTGAAATTCAAACTTCGGTATATAACAAAATGAATTCTCCTTCTATTCCGTTACATGAGTTGAAACTAAAGGTAGGATGTGTTATCATGATAATGCGAAACATATGTCCACCTCAACTTTGTAACGGTACCCGTATCATGGTTACGAATCTGGCAAAGAACATAATTGTCAGGAAGATTTTAGGTTGGGTGTTCAACGGCATTCAGGTCATTATTCCAAGGATTTCCCTTGCATCCAACGATACACCCGTCAACTTCTCCCGAAGACAATTCCCAATCAAACTAAGTTTTGCTATGACAATTGATAAGTCGCTAAGGCAAACTTTTGACAAATGTGGATTATTGTTGGATTCGTCCGATTGTTTTGCCCATGGACAGCTATATGTGGCATGTTCAAGGGTTACAAACTGGGACTCATTAATTATTTTCCGAGGTTACCATAAGGTTAATGGTGAATGTGTGGCGAAAAATCCGGCAAACGTTGTATATAAAGAATTTTTTCGGACATGCCATCCATTAGGGAGGGAGTCTTTAATGAAAGATATCGACAGCGATCAGGTAATTCCAGAAGAGGAACCTGAATTGGGTACCGTTGAGATTCCTGCTTCAGCTTACAATATTTCTGAAGAAGCCACAACGGAAATGATCCTCCCTGATTACGACTATGCCGTCGACGAGTCAGAATCAGACATGTCGGTCCCCCTTAGCGTTTGGGAAAGGACTTTCTAAGAAAGAAAATATGAAACAAGAATTAAAGGAGAAAGAAGAATTAAAGAGAAAAGATGAAAAACTCCTCGAGATCATAAAATGTATTTCAAAACGGGATGCCGATGAGTACATCGAGAGTGTCCCATGGAAAAAAAAAAAATGGAAAAAGAGACCGGAGGTCCTTGAGCGAGCAAAGCGAGCATGCGCCGCAGACCAAGGCACCCACGGTGTAACCGGTGCCTTGTATATCTATATATATATATATATATATATATATTATATATATATATACATATATATATATATATATATATATATATATATATATCACAAGAAGAAAATGTAGTAGCACATTTAGTAAAAAAAAAAAAAATTAAATAACCCACTGTCGGAGAAACAAAGCAAAAGAAACAGACGAACTGTATATTTCGACCCCTACTGTGGTCCTCTTCAGCCGACAGGTACAAGTTAAGATGTACAAGAATATATACAGTGAGAGAAGTACAAAGTGGGAACAAGGGGAGGTGGCTCAGGTCACATGTCCGAGGTGGGGCGAACTCGGGAATTGTAACAATTTATTCACAGCACAAGTTGTAATAATATCAGGTGACCATTGCCCTCTTGATGTGTTGAAATTTGGAAAGTGTTTGATGAGAAAAGATTTGACTATCTTTCTCCTAAAGCTACAATTGGATTTATGAATTATTTCTGGTTTGTTCCAATCTATGCGGTGATCCTTAGTTGATGTATGGAGGAAGACCGCGGAGTTGTTTTGTGCATACCTAACAGAGTTTTTGTGCTCTTTTACTCTGGTATTGAGGTCTCTACCAGTTTAACCCCAGTAAACCTCATTACAATCTTTACAAGGTAGTTTATATACTCCAGGGTTGTTATCTGATTTTGGTCTATGATGTATGTTTACTACTTTATGAAAAAATTTTATGAGGATAGTTGAAGACCAATTTAATTTTATCTTGTGGTAACATTTTAGAAGCTTCATCCAATAAATGGTTGTATGGGATCTTTATACGTTTATTGTCCTAATTGTGCTGGTTCTTTGTTTGGGAAGAGTTCTTATAATGGCTGATTTTTGCCTTGCTAAGAGCTTTTGTCAACAATCAATTTGGATACCCTAATTTGCCCAGTTGTAGGTTTATTGTTTCTAATTCTTTATCTAAAAATTGAACGCTACAAATTCTTAATGCTCTTAAATAGAGGCCCGAAGCAACACTAAGTTTAACCCTTTCTAGATGGTAACTAAAAAAATGTAAATAGCTACCAGTATGCGTGGGCTTTCTATATACTGTGAAATCCAAATGCCCATGACTTTTGATCACTAATATATCCAGAAAGGGAATACTGTTGTCTTCTTCCCATTTAACTTTAAATTTTATACTAGTTAGTGCATGAATTCCTGTTGGAAATTATTGGTCTAAGTGGGGTTCCCTCAATACCAGAGTAAAAGAGCACAAAAACTCTGTTAGGTATGCACAAAACAGCTCCGCGGTCTTCCTCCATACATCAACTAAGGATCACCGCATAGATTGCAACAAACCAGAAATAATTTATAAATCCAATTGTAGCTTTAGGAGAAAGATAGTCGAATCTTTACTCATCAAACACTTGCCAAATTTCAACACATCAAGAGGGCAATGGTCACCTGATAGTATTACAACTTATGCTGTGAATAAATTGTTACAATTCCCGAGTTCGCCCCACCTCGGACATGTGACCTGAGCCACCTCCCCTTGTTCCCACTTTGTACTTCTCTCACTGTATATATTCTTGTACATCTAAACTTGTACCTATCTGCTGAAGAGGACCACAGTAGTGGTCGAAATATACAGTTCGTCTGTTTCTTTTGCTTTGTTTCTCCGACAGTGGGTTATTTAAAATATATATATATATATTATATATAATATATATATTATATATATATACATACATAAATTTCACAAGTCACACGTGAATCACAAATATGCAGAGTCCACTAGGAAGAGGGAAAGTACACAGAGTCCGGACGCTTTCGTGATAATGTGAATATATCACGAAAGCGCTCGGGCTCCGTGTGTTTCTCCTCTTCCTAGCGGACTCTGCATATATACATATATATATATATATATATATATGTAGATATATATTTATATATACATATACATATATACATATATAGATACATATATATATATGTATATATATATATATATGTATATATATATATATATATTATATTATATTATATTATATTATATTATATTATATTATATTATATTATATTATATTTTATATTATATTATATTATATTATATTATATTATATTATATTATATTATATTATATTATATTATATTATATTATATTATATTATATTATATTGTATTATATTATATCATATATTATATTATATCAAAGGTGATTCTGAGAATGCTAAATTCGACGAAACTATTTCGCCTTATTGAGACATCTTCACGTTAAATAAGTATGAGAAATAACAATATATACGAAAACACAAAGGTCATAGGTGAAGGAACAAGAAAGACTGGTTCATTTTACTCATTACCAGACTATAAATCAAGAGTCTTATTTTTCATGAATGAAATCTAATAATAGACTTACAATGCCTCTTCCTGGTATTATTTTTTTTTTAACTTATTTGTAGTATCTTTGATAATATGTTGTAGACCCTAGCCTTATATTTAATCTTATTTTGGTATAAAATATGTCTTTCCGTTAAAAGATATATATAAGAATTAATTTCATGTTTAATCAGGTTTGGTTTTCTAACACACATGTTTGAAAAAAAAAAAATCACCGCTGTTGGCGTTAAAACCAACCACGGCAGAGTGTCATAACCTGACGTGCCGGTCCCAAGTCCAAATAAATGGGGAGGGTTGAGCGTAGGGCTATCACACCTACCTCGTAAAAAATATAAGAGTTACAGAAACTTTTGAAGCGCCTCGGAACCTGGACGGATACGTTGATATCTCGGAAATGAATAATTGAT
The DNA here is from genome assembly GCF_046742065.1 of Oratosquilla oratoria. Lineage (NCBI taxonomy): Eukaryota > Metazoa > Arthropoda > Malacostraca > Stomatopoda > Squillidae > Oratosquilla > Oratosquilla oratoria. The sequence goes on from NC_134815.1 coordinate 23,730,342, forward strand.
GTCTGAATTGAAGATCTAATATAAAAATTGTAACTTGGAATGTAAAGTCTTTATATTGTTGGCCAAACTAAAGCATTGGTAACAGAAATGGATAAATATAACATTGATATAATTGCAGTGCAAGAAACTAGATGATTAGGAAGTGGTGAGTGTGACCTTGGTAAACACACTATACTGTACAATGGGAGGGCAGACCAAAGACATGAGGAGGGGATATGTATATGTATGACAAAGAAAATAAGAGAATCGCTAATAGAGTATAAACCAATCAGTGAAAGGGTAATGTGTATAAGATTAAGGGGTAAATAGTTTAATGTGACCTTAATATGCGTATACCCACCAACTGAAGAAAAAGAGAAAAGAATAAAGGATGAATTCTATGAGGAATTACAGATGATCATGGACAACACAAGTAAGCATGATGTAATGATAATTTTGGGTGATCTAAATGCCAAGGTAGGACAGGAAGTTGAGGCTTTCGGACCATCAATAGGAAAAGAAAGCCTCCATGAAGAAACGAATGATAACGGGACAAGACTAGCATCACTTGCCTTAAGTAATAATTTAATCATAGGAGGAACCTACTTTCAACATAAGAACATACATAAAGAGACTTGGGTATCGCCAGATGGACATACTAGAAACCAAATTGACCATATGATAATCAATAGAAAACACAGAAATGCATTGCAAGATGTAAGAAACTACAGAGGAGCAGATTGCAACACTGACCACTTCCTAGTTCTGGGAAGGATTAGAGCTAGACTATCAATAAAGAAATCGACACCAGAAGAAAAGAGGAAAATATTTTATATAGAAAGACTGAAGGGAACAGAACTAAAGGATAATTTTCAGCTGAAATTAATCAATAGGTTCAGTATATTGGATATTTTAGAAGAAGAAACAGAAGAGAAAATTGTAAACCAGACCTGGGAAGACATGTCAAATATAGTAAGAAAAGTGGCCGAGCAGGAAATTGGTTTCGCAAATAAAGAAAGAAGGAATCATTGGTTTGATAATGAGTGTAAGGCAGCACTAGAAGAAGGAATAGAGCAAGGCAATGGGTAATAGGACAAAAAATAACGAGGTAAAGAGGGAGAATTACAGACTAAAGAAAATATAGACAAAAAAGGTTATTAAGAAGAAAAAAGAGACAAGCTTTTCATAAGGAAGTAGAAAATATTAAGAGAAATAGGCATGGAGGAAATATAAGACAATTTTATTAGGGAGTCAAAAGGGTAAGAACTGGGTACCAAGCTAGAGACAAAATGATAAAGAATAAGAATGAAGAAATAATATGATGAGGGGCTGAAGTGATGAAAATATGGAAGGAACACTAAGAAGAATGATTAAATCTACCAACGGAAAACAACCCAAACAACAATGATAATCTAACTATCCAAGGACTAGAAGAAGAGATGACCGAAATATCTTTGGAGGAAGTTAAACGAGCAGTTAAACATTTAAGAAACAATAAAAGCCCCGGCAAAGAAAGAATACCATCAGAAATATGGAAAGGAGAAGGAGATTTTTTAACAAAAAGACTACACCGACTGATAAAAATAATTTGGGCAAAAGAAAGCATACCATACAGCTGGAGAGAGGTAATAATCATCCCAATACACTAAAAAGATGATAAGTTAGAGTGCACAAACTATAGAGGAATAAGCCTGCTATCAAATGCATATAAAGTTTTTACCAAGATACTGTATAACAGAATGGAAGAATACATGGAGCATAAAATAGGAGAGCATCAATGCGGCTTTAGAAGAGGGAGGTCAACAACAGATATATATATATATTTTTATAAGACAACTAATAGAAAAGTATTGGGAATATGATAGGGAGCAACTACACCTATTCATCTATTTCAAACAGGCTTATGGTAGAGTGAGTAGAACGTCCCTATGGAAAATAATGGAAGAATTAGGAATGCCGCATAAGTACATCAGATTAACAAGAGCATGCTATGAAAACACAAATAGCGTTGTGAGATGTGGGAGTAAAACTACATGGCCTTTTCAGAAAGGAGATGGCCTAAAACAAGGATGCATACTCTCACCACTGTTATTTAATCTGGCAATAGAAAAAAATAGTCAGAGGTAGCATGAATGGGAGAGACGAAGGAATAAAACTGGAAGATATAACCATAAAACTATTAGTGCATACTGACGACGTTGACATCATTATAGAGAATCAAACGGAAATGGAAAACCTGGCGGCGCTCTTTAGAGAAGCTGCAGAAAGTGTTGGACTCAAGATCAACGAGAGCAAGACAAAGGTAATGAAGGTAGCAAGAGAGTCTAATTTGCCCGAAGGGGTACAGATTGCGGGGATAGACATAGAGAATGTTAAAGATTTTAAATACTTAGGAGTAAAGGTGACCTGTAACGGAAGAATGAAACAGGAAGTGGAAGCCAGAATCGGAGCAGGAAATCAATGTTACTCCAGCCTAATAGAAGTGTTTAAGAAAAGGTCAATATCAAGAACAACAAAATTGAGACTGTACAACTCAATAGCGAAACCAATATTGTACGGCTGCTAAACATGGGCCCTTACGAAATCTATGGAGAAGAAGTTTGAAGTTTCTTAAAATAAGATTTTACGGAGAATTTTAGGACCCGTGTGTGACAACCAAAGGCAAGAATGGAGAATAAGATATAACTGAGAAATTCGAGAACAAACGAAACAACCCCATATTAAAAATGTAATCAGTATTACTAAAAATCTGTGACCCCATCGGTTTTCCCAATCCGTCAGAACCCGGCAAAATGCGGACACGCTGACCCCTGTCCGAGAGTAAAGGTCTATTCGATTTTTTTTTGGCAGGGCCCGACGTGATATCAAGGGACGACTCACACAACCGGGGCCGGAGGGGACGTGTCCCCTTGAGGGATTTCCGGTTTCCGGTCCGATTACAGGAATTCTTTTATTAGTACCAGGGGCTCCCCTGAGAGATTCCAAGGGGTTCCACAGGGACTCCCCAGGAGTTTCCAGAGTGCACCTCAAGGGCTCCACAAGTGCTCCCCTTGATGTTCCAGGGGGTTCTTAATGGGTTTCTCAGGAGTTCCTTGAAGGTTTCACAGAGAATCCCTACAGGGATTCTCAGAGGTACCCGAGTGACTATCCAGGGTCTCCCAAAGGCCTCCCCGGGTGTTTCCAGAGGCTTCCCCGGGGGCTTACGAACGTCTCGCTCTTAGCCAATCAGTCGTCTCCGTTGTCGAGACGTCACCGCTCTTCGCCAATCAGTCGTCTCCGTTTCCTTGACGTTACCACTCTCTTGGCCAAACAGAGGCCAGCGTTTATTCCTAGAAGACGTTACGCAGCCATATTACTATGACAACTAAACCCGGCGATGTCCTCTTTTCGGCGGAACTGCCAGTCCGACCATTTCGACAACAAATTCTTTTTTAGAACATAGATATATGTATGTATGTATGTATGTATGTATGTATGTATGTATGTATGTATGTATGTATGTATGTATGTATGTATGTATGTATGTATGCATGTATGTTTGTATGTTTGTATGTATGTATGTATGTATGTATGTATGTATGTATGTATGTATGTATGTATGTATGTATGTATGTATGTATGTATGTATGTATGTATGTATGTATGTATGTATGTATGTATGTATGTATGCATGCGCAATCAAGAAGAGAAGTGAACTTATAAAGTTGTTAGAGATGGCGTCTTTAATTGTGTGGGACGAAGTCGCAATGGCAAACAAGAATACGTTGACCGCACTCGATATAACGTTGAGGGATATTCTTGAAAATTATAAGTTTATGGGAGGAAAAGTTTTTGTTTGTGCTGGAGATTTCCGACAAATTTTACCCGTTATACGTGGTGGCGGTAAGAACGATGAACTCGAATACTGTATCAAATCGAGTTACATGTGGGGCGATATAACAAAACTGGAATTAACCGAGAACGTACGCCTCAAGAAAAATGATACAAACAACATTAAATTTGCACAAAAATTTTTAGAAATCGGATCACAAAATGACGGGCCTTTGGAACTTGAGGAGGGTTTTGGTGTTCAAGTAAAATCCCGTGAAGAATTGATAAATAGTATCTACGGGGACTTGGAAGACAACCATCTCAACGTTTCATATTTTGAACAACGAGCTATAATATCACCTACAAACGACGATGTTGACAGTGTGAATCTCATGATCTATGACAAATCAAAGGAAAAAGAAGTAATTTATTACAGTACTGATAGAGCAGTGGAAGAAGGGACCGATATTCAAACTTCGGTATTTAATGCCATGATAAGTCCTTCTCTGCCTCCTCATCGACTTCAAGTGAAAATTGGAAGTGTAGTGATGGTTGTTAGAAACATTTGCTCTCCGAAACTGTGCAACGGAACGAGGCTTTTAGTTACTAATCTGAGGAAGAATATTATAGTTGGTAAAATTTTAGGGGGTAGTTATCGCGGTGAACAGGTTATGATCCCTAAAATAACGTTAGAAGCTCAAGACACTCCAGTTAGCTTCAAAAGAAAACAATTTCCAGTCAAATTAAGTTACGCGATGACAATAAACAAGTCACAAGGGCAAACGTTCGAACGGTGTGGAATATGGATACAGTTCAGTGTTTCGCTCATGGTCAATTCTATGTCGCCTGTTCAAGAGTAACGTCGTGGAATTTTTTGTTCGTCTATACTGGCTGGCATAAAGTAAATAAAGAATACCGGTTAAGACCTGCCACGAACTGTGTATATAAAGAACTTTTCTCGGATAGCGTAGTGAACATTCAAGCGTCACCTCCTGCTTCTGCAGTAACAGGCGAAGAAACAGAAGAACTTATCCCCATAGCTGAAGAAGAACCCGAATTAGGTGTAGTTCCAATACCAAAGGACGCTTATAACATTTCAGAAGAAGACGCCGTCAAGATGATCTTACCTGATTTTGCCTTCGAAGAAAACGTTTCAAATGAAGAAGAAAGTAACAGTAGTAATGAAGCTGAAAACCCTGTCACGAAAAAAATGGAAGAATTAATTATGTGTCTAAAAGAAGAGATGACTAAGAAAATGGAGGAAATCAAGGAAACGGTCAAGCGGCAAAGCGACGACGAAGATATTGCATCGTCTCCGCCTCGAAAAAAGAAGAAAGTTGACAATGGAATAGAAAAGAGCGACGTCGAGGATGTCTCATCTCCTTCGCCTCAAAGCAGTAAACAAATTATAGACGAAACTAAAGTTTCTGATGTAAATAAAAGTTATAATGATAAAACCTTCTTTTATTTCAAACAAATTCAAGAGGTAGAACAAAGTGTGCATTTTAAACCGTTTAGAGGTATAACAAAGGGGGCGCCGCAGGCCAAGACCCCCGGCGTAGCCGGGCATGGCGCAGCCAGTGGGCTTGTAAGATTAAAAAGATTGAAATGGGCAGGACATGTCACAAGGATGCAAGAAGATAGATGCCCAAAGAAAGTACTCAATAATGGAGTGCGTGGAAGACGACCACTTGGACGACCTAGAAAAGATTGAAGGAGATGCGTTGAAGAAGATGTGCAGATATGCAGAATAGAACCAAGAGAAAGGAAGGAGGTGGCACAGAACAGAATGACATGGCGAGACGCTTCAAAAGCGGTTATGGATCACCAAGTGACCCGAAGAC
>NC_134815.1:23740974-23750974 GCF_046742065.1 Oratosquilla oratoria
AAATGTACAGCGACAATGGCGTTTAAACCGCACCTAATGTCTTTTGGACACCTTCTCAGCTATTTGGAACCACCACAGAAACTTGTGGCACGAAAGAAATTAAAGCTCCAATATAAACTCAACAACGCCATTGTCGCTGTAGATTTCTTGAAATCATATATATATATGTACATATATATATATATATATATATAAACATATATATTTGTATATATATACATATATATATACATATATATATATATATATATATATATATATATACAATACGTATGCATATAAACTTTATTATATAACACAGTAATCTGATTTTTTTTTTCGAGATTCTCAGTGTTTTTAGGGGACCAGCATTTCACCTGTAATCTTAGGTATTATGAAGTAATACACAAATTTCACAATGAAATTACAGATAAGTATACAAAGTTAATTCATCTTTATAGGAAAGGGGAAATCCAGGACTTATGCTGTTATGGGTACTCCTCTTGATGCTTCAAACAAGTCTGAACTTCCACACATATTTTTTGAATGTTGATATCTGGTTAAAACTTTCTAATTAATGGAGCTTCTAAGATTTTAGTTTCAGTTAGTTACGTTTTTTTTGTTTTTTTCTTCTGCCATTATGACCCTATCAGTGTTGAGGTTTTGTCCGATATATTAATATTGTCTTCTTCGGATGAGTTATTATTGCTCATTGTTGCGCATGGAAGACTACGAGACAAATCTTGGATAGTGTATCCAATATACCTGTTATTGGAAAGCACTCCGTCATTGTTATATGTGCACGAGTGTTTTTGTGAAATATCACACTGTTATAGGTTATCCTAACTTCGTGCGAAACTGTCAATCATAATCTATAACTATCCTCTTTGGGTCTAGTCTGTTAACATGTTAATACGGAATGGGCATAAAAGGATTGAAACCTGTAACAATCTGCAAGCTAGGAAGCTATGCCAACCACTGTTGCCATCTGAGCAACTTTGATTTAATTCGTGATCGGATCGCAGTTATGGTCTGCGTTTAATTCCTAGACTACAGTTCATGCTAGGCTACGATCCTTCTATATCCTCGCCGTGGAAAGATGGTAACAGACCGGAGCTTGCTGGCTCGAGTACGAGACTTCACAACCACTGAATTAAATTATTTGAAAGGTATCCCGGCTACATATACATATACATATACATATACATATACATATACATATACATATACATATACATATACATATACATATACATATACATATACATATACATATACATATACATATACATATACATATGCATATACATATACATATACATATACATATACATATACATATACATATACATATACATATACATATAAATATACATATACATATACATATACATATATATATATATACATATACATATACATATATTTTTTTCAGCATATGTGTAAAATGATAAACACAATATATTTTATTCAGCTGAGGGTTATCGCAGACATGAACAAATTATTTTTCTTTTCTTTTTATCTGTTGTTCACTGGAGTCTTTTATATTTCACAAAATAGGTATCCCTGTTTAGTTAAGGGGGTAACCACAGAAAGAATGGGCTGTTAACAGGTTATTCCTAACACATAAATTCAGATTAATAAACGCCATTTGATATACAGGGATCAGTTCGACAGCGATACCGATATCTAATTCATAAACAGTGCAAATAAAGAGTTCCTGAGAGTGGTTGTTTATGATGGTGATATGGAAAATACAAAAGGCAATAAACTAATAAACATTATCATTCGTTCTCCCATATAACAAGATATTAGAATTATTATATCAATACCAAACACCCAAATGCCTCGTAAGTTGAGTGTTGGCATATGTATCATAATGTTGGAGCGTAGACTCTATCTGTTTTACGAGACTATTCAAATGAAACTAAATGGATTGCTGCCCCAATTCGTATTGTCATCAAAGTAATCATAATATGAATTAACAGTACTCTATAAAACAAGATAAGTAAAGCATATACATATGTAGTCATGTGGTTATGTATGCATGAATATATATAGGTTGTGTGTGTGTGTGTGTGTGTGTGTGTGTGTGTGTGTGTGTGTGTGTGTGTGTGTGTGTGTGTGTGTGTGTGTGTGTGTGTGTGTGTGTGTGTGTGTGTGTGTGTGTGTGTGATTCACCATGCTCTTTGAATCACGTGTTGGACTCGTGATCGACAGTTATTTCCCTCCCGGAAAAGAGCTCAGAGCTCGTATATGACCGATCTATGTTTAATGCTGTGTGTGACCTTACACGCACACACACCATCAACTCCCCGCCCTCGAGAGTTGGAGTAACAATCCGTAGCGCAGCGATACTGAGTTATTTCAACCCTAGGCGGGATTCAAACCCGGGCCTTCGTAGTGGAAGCCGGAAACTCTACCAACTGCGCCACGAGTTGTGTGTGTGTGTGTGTGTGTGTGTGTGTGTGTGTGTGTGTGTGTGTGTGTGTGTGTGTGTGTGTGTGTGTGTGTGTGTGTGTGTGTGTGTGTGTGTGTGTGTGTGTGTGTGTGTGTGTGTGTGTGTGTGTGTGTGTGTGTGTGTGTGTGTGTGTGTGTGTGTGTGTGTGTGTGTGTGTGTGTGTGTGTGTGTGTGTGTGTGTGTGTGTGTGTGTGTGTGTGTGTGTGTGTGTGTATTCACTTGGTCTTTGGATCACGTGTTGGACTCGTGATCGACAGCTATTTCCCTCCTGGAAGAGAGCTCAGAGCTCGTAGGTCCGATCTATGGGTAATGCTATGACCTTGCACACACACACACACCCAACTCCCCGCCCACGAGAGTTGGAGTAACACCCCTCAGCGCTGCGATACTGATATTATTTCAGCCCCGGGCGAGAGTCGAACCCGGACCTCCGTAGTGGCAGGCCAGAGCTCTAACCACAGCGCCATGTGTGTGTGTGTGTGTGTGTGTGTGTGTGTGTGTGTGTGTGTGTGTGTGTGTGTGTGTGTGTGTGTGTGTGTGTGTGTGTGTGTGTGTGTGTGTGTGTGTGTGTGTGTGTGTGTGTGTGTGTGTGTGTGTGTGTGTGTGTGTGTGTGTGTGTGTTTGTGTGTGTGTGCGTGCGTGCGTACATATGTGTATATGCACGTGTTTATGTGCTGTTTATTTCACTCTGTTCATCCATGTGCAAGGTTGTATGTGTTGAAGATTGTGTGTGTTTATATACTGTCCCCGTGTGTCTGCACAAAATATTTTGCTTATATATATTGTTATTTCCAGTATGGAATGGAAGTAATCCGAGTTCACTTCGTGCACCAATCATAGAATTTCGTCGGACTGGTTCCCTGGCATGTATCCTAAGCGGATTTAGTCGTGTTTGTTATTGGCCTGTGATTCATGGCCTCGGTGAAGTTACTAGAGAAACATGTCACACTATCCCGTCACATGTATGGACTGGCCCTCTTCTATGCTGGGGAGCTGCTCACATTGCCCTTGCACTATTGTGTGTGTATATTGTTCTCTAGACGAGAATTCTATACATCTCCACAATATTACAGAAATAAAATCCCTTTATTATTCCCTATAGTGAGTCCACCAGTCTTACTACCAAACTGTTCCCAAAGGACTAATACACATAGTACATAATCATCGCAACACCATATAAAAAAAATTAAGGCACACCAGAGGATGAAATAATAATACAATGCAGGAGTTGATACTTAGGCCAGAGAGGAAATACTCTTAAAACAAACGTTCTATTAGATATGACCGATAACATTCGGCACTGTTCCAACTAAACCATGACATGGAGGGGAAAAAAGCCGACTTCACTTACGAATCTGGTTGTAACCTTAGCAAGAAGATGGTCAAATCAATATTATTTGAGCACTACCCTACACGAATATATCCAAGGGGCAATAGTCTCCTGAAATTATCTCTATCTTCATAATTACAAATCTTATGAAGGGGTTTCTTCACCCTAACCCCACACGGTATAACAATCAAAGTTATTGCTGGGGAGAGAGTAGATGGTTTCCATGTTTCTCGACTTGTTTCTCTTTTTTCCTATAGGAGGGTGTTATATGAGTTCTTGTTCTTCATATACAAATGTGTCACTATTTCTCATCATATATATATATATATATATATATATATATATATATACATATATATATACATATGTATATATATGTACATATGTATATATACATATAAAACACATGCCCGTGCACACGCACATACATAAACATACACACACTCACGACTCGGTGGCGCCGTTGGTAGAATATCCGACTGTCACTACGGCGGTCGGGGTTCGATTCCTGCCCAGGGCTGAAATAATTTCAGTATCTCTGCACTTCCAGTCGTTACTCTCTCTTGGGGGGGAGTTGGGTGTGTGTGTGCGTGTAAGGTCACAGCATTACCCATAGATCGGTCATACGAGCTCTGAGCTCTCTTCCGGGAGGGAAATAGCTGTCGATAACGAGTCCAGCACGTGGTCCAAAGATCAAGGTGAATACACACACACACACACACACACACACACACACACACACACACACACACACACACACACACACACACACACACACACACACACACACACACACACACACACACACACACACACACACACACACACACACACACACACACACACACACACACACACACACGACTCGGTGGCGCAGTTGGTAGAGCGCTGAACTGCTAGCATGGTGGAGCCCGTAGTACTTGGTTCGAATCCTGCCCAGGGCCGAAACTATTTCGGTACTGCTGCGCTTCGGGTCGTTACTCTGATTCTCGTGGGCGGGGAGTTGGGTGTGTGTGTGTGTGTGTAAGGTCATAGCATTACCCATAGATCGGACCTACGAGCTCTGAGCTCTCTTCCGGGAGGGAAATAGTTGTCGATCACGAGTCCAACACGTGATCCAAAGACCAAAGTGAATACACAAACACACACACACACACACACACACACACACACACACACACACACACACACACACACACACACACACACACACACACACACACACACACACACACACACACACACACACACACACACACACGCACGCACACACACACACACACACACACACACACACACACACACACACACACACACACACACACACACACACACACACACACACACACACACACACACACACACACACACACACACACACACACACACACACACACACACACACACACACACACACACACACACACACACACACAGACATACACACACACACACACACACATACACACACACAGACACACACACACATACAAACACACAAACAATTTCGTGCGTCTATTAGACATTTTCAAGCACTTGGTTTATTTTCTGTTGTTTTTCTTGCGGATGTATATATATTTATATATATATATACACATTTATATATATGTTTATACATACATATTTATATATATTTATGCATACATATATATATATGCATATATATATATACATATATATATATATAAAGATTGACAAATATGGAGTTAAGGTGACAAAATAAAAAGTTAAGGTTAGAGTAGTAAGTTTATTCAGAACCAGACGTTTCGCCCTCTAGGGTCTTCCTTAATGAACTGAAAGCAGGGGAAAAATAAAAATCTATCAACAGCTTTAATTGTGATCTGATGATCCTGCGTGACCTCATCCCGGTCTCATTTTCTCACGCCAACTGCCAGCTGTGCGGACATTTGAGACCAGGACATGAACCACCCACGAGAATTAGTAGTTTTTCGATGGCAATGTGTGCCGCCTCCAAAGCTTTCCTTCTCTTTTTCCCAGTTTTGTATGTAATATGTGGGCTTCTTTCCAATTCGGCATATGATCATCTTCGTCGATGTGAACTACTGGCTCATTTGATGTTCTTCTTGTGTTCTTCAAGTCTCTTTTCCAGGCCGCGTCTTGTTTCGCCGATGTAATCCTTCTCACAACCTGCACAAGGACTTTTATATACAACACTTTTGTCTTCTTGTGATTTTTTTTTTTTTTTTTTTTTTTTTTTTTTGTAAGCTCGCAAATTTTCTTTCCCACTGAAGTACCTAAATCTACACTTGTGTTTTTAAGAAGTTACTAACTATTCTTGCATATTTTGAGTTAGGAACTGAAATTAATATTCTCTTGGTGTTGTTGTCTGTAGACATTGTGTTCCTTTCCATCATCTTGATGGTTTTTGTGTTTCAATTTCATAAGGAAGCCTAAAGAATATGCTAATTCCTGGAAAGATATAAAGATATGGTTGAATTCGTTCTGTCCTGTATTCCGCCTTCTGTCACTCTTCTTGGTAGTTTGACTGCTTCCATATGGGTATAGTGTCCAGCCCAACTTGCTCTCCTTGCCCTCACTTCACTCTGAATATAGCTCCTAGGGTTGGCCGATCTGATCTCGGATTTCACAATTATGCCTGGGTCTCCAACTCCCCTCTTCTGCGCCATATACAGGACCGAGGATTTTCTGAAGATGTTGTTTTCAGATGTTTCCAGTTTCTTCTCTCTCTGTCCATGTCTCACTTCCGTACAGGACAGTTGGTCTTATCACACTTTTGTATATTCTTTGCTTAGTTATTCTACTGATGGTTTTTCTCTTTATTACAGGTAGCAGGGCATGGTAGCATATGTTTCTTGCAGCTATTCGTTTACTTATTTATACGCCAAATTCTCTTCTCTCACTGACAATGGCTCCCAAGTGCTTGAACTAGTTAACTTTTTTTACATTTAGCGATGCAACTTGCCCTTGTGCGTAAAAGCCATCTCTACACAGCTTCATAATTACTGTCATCTATTCATTGCCTTTCAGGTTGATCTGTTCTGTTGTTCTGTGAAGTAATGTAAAGATCTCGTTGACTCCTTCTACGGTCTCTTCTACAACGTCCACATCATAGACATAGGGAAGGAGGTTTAATCGAACATTGGCTAATGAAATTTAATACAAGTAAATGCAAGGTAATGCACATAGGTAGAAATAACAGTAAGTACGATTACAAGTTATTTGGAAATTCGTTAACAAAAGTGAATAATGAAAAAAATCTCGGCGCAATTATCAGTAACGACCTCAAATCATCCAAGCAGTGTATTTCAGCCTCTGAGAAAGCAAATAAGATTCTGGGACTGATTGCAAGATCTTTTGATTTCAAAAGTCCATCACTCATTAACAAGCTATATAAATCGTTAGTTCGTCCACATTTGGAATATGCTGTTTCCGTATGGTCACCGAATATCATTGAAAACATTGACAGACTGGAAAAAGTTTTCCGTAAAAAAGCATAGACTCAGAGATGACTTGATACAGGTCTTTAAGATTCTAAAGGGAATTGACAACATCAAAAGTGACAAAATTTTTACATTGAATGAGAATCAGACAAGAAACAATGTTCTCAAACTGTCCGGAAATAGATTCAATTTGGAAGTAGGTAGAAACAACTTTGCCAACCGTGTAGTTAATGTATGGAATAAACTTCCTGCACAGGTATTGCAATGTAGTTGAGTTCGAAGCTTTAAGAATCATTTAGATAAACACCTAAGCAAGATGCTGTAATGATTATAATTTATTTTATATTATTTGTTTTTGTTTTGTTATCATTTGTCTCTCTGATTTTCATTTATTATTAGTTATATATAAATTTATTATTATTTACTATTTACCTGTTTGTTTATTATTTAACCATACCTATACATTTATTTATGTATTTTATTTGTTATCTACATTATTATAGTTTTTATTTATTATTTTATTATTACTATTATTATGATTTTTTCGCATCCGACCTAGATATGGACCAAAAGGTTTCCTGTCGGCATGCTCCGCCTTTGTAATCCTTTGTAAATTGGCTGCCCCTGGATGGTTGACAATCTGCTTGTCTGATTTCTCCAGTGCAAGGTAAAATAGGATAGATAACAGTATGCATTTCTATGTAAGGCCTCTATGTATATTGAAACTTTCTCTCTTTCTTTGTGTCTTTGCTTATATTTACTTCCTATATAGCATGATCTGGTGAGTGATACTAGTTTATTTTGAATGTTTACCTCTCCCGTTATGTGCTAAATTGATGGTTTGTGCACACTATCATAGGCCTGGCTGAAGTCTACAACAAGTTAAAACACGTTTTTATCATATTCGTAGCATTTCACCATTATTTGGCGGACTGTGAATATGGTCAGTGGCTGATTTATTTTGACTAAACTCACACTGATATTCTCCCAACTCACGTTCAACATATGGCTAGTCGCTTCATTTGAATTCTTGTGAATACTTTGTATAACACACAGAGCAAGCTTATCCCACTCTAATTAGCACAATGCTATTTGCTTTCCTTCTTGAATATTGGAATGATTATTCCTTATTGCCATCTTGTTGGTATTCTTTCCTTAATCTATTTTTATGTTATTAATTTGTATGTTTCTTTACGTAACATTTCCCCTCCGTGTTTCAACGGTTATGAAGGTGTTTTATCGCAGCCTGCTGTTTTTCATTTTCCATTTTCCTTATTACCACATCTGTTTCAGCTAAGGTGAATTAATCGATGGGATCTGTATTTGTTACATATGCAGCCTCGATTGGGTTGGCTAGGTCCAGTTTGTTCAGCAACTCGTAAAAGTACTGCCGCCATTCTTTCATAACTTTGGTTACCCATATAGTATGTGTTCATCTCGTTGTTTTTATCATCCAATACCTCACTTACTTTTTTTTAAATGCTCTTACTTTTTTATGTTGTTCTTTGACTCTGTCTTCGTTAATATTTATTTACATTTATATAGATCTCACTCTAGCCCTTCCCGTTTTATCTGTGTAAATAATCTCTTGATTCTCTTCCTATTCAATCTTAAGCTCTCCGTGTGTCTTAAGTGTGATGTTTTTGCATTGTGTTTTCTTTCATTCTTCTGCATTCTTTCTCCGAAGAACATGAATTTAGACAACAAACAGAGAAGGTTAAATGAGTTCGAAAAGGACATTCAGTTCAAAGTGGAACACGTGGCAAAAAACAGATTGGGAGTACGTGACACATTTATATGGAAGAAAGAAAATAAGGCTGCATTTTCTGTCCACAGAAGAAGTACCAACAAAAACAACGCCATTCACTATTACTAGGCCCATAATGATAGGAAAAAGAGTAGAGTAGTCATAGGTTTCTTTCTAAGAGCATACAGCATATTTAGCAGACTTTCTCGAGGTCGAGATATGATATCTTTCTAAAGTTTTCACCAAACTCTGTTATCCGGAAGGGCTATGCATCGATTAAAGGAAAAGGCTTTAAACATAGCAAAAGGAAGCATAAGGAAAGGCGAAGATATGACCGGGAACTGGCAGCGGTGAATATTTATCTCTGCCCAACTCGAGATACACGAGTGAGATGGTACATCTGCTCACAAGAGCCGGTATTAAAATCGCACTCGGCATGGGAACATAAATAGAACACTTTGTAAAAAAAAAAAAAAAAAAAAAAAAAAAAAAAAAAAAAAAAAAAAAAAAAAAAAAAAAAAAAAAAAAAAAAAAAAAAAAAAAAAAAAAAAAAAAAAAAACGACAAAAAAGAAAATAATATAATCTATAAAATACCGTATGGAAGCTGTCTTATGTGTTATTACGGAGGAACCGGCAGAGGAATTAAGAGGTTGACAAGTGAGCAAAAAATGACGTCAGGGTCTACCAGACTTCTAACTCGCTAGTGATCCACGTAGGCAATCACAACCACTTACTGGATTTTATCAGAATAGAGGTGCTTATAAAAGGACTCACAGAGACAAGGAGAAAAATCACCGAAGCGGCTTACATCACTTCCCATCCAAACAGAAACGATTGGGAACAGGATAGGTTCATTAAATTAACGAGAACGATGACTTACTTGGTACTTCGCGAAGATAAACAGAGGAGTGGGAGAAGTGAGGTTGACCGCGGAGGAACCAGGCAGTACTCAGCTGATATATAAGGCGTTCATATTTCTGTAATTGTATGTACTCTGGAAAAGTCCTGGTGATAACGAAAATTCAGTTATAAATTTATAACATATTCCTGTGTTTCCTCT
>NC_134815.1:23755974-23763474 GCF_046742065.1 Oratosquilla oratoria
CCCCCTGAAGTCAATGCGGAAAAAAGTAATACTCCCAAATGGATGACGGATAGATTGAAACATGAAATCAGAATGAAAAGAGGACTTTATGTAAAAATGAAAAAAACGGGGAAACACACCTTAGATCAAGATATAACGAAATGGCAAATCTGGTTAAAAAGAACACACGTACAGCGAAACGTAATTACGAAAGTAAGGTTGCTAGTCAAGCAAGATCCAACCCAAAGGGTTTCTTTCATCTCTATAGAACAAAAAATAAAGAAAGAATAGGACAAGTTAAAAACGATGAAAATGTCATGATAGAATCGGAGGAAAAATGAGTGAGGAGTTTAATCATTATTTTACTAATGAGAGGTTAGATAAAGTACCTGGCTGCGATCCAATTTTTAGAGGGGATGAAGAAAGTAGTCTATCTGTTATCAGCATTAGTAAAGTAGAAGTAGTCAAGCAGATTGAAAGACTTAAAGCTACATAGTCCCCGGGTTCAGACGAAATTTTTCCGAGATGGAAGATAGATGGTCTATATGCAACTACAGGCCAATCAGTTTGACATCGGTTATAGGAAAAATGCTTGCATCAGTAATAGTAAATAGACTCAGAGAACACATCGAAAGACATAATTTAATTCATGATTCACAGCATGGTTTCTCCAAGGGTAAGTCATGTCTGACTAATCTTCTATCCTTTTACACTAAAGTATATAAAGCGTCAGATAACAATAATAATTACGATGTTATTTACCTTGCCTTTCGCAAAGCGTTCGATAAGGTGCCACACCAGAGACTACTAAATAAAATCAAAGCCCATGGCATAGGAGGAAAAGTGTTAGAATGGACTAGAGCTTGGATTAGTATCAGAAAACAGCGGGTCATCATAAATGAAGTAAAATCTAGGTGGGCAATGTGGGGTCCCCCAGGGCTCGGTTTTGGATCACTTGTTGTTCATTGTGTACATAACAACTTAGACGACGGGATAAATAGTGACAATCAAACAAGCTATTAGAAAAATTGAGAAAATCACTAAGAAGATAGTGGATATTGAATTAGCTCTGGTCTTCAATCGAACATATATATATATATATATATATATATACGTGTATATATATATATATATATATATATATTTATATATATATATATATATAAATCACACATATACATATATTCACACACACACACACACACACACACACACACACACACACACACATATATATATATATATATATATATATATATATATATATATATATATATATATATACATATATTATATATACATTTCCTGTTAAATGCTAAAGCACAAGTGGCTGCAATGATTTTAAGAGAATACTCGTATATCTCTAACTCTCTGCATTTCCTTTTTTCTTCATAAATGAAACTCTGTAAGAAATAGTGGAATGCTTCAGAATGTTGATTCTGAATTCTTTCACTATTTCCTACAGAGTTTGAATTAGGAAGAAAAAAGAAATACAGCGAGTTAGAGAATTATTCTCTTAAAATCATTGACGCCACTTGTGCTTTACCATCTAATAGGAATTGTTTACGAGAAAGACTTTGCCCAATATATATATATATATATATATATATATATATATATATATATATATATATATATACATATATATATACACACATATATATGTATATATATGTATATATATTCTTATATATATATATATATATATAATGTATATATATGTATATATATATATATATATAATGTATATATATACATATATATATATGTATATATATATATATATATATCATCTGGCTAATAGCTAAGATTTTCATGAATAGTACATTGAATTATATCATTACTGTTTATTTGTGACATATTTCTGACAATGTCTTTGATTATGAAGTAATATACTGCTCAATTGTCTGTAATGGTTACGTGAGGTCTAAAATTTTCTTCCAATATCCGGGTGTTCGGTAAGTAGTTCAGGTTAAACATAATTTTGGATTCTTGGTGAAATTACGTGTTTTTGTTTCCAATGAACACAAATTTCTTGCTACTTCTGTTATGGTCTGTATAAATTTACTGTTTCGGTTCTACCATTGTCTATTCATCAATATGGTCATTGCCTTAAGCAGCTCATGATATGATTTCTTTTTCAGATAGTGCGAAGTTCTAAATCGTCATCACTCAAGACTAAAAGATTTTCATAATATTCAAAAAGAATCCGTCTCTGTCTCTGATTTCAGTTTGTGAACAGGTTGCTGCCGCGCCGCTGATCAATAAGATAAGAAAGTGTCCTTGGCTTCTGTTAGGCCAGTCCCGGTGCTGCAAGGGATCTGTTCTTGGTCAATGTTGTAGACAACACAATTAAATAAAACGCAAAACTCGTTTTTGTGGTTAAAATCCTGAAAATGACGAAGTTCTCTCAAGTCCTATCACCAAGCAAATCACACTAGAAATACGTTGATCATAAATCTCACCTGTATTCATTCAGAATTAAACATAATTTTTTTTTTATAAAATGCTCTAATATTACATTAAAACGGTGATCATAAAATAATTACCAATTACAAACAACATATAGGTACTGCTCACGCAATATCATCAATACCCACTCTCACAGTAGTTTTTCTACTTGTACAATATCGCGTGCTGGTTACGATAATGTTAACAGCTTTGACGAAATACTGCAAAAAATCACGAAATCATTATCATCATCCTCCTCCTCCTCCTCCTTCTCTTCTTCCCTCTTGCCTTCCTCCTCTTCCTCCTCCTCTTTCTCTTCTTCCCTCTCGTCTTCCTCCTCCTCCTCCTCCTTCTTTTCTTCCCTCTCGTCTTCCTCCTCCTTCTCCTTCTCCTCATTTTACTTTTTTCTTTTCATTTTACTTCTCATTTTTCTCCTTCTCCTTCTCCTTTCCTTCTCTTTCTCCTAATCATGTTCCTTATCTTTTTCCTCCTTCCTTCTCCTCCTTCTCCTTCTCCTTCTCCCTCTCCTTCTCCTTCTTCATTTCCTTCTCCTTCTCCTTCTCCTTCTTCATCTCCTTCTCCTTCTCCTTCTTCTCCTTCTCCTTCTTCATCTCCTTCTCATTCTCCTTCTCTTTCTCCTTCTTCATCTCCTTCTCCTTCTTCTCCTTCTCCATCTCATTCTCCTTCTTTTTCTCCTTCTCCTTCTTTATCTCCTTCTTCATCTCCTTCTCCTCTCTTTCTCCTTCTCTTCTCTTTTTTCTTCTCTCTTTCTCCTTCTCTTCTCCTTCTCCTTTTTCTTCTTTTTCTCTTTCTTCATACTTCTTTTCTTTTTCTTCCTTCATTCTCTTCTATTACTCCTTCTCCTTATACTAATTTTCCTCCTCTTCTTCATCTTCTTCCTTCCTTCAGTGTTATATATATATATTATATATATATATATATATATATATATATAATTATATTTATTTATATAATATACATATATATATACTTTTCATTTTGAATATTTCCATTTCCATTCCCGCAAGTAGGGTATAGAGAGGGAGGGAGAGAGACAGAGAGAGAGAGAGAGAGAGAGAGAGAGAGAAAGTTGACATAAATTAAAGGAATTAAAGGTTGGAGAAATAATTACATAATCATAAATTACATGTAAGGAATTTATTGAACATGAGAATTAGAAACTGATCTCTACCTTGAATTGGACGACCTTTCTGCCAAATGATCCTTAATCAAAGAAGAAAAACAAAATATTGTTTTCGTAGCCAGGATCATGTTGTGGTTAAATTCCGTGTCTGTGCCTTTGAAGTAAAATTTGTGTGGGGTTTCTGGACTGATACTATCAAAAAATACTTTTAAGATTTTTTATGTCATTTCTTAATTTCAGTTAAATTAGAATGCAGAAAAAAGCATGTTGAAAAATGACAATAACTAAGAAAAGTTATTTACTGGTAATATTTGATTATCTGTAAAACCTTAGATTATTTTGCTTTGCGTATTTTAAACATTTGATATTCATCTATTTTTTTCTTAATAGAATTGTCTCTTTTCGAACAAAAAATTCTCAGGCTAAAACAGTTCAGTCTCTGTTCCCACCAGAAAACGAAAACTTTTCACGTGGTTATTTTTCAACCGAGGCTCTCGGAAAAAAGATTCGGTGTTCTGGCTCTTACCAAAGTATTTCATTCATCTCCAGGTTGGATTCCCAACTCGTTTAAAACATTTATTAGTGAAGCCAGCTTGCAACTTTTATTCTGGCTGTGGTCAACGTTGCTTCAACTGAAGAATATTTCCGCACAATCAAAGTGAACTTTTTCTAACTCTCACCTCCGAGGGATGACTTCAAGTTCAACCATGGTTGTGGCCAAAGTACTTTATTCTGCAAATAGAACACTTTTCTAGCCAGATTAATGTTGAGGCAATGTTGAGTCTGTTAACGATGTACTCGATATTAATCTGTTATATATATATATATATATATATATATATAAAGATATATATATATATATGTTTGTATATAAATATATATAACATATATATAAATAAAAATATATAAATATATATGTATAAGTGTATATACATATATATAAATATAACATATAGATATATATATATATATATATACATATATTTATATGCAAAGAAATCAAAAAACACACGTGATAAACTATTTTTGCAGGAACCACGGGAAATTGAAAAAACAGATACCGAACGTTTTCGTCTATTTAGACATTTTCAAAGGTACAAAAAAAGCAATACAGAAAGAAACAATAAATACATAAGAAGACAAGGATACTCGGAGAGGTCCCATGCTACATTATCACACACAATTTTGTCAATAATAAAATTGTCCAATTTAAATAAACCCAAACTCAAGTTCATGTTATTTCCAAAATTTCTTTTTATAAAACAAGATTCAATGATATTTCTTTCTATAATATTATTACAAGAAGTAATTATTTAAGAATTTCCCCAGTCAATATTATGACCATAATCCCTTTGGTGGACAAATAATCCACTGGACACTTGCCCCGTTCTAATACTATATTTATGTTGGCCTATTCTTTTTTCTAAGCCTTTGCCTGTTTGGCCTATATAAATAAAATCACAATTTTTACATGGTATATTATAAATACATCCTTCTTTACTTCTTGGGGAATTTTTAATTAACAGACTCTTAATGTTGTTATTATTTTTGAATACTATCTGGATACCAAATTTTTCAAAAATGCTAGGAAGATGGATTAAATTTTCGTGGTACGGAATTGTTAGCATATTTTTATAATTAAATGGTTTGACCTGCGACGTATTAAGAAAACATTTCCTAGCTTTGATTTTTGTTTTATCAATAAGATGTTTTGGATATTTTAAATTTTCTCCAATGTCATAGATGAATTGTATTTCTTGATCCAAGAACTCAGGGGAACAAATTCTATAAGCTCTCAGGAACATTGAAGAAAAAACTGACAGCTTGGATTTTTGACTGTGATACGAGTAAAAATGAATGTACGAGAGGACATTGGTCGGCTTCCTGTAAACGTCAAATTTAAAGTATCTTCCACATCGGTAAATATTTACATCTAAAAATGGTAACATATTATTTTCTTCAACCTCTACTGTGAATTTAATGGAATGCACCAAATTTACACTCCCTGCTCATACTATTATTAGTTTAATCAAATTATGTGTAATAGACTCTAAGTTTGAATTTAATGGAAACTTTTATACTCAAACATTTGGTATGGCCATGGGGAACTGTCTGTCTCCAATTCTTAGCAATTTGTATATGGAGTTTTTTGAAAGAGAGTTATTACCAAACATTCTTCCAATTAATGCAGTTTGGTACAGGTATGTTGACGACATATTATGCATTTGGCCTAATGATCAATATTTGGATACTTTTTTGTCAGATTTAAATAATTTGGTGCATTCCATTAAATTCACAGTAGAGGTTGAAGAAAATAATATGTTACCATGTTTAGATGTAAATACTTACCGATGTGGAAGATACTTTAAATTTGACGTTTACAGGAAGCCGACCAATGTCCTCTCGTACATTCATTTTTACTCGTATCACAGTCAAAAATCCAAGCTGTCAGTTTTTTCTTCAATGTTCCTGAGAGCTTATAGAATTTGTTCCCCTGAGTTCTTGGATCAAGAAATACAATTCATCTATGACATTGGAGAAAATTTAAAATATCCAAAACATCTTATTGATAAAACAAAAATCAAAGCTAGGAAATGTTTTCTTAATACGTCGCAGGTCAAACCATTTAATTATAAAAATATGCTAACAATTCCGTACCACGAAAATTTAATCCATCTTCCTAGCATTTTTGAAAAAATTTGGTATCCAGATAGTATTCAAAAATAATAACAACATTAAGAGTCTGTTAATTAAAAATTCCCCAAGAAGTAAAGAAGGATGTATTTATAATATACCATGTAAAAATTGTGATTTTATTTATATAGGCCAAACAGGCAAAGGCTTAGAAAAAAGAATAGGCCAACATAAATATAGTATTAGAACGGGGCAAGTGTCCAGTGGATTATTTGTCCACCAAAGGGATTATGGTCATAATATTGACTGGGGAAATTCTAAAATAATTACTTCTTGTAATAATATTATAGAAAGAAATATCATTGAATCTTGTTTTATAAAAATAAATTTTGGAAATAACATGAACTTGAGTTTGGGTTTATTTAAATTGGACAATTTTATTATTGACAAAATTGTGTGTGATAAAATGTAGCATGGGACCTCTCCGACTATCCTTGTCTTCTTATGTATTTATTGTTTCTTTCTGTATTGCTTTTTTGTACCTTTGAAAATGTCTAAATAGACGAAAACGTTCGGTATCTGTTTTTTCAATTTCGCGGTGGTTTCTGCAAAAATATATATATATACATATATATATATATATATATATATATATATATATATATATATACATACATATATGTTTATATATACCTCTATTACCCCGTTTCACTTCTCTTTCAAAAACATTTCTCCACTTTCTATCAACTTATTTGTGTTCCTACTCCTTTTTTTTTTTTTTTTTTGTCGTACCGTGCCACTTCCAGCAAGCTCTACACACATTTATTGGGGGTTTTCCGGTAGTTCGAGTAGACGAGATGGTCGTGAGCCCTTCGATGCCTTGCACAGATCCTGTCACCGGATCGATGTTTACAACTTGACGCCTCTGTGACTTACTCTCACTTGCTTTTCTCTTCTTTCTTTCTTTGTCTCTTCGTTCCTCCTTTTATACGACTACATCTGCTCCTTTTGTTTTCTTCTGTTCCTTCTTGTGTTTTGCCATCTCTTCCTTTATTTATTTTCTTTCCATTAGATATTTTTAATTTAATATACTTCCTATTCTTTCTCCTCTCGTATTTAATTTTTACCTCTTCATTTTCATACGCTTCTCCTTATATTTTTGTCTTCTCTTCTTATCCTTCTCTTCCTTCTTTCAACTTTTCCTTCCTCTTTCTTTTTCAACTTCTCCTTTTATTCCTCACCTTCCTTTCCTTCCCCTCTTCTTTCTTCTCCTGCTCATTCTTTTCCTTCTT
>NC_134815.1:23773474-23780974 GCF_046742065.1 Oratosquilla oratoria
GATGTTTGATCCTTTGTGGGCATTGTGTGGGCCATGAGGTGCGATCAGAGGCGATGGTCTCAAGATCTGTTGTTCCGATGCTGCATCTGTTGAGTGTTATTTTTAGCTGACCTTTTTATCGTTTTTTTTTTCTTTCTGAAACCCTGCATTGTCACGTGCATCATGTAGTTGCCCTTGAATCATTTGTCGGGGAAGACAGCTCAGGAAGGCGGATGACGCGAGCTGTCCATTGTATCTGGCGTTTTGCTAACAATGCTTCAAAGCTTGAAATGTTGTGTACATTGCAAGATTTCAGTGTATGGTAATTGGCTTGCCATGTTAGTGCCAGGATTCTTTGAAGACATTGTATACGGAAGGCTTCCAGAGCTTTTGTGTCGTCTGTAGTTAGTCCGGGTTTCTGATCTATCGAGGAGGGTGGAGATGCAGACTGCTCTGTAGATTGATATTTCGGTTTCGGTTCGAAGGTTTCTTATGTCAAATACCCGGAAAGGTAGACGTTCAAAAGATGCGGATACGAGGTGGATTCTTGACTGAATTTCATCGTCTACATTGTGTTTTGGTGTTACCATGCTGCCGAGGTAGGTTACCTGTTTAACTTGCTTGAGCTGTACACCACTGACTTGAAAAAAAAAAGGGGGTGGGACTTTGTTTGCTCTCTGTTGTGCAAGTACCTTGATCTACATTGTGTTGACATGTACATCCGTGGATTGGTAAACTGTGGAGACCACTGAGATAATGTGTTGTTGGACTTTTTGTGAATAAGCCAGTAGGGCACAGTTGTCAGCGTACTGCAGTTCTATGAGATGAGTGGTGATAAGTTTCGTGTGGACCTGTAGGCGTCATCACTAAGCTTACTGTGGTTAAGGGCTGTAGCAGAGAGCAGACAGATTCTATAAAAAGCAACCCAATTAGCTGCTGACTATTTACTCGTAAACAGATCACCTACAAAAGGAAAGAAAATCCCAACCATCCATTGTAATTTTTTTTTAGTGGTTCAAAGGATGGTAAACCTATGGTTCAAAACCCTCCCACATGCTACTTGTGTAAGAATCCTGGGCATGGAATCACAAAACTATAGCTTCGATCCACTCCATTACATACAGTGTTCAACATACTAATTCTCCTGATTCATTTCTCCAATTTCGTTCCACCACTTGGACCTGGTCATGGGAACACTCTGTCCAGAGAGTACGGGATACTTCCGCTGCTCAATCCCTCCTCCTAAAATCTGCATTACCTGATATCGAGAGTAATTAAACCGGAAAACAGATATACTTGTCACTGTAGGGGTAAGTGATGCCATATCTTTACTTATTCTCAATGTTGATTTCATTCCTGGCAACGGCCTGGAAGAATTATTACACACACTCTAATAGTCACCAGGCCACCTCTGCTTTATAATCCAGTAACAGATCTTGAACAAACCCAACCAACCTTACTCCCTAGTTGTGCTGTTACTAGATCACAATCGTCCACCCCAAAATGGCCAACGTTTCTGCCATTATCGAGTACCCTACCCCTACTACGTTAAGGCTTTTGGGGGGATAGCAATATACTAAAATAGATTTTGTTCAAACTTCTGCAAGGCCACCCAACCACTCACCAGGATGATGAGTTGTTCTATACCATTCACCTGGACGGACGACCGACAAAACTCCTTCAATCAACTGAAGACCTTCATCACACAGGACCCCGGCCTGCTCTCGCCTAACTTTACAATTTTGTTCATACTACAAATGATGCCAGTGACCAAGCTGTGGGAACTAACACTATGCGAAACTTGACTTCCATCAATGCCGATATTCCACCGTTGAAAGAGTTATTAGCCATAATCTTTGCTGAATAAGAAATAGTGCACCTATAACACAACCATGCTGCATTGCAAATCTACAGTACAGGGATCATAACCTCCTATCATTCCTGGATCACAGGAGGTCTTCAAACCAACGGCTACTGCGATGGTCCCTGTATCTCAAATATACAACCTCAACATCATTCACATAAAAGAATCTGACAATCTCCTAATCGACATCATCAGCAGCCTCTAACCACCTTTGAAAACCAAGTCAACCTTGTTCTACACCACCGCCTGTTTTAAGTGGTGTCGTCTCACGAGGGAAGGTGGGAGGTGTCACGCCCAACCCTGTCTACCATCGAACTACTGAACTACCTATTGGTTTTTCCTTAACCACCTCGTTCCTTCCTCAAGGTCAGCCATTTAAACGACTGAACTAATGGATCGTCACTAAGATTACCTTAATCACCTCGTTGGACGCTGAATAGCTACTCGAAGCCAACTACCGCTATTCTAAACACTGCCGGGTTTCTGAACATATAAATATCACACATAGTCAGGCGAAAAGCAGTCTCAACTCGTATACGGTCAGGAAGGTTTCCTTCCTCCAAGATGATCAAAAAACCAATATTCCCTCCTGACGGTAACTCAATTCTTGTTGTTGTGGGGTGTATTTTGATTCGTTGCTGTCATTATGATTACTCAATATCTTACATTTTGTATTCGTTAGTTTAATGAATTATAATTAATTGCTGTTTACTATTTGGATTTTATTTATTTATTTACTTATTTTGTTTATCTATTGATCTATTTGTTTGTTTACTTGTTTAATTAATGTATTTTTATTTCTTTACTTGTTTAGTTAATCTATTTTTATTTGTTTATTTGTTTGATTAATTTATTTTTGTTTACTTGTTTAATAAATTTATTTTTGTTTAATTTATTTATTTTTTCTTTGTTTATTTG
Organism: Oratosquilla oratoria; assembly: GCF_046742065.1. Lineage (NCBI taxonomy): Eukaryota > Metazoa > Arthropoda > Malacostraca > Stomatopoda > Squillidae > Oratosquilla > Oratosquilla oratoria. Next base: position 23,776,236 of record NC_134815.1, read on the forward strand.
CTTAATTTACTTTCTATTTCTTTACTTGTTTATTTGTTTAATTACTTTACTTGTTTATTTGTTTAATATATTTTTATTTGTTTACTTGTTTTTTTTCAATTGATTTATTTTTATTTGTTTACTTGTTTCTTTTTTAATGTTGTTTACTTGTTTACTTGTTTCTTTTTTAATTTTGTTTGCTTGTTTACTTATTTATTTTTCTTTTTTATTCGTTTACTTTCTTTTCTTTTCTTTTTTATTTGTTTAATTTATTTTCTTTTTACTTTATTTGTTTTTATTTCTTATTTGTTTGATTTATTTTTTACTTGTTTGTTTAACTGATCTTTTATTTGTTTATTTGTTTAATTTTTTATTAATTTATTTTTATTTTGGGTGTAAAGATTTAATTATTAATGTTAAACTATATTTTGTTTACTTAAGACCTTGGACCCTTTGTAAGGTCCGCTATTGCCTTAGACTCCAATTCACAGTGAGTGGATCGGTACCACACAGACGCACACACAGACACATACATATACAGACACACACACAGACACATACATATACAGACACGCACACAGTCACAGATACACGCACACAGATACACACACAGACACACAAACGTACATACACGTACACACATGTAAACGCACGCACACACACACACACACATGTATGTGTGATATATGTATATGTACATCTATATGCTTATCTGGATATATACTTGTATGTGTGTATGTTTATGTATGTGTTTGTGTATGTACATGTGCAGATTAATTGTCTTGGACAAGGGACAATAGTGTCTTGTTTAGTGAAGTGTACACTCTGGTACTGATGGCCGAACATCTATCATTGTGATGGGCAAGGTCCTGACCCTTGATGCTTCATAACAGTACAAGAATATATTCAATTGTTATCGCTCTTTTTTCGTTTGAAATTAATAAGTTAAAATATTAAGGAACTATGATATAGCAATATACTACTTATTCAATAGTAAATTTCATACTTTCATATTTTTCATCCCAAATGGTCACTGAATATAAATCTTCTACCTATTTTTACTCATAATTAGCTACTGTTCTGAGTGTTGTCACTCGTTCCCCGGAGTGTGCTGGCGGTCCCGACTAGAAGATTTGTAGATTTGTTTGGATTTTGTTGGGATAACGTCATCTGAATAAAATATACTATTGTCAACCAGAATGAGCATAAAGGTCAAATATAAACTCTAAAGGATTAACATTAACAGGCTTTGTCATTCTCTAATAGAAATGTCTATAAAAATTAAATGAATGATTAAATATATACTGTAGTAGGCGAGTTTGTTTGGAACATCCTCCTCCAGATTTCAAGAGACCCTTATTAAGATGAATGGCTTCACAGCTCACACCTAACGTACCAGGTGCAGGTTTCAAATAATTCCGACTGTCGTCCCCGGATTCGAACCAAGGCTCGCGTGAATACGATGCCGACGCTCTACCACTAGGCTATCGGTTGTCAAGTGGTAGAGCGTTGGCATCGAGTCTTGGTTCGAATCCGGGGACGACAGTCGGAATTATTTTTTTGACTACACCGTCACTGGTGATTCTATTCAGGTGTAGGTTTCTTGTGTTAAGCACATATATGACCATATATGTGACGTCACAACCATCTTCAATTGAATATTAATACATGTCTGTGATATGAACGATCTCGCACAAAAAATTTATGATGTTTTGTGACCTCTTCTCCACGATTCACATTAATTTTTATTTGTTATAAATAATTAATTTCTGACGATTCTATGACGTCATTAGTGCTCACTCGTTGAATATCCAGTCTTATTTGTGTCGTTATCAACAATTTCGTGCTCACACCTTAGGCCTGTTTGTGACGTCTTCAACGATCTCGCGTCGAATTCCAAGGTCTTTCTATTCAGAGCCTTGAATCATCCCTGCAGATCAATGATTCAGGTATCCATATATTTTCTTTCTTTCTTTTTTCTTTCTTTTTTTCTTTTTTGTTTTGATTGTTCTCATTTCTCTTTTATTTTTCTTATATATCTTTATTTTGTTGTTTTCTTTTTCTTTTTTTTTCCTATTTTCTTTCTTTACTTTCTTTTTTTATTTATTTCTCTTTTTTCTTTAACACATAAGTACATAACAATTGGCTTGAAGAAGGTCTCCATTGATTAATCAAAGAATATATTTTGACTATAGATAAAACAAGATCTGTAAGGCACCTTTTTTTTCCTAGAGAATTAATAATTTGTATCTTAGAACATCTATTTAATTTGAAATCATTGTACATACACACAGCGATTCCGAAGTAAATAAGAACATATGAATGAAGGAGACTGCAAGAGATCATAACTACACTAGGCGAAATGATGTTCTTCATTGAGAAAGCTTTGAAATACCTTTGACTTTCAGCCCAATCATATCATCGTAAAAGGAGTTAATTAATACCTGAAAGCTGAATGAAACAATGTAGAGTTAGAACTCCAGATGGATTGTATATTGCATTATCTAGAACAATGTCTACACAGCCCACCTATGAGTAATTAAACTCAAAACCCCAGGTGGAAACTATCTTGTGTTCACCAGGACAGCATCTACACGGTCTTATTAAGCTCCGACCTCCTAGTGGGTCTGCTGAGTCGGCCATTGTATCCGCGCGCATGCGCGTTTCCTACCTCTCGACATTACTGCTGTCATATTGACACTTGGTGGTAATAACGGCAGGCGATGCGGTCGTGCCTTGTGTGTCCAAGCAATAGGACGAGCTATAAGGGCGTCGTGTACGCGCGTGCGGTTTGCTTATTAATTGGACGTTTGGGTTTGGCCGTTGGAGTACGAGATTCATCTCAGGGTTAGCCAATCGGGTCTTGATTGCAAGTTAAACTAATTTGATCCTGTTACGCTGGCGCATGCAAAGAGGGTTCAAAGCAGTTCCTCTCCCTGATACTTCTTCTTTAAATCTTCCCAACCGAGTAACGTTATGAGCCTTTTCATGTTATCAACGCAAAAGGAGCTATTTAGTTTTTGGAAAATATCTTGGTTATAAAGATCTTAAATGTGCTGATTGTTTTTTCGTCAAATATCCTAATTACAATGAATTTGCCTTGATTGATGTTAGTTAGTTTTGCTCAGTCACAGAAGCCTTTCTGCCGCAAATGTTTATCATGTAATTTTCTTGTTCTGACCTTTTATTTTTTCTATTCTCTATTTTTTTTCTCCCTCTACAGTGTTGATTTTGTATTATTTTTTTTAAGTATAACACAAGGGACATCTAATAACTAAGTACATATATACATACATAAGCCAAAGGCTTTCTTCTTCCTTACACGGAAGGTAGCCAAAAAACAAAGGCATAGAAACCACTCACACCCATTTCATAGCCAACATAATCCATTCCCCTTTACCCTCTTCCCTCCCTCTTACCTTGGCACCTCCTGGATGACGGTTCATCCCTGCATCTTGTCCACTTACGGGAAACTGGGTTCTATGTTACATTTTATGAAACCTGGCTAGTTTAGGAGATTTTATTCAGATCAGTGAATCAACTCTACCAATATACTAGGTCTTCTTTGTATTTGTATTTCTTTAAGTATAACACAAGGGACATCTAATAACTAAGTATATATATGCATACATAAGCCAAAGGCTTTTTGCTCGTTACACCGAAGGTAGCCAAAAAACAAAGGCATAGAAACCACTCGCATCCATTTCATAGCCAACATAATCCATTCCCCTTTACCCTCTTCCCTCCCTCTTACCTTGGCACCTCCTGGATGACGGGTCATCCCTGCATCTTGTCCACTTACGGGAAACTGGGTTCTATGTTGCATTTTACGAGACCTGACTAGTTTAGGAGATTTCATTCAGATTAGTGGTAAACTCTTGACTATAGTAAGTCACATAAGCTGCATAAATTTCATTGTGAATCAGCTATACCAATATACTAGATATTCTTTGTATATGTACGAGTCTTATGAAAGTTGCCACATTAGCGATATATATTACAGCAAATTTGGGGAGACGTTTTATGGATTTTGTTAATATGATCTTGTTTGATATCTTTAAGACAGGGTACACAGTTACACTTTTTTCACATATATTTTCAGCATTCTCTTCACTGTATTACTGTGTCTGTATCTCTTTCCTGCCACTCGAACTTGGTAAGTGCGCATCAACTATCCTCGGGAAAACACGTAATATCAAACTTTCTTCAAGATCTTGACCTCTCTTCACAAATAACTTTTTGCAATAGTAATACTTAGAGCTCGTTATTTCCCTCTACCAGCGGTAGACTTTGGGGCTATTTTACTTTCTATATAATTCTTCCCCTTCCCCTCCAAAAAAAGGACTATAAAGACACTTCCTCTGTCCTTTTGGGGACGTTTTGGTTTTACCCTTACTTTGATGTTTTTGCCCCTTCTTCAAGTGCACCCCCCCAAAAAAAAAAATCATATGTGCACTTTTGTGAATTCGTATTGTGTTTGTGTGTGTGTGTGTGTGTGTGTGTGTGTGTGTGTGTGTGTGTGTGTGTGTGTGTGTGTGTGTGTGTGTGTGTGTGTGTGTGTGTGTGTGTGTGTGTGTGTGTGTGTGTGTGTGTGTGTGTGTGTGTGTGTGTGTGTGTGTGTAATTGTTTGTGTGTGTGTGTTTGTGTGTTTTGCGTGTGTGTAATTGTTTGTGTGTGTGTGTTTGTGTGTTTTGCGTGTGTGCAAGCGCGCGTGCGTGTAATTGTTTGTGTGTATGTATGCCTTTGTGTATGTATTTATT
>NC_134815.1:23788474-23793474 GCF_046742065.1 Oratosquilla oratoria
TGTTATGTGTTCCTGTTCAATTGTTTTTTTTTGTCTATATTGATGTTCTTGACGTCAAATCCACCAATATATCTGCATCCAGAAACAATAATTAACACGAGTGAGTGGCGTTAGCTTTATACACAGGAGAAAAAAAACATAGACATGTTACCTTTTTCTAACCTTGACAGAATGATAAGAGCTCAGTTTCCCAAAACCCACGAAACCGCCAATTATAGATATTTCATTAAGATGAGAATGGAATAGAGCCGTCAAACTGTCAATTACAAATACTTCCTCTTGACGATCTTTTTTTTTTCTTTCGTTCTTTTTTTTTTGCAAAGTGAGTTTACTGTTCTGTGTGGAATTGGATTACCTGAGCCGACAGACCCTCCATGCAAGTGAAGCGACACGGTCGTGTACGCTTTAACGCTCGCCAAATGTAATAATTACCGCAACACCGAGCCGTGCCCCCCTCTCCAGTGAGTAACCGAGTTAAAAAGTTATTTTATCCGAAACCGATCCATTTGGCTTTGATTTTTTTTTTTTTTCTCTCTCTCTCTCCATTGCCTGGTCGATCAATCTTTATGGAGATATCGGGACCAAAGGCGGAGAGATTATTGTGTCAGACAGTTGAACCATTTCGCTGAGGTGACATTACGTCTCGAGTTACCTCCTCACCTCACCATCCCAATCCTACGGAGCGGGAAGTGAGAAACCCCTGTTAAGGCAAGTCCTCTCAGTTGTGGCAATCCGTTGGGTTTTCTAATGCCGATGTTTGGGTCGCCTCCCCGCTTGCCCATGGCTTTATGGAACCAACGCAAGAAGTATGCAAAGGATACCGAAAATCGAACTGAAGACCACGTACTCCAGTGGGCTACCATACGGTCTTGTTTCCTTGTCAGCTGAATAAAATCATCTGACTTATGGTAGATTGATTTTTTATAGCTCTATCACGGTTGAGAAACATTCACACCCTTTCCATCCTATCCTGAACGTCTCTTTTACATTTTCCCTTTTCAACAACACGGATATTGAACCTTCTCTTTTTCAGCTATACTGAAATCGTTCAGCTTCAGTTAAATCTCCAAGGAAAAACACAGTCTTGAAAGGATTTAATCGAATAAAATTGTCCAGAAGAATAGAATATGTAGAATGCGTCATCGTAGCAAAGGATTTCCTGATGTTATTTTCAATTCCTTTGAAATAGGAATACTATGTAAGTAGAAAGAAGTTATATTTTGCCAAATGGAATTTTAAATCATGCCACCCCAACAAAAAAGTCAAAACTCACTCTCGATGTTGTTGGCAGCTCAATTGTTCCTACAATTAAACTTTTTGTCGTTGTTTCCCTCGACTGAATACAACCACTCAGCGACAGGTTAACGCAGTGAGTAAAAGCGTAGAACGTCACCAAAAAGTGAATAAAGATGGGTCGGAGTTGACTGTAACCTTCTCGATACGGAGGGGAGTTCCTCACCTGAAGAAAATCTCCTTATGTCAAGTTGTAAGACGTAGCTGAGGAGATAATTGAGATGGGATCGGAGTCATTTCGAGCCACATGGCAGAAGATGAGTTTCCTTCATCTGACTAAAACTACTTGGCGCTAAATGGAGTAAAGAGCTGAAGTCTTAGAATATATTGAAGTTCTGTATTGAAGGTAGGGAGGGGGTAGGAAGTTGAGGTAAAAGTGGTATGAACTCGGTTGAAGATTTCGTGGTCTGTGGTTTGTGTCTCTTTCACGGACATTGTTGCCAATACAGAATCTTTGGCCATGTCTTTCCAGAAAACTTTTCCTGATAACATTCATGAGTTGCAAAATTGACCCAAGAGGCGAAGAAAAGTTGCTATCTCAACCTTGATGTGGGCAGTCTGCCAGCATCAATATATTCATTATAATGAATTTACATAAAGTTCCTCATGGCAATAAATCAGAGCTGAATATATTGCCTAAATCATCTTATTATTCTAGAAATGAATTATCTGACACTGTACAATATGTGGAAGGGAGAAGACCACGGACACAAAAAATAAATATATACAAGTTTATAAAAGAAAACTTTTGGCAGACGCTCTGAGGATATCAAATGGCGTTCCTGTTGACGTCCACGGAGGGGTCTACCTTTATTGTGCCCAGGTCTCACTTTATTGGTTCCCCAAAGGGGACTGACAGCCACGAGGAAATGGTGTTGTCAGGGGCGACTAGAATCTACATCTTTTATGAATAAGGGACGAAGGAGATGACATAGACATTGAAAAGAAGACGGGTCTCCTTCTATAGAGAATAACAATAGCAATTTAAGTTTTCATTCACTTTGTACTCGTTGTTAACTATTTATCGTGTCCAAATGTTTCTCACTGCACATGCTGTAGGTGAACGTCGCCGAGGGAGATGCTTGAAGCGATGAATAGAAGATGAAGTTTTTCGTCCAGGGAAGAATAAATGCAAAAAGGAGTAACAAAACAGTATGCATGGGAATTTACATTTGTTTAGTACGGGTTCGTGATCCATTATGACCAAATGTTTCTTAGTTGTCACACAATTATGTGTATATGCCCGAAGAAGACAAAAACGTTAAAAGGAAGACGAAGTTATTTGTCCAGGAGGTGTAACTATATTAGTGAGCAAGCAAACCCCATACAACGGAACTCGTATTCGTTTGTTATCGATTGTTGATTATTCAGTGTGTTCAAGCGGTTCTCGTTAGTCGCAGAGTTAGGTGAGTGCGCAGGGACGGCCGATTAGTAATTTGATTTGCTTCAGAACGAGGCTCTCGTTCATGTTGGCAAGTGCACACAACACGACGCGTTCTGTTGGACTGGTTTCACTTACCATGAGCTTACCCATACAACAGTCTATCGTGAAAACCCATACGGTCAAATTCCGTTTCTTGATTAACCAATTTGATGTGGATTAGTTCACCTTCCCTGAATAAGATCCCATTTCAGTAGCTAAAACCAAAGGCTACAGTCATAAAATAAAGTAAATGACCAATAAAGACAGGACATATGTACATGTATATGTATATTTATATGTATATGTATATGCATATGTATTTATATTTCACTGCGGAGGTATTTCCATCAACTGATGAATAAAAATGCTTTATGGCAGCTAGAGTGAATACAACATAAACCCAGCAAAAGGGTTAATTTGGTATGGTAGCATGGGAATTGAAATAAGAACAGAAGAATAGAGGAGACTGCAAGAGACCATAAGGCCTACATTAGGCAGTTTCATGTCCGTTACCTCCTATCATCCCCTTTTATAAATCTATCTAAACTTCTCTTAAGATAACCAATAGTTTCAGCGCTCACTACATGGGTATTAAGTCTATTTCATTCGTTAATATATCTATTGAAATTACTATAACAATAGACATTAGTATAACAGTTATAGTCTGCTCCTACATTGTAAGGAATACTGGACTGACTGAATCCGCTTGAAAGGTGGTAAAGCTGAAACAAAAACAAGCGAGAGGTGAACATTTTTAGGTCAACTATAGTTTTCATTAACAGAGCAAATTTTATAGTAAACATCTTACGGTAAGGTCTGTTTTTTGTTTTTATATAATCTATATTCTATTAATCCTGTTTTCAGCTACCATGCAATAACACGGATTTGCCAAGGCTAATCTATTGTGATAACCCACTTAAATTTTTTTCCATACATCTATGTAAAAGCTTTTGTATTAAACCCCACCTTTAAAGTTAGGTTTTATATCTCGTACACCGTTTATTGTACTAAGACGAATTTGTCCAGCATCGGTGAAGACCCTGAAGTAATGGATTAAAACTATTCTACTAAATTTCTCTAACCAAGAAATATATTACTCCTATTGTTCTGGCTACTGACAGCAAATTGGATCTCCACATTACAGCTTATCTGTTTCGCTACTTACATATGTTCCTTGTCTAAAAGAAAAATAATGGTAGCCAGTATTAATGAAATCGTGAATGATAATGACATGGTCAATGGAAGGAGACTTTACCATATCACTATGAAGGTAGCCTCCTTTGGCTGAATGAAATCGCATGATGGCGATTGTGGCAAATATATTAGTTGTGAGTGACAGCGAAAGGATATGGCGTCTGTCTTGCCAGAGGGATGAAACTCTTCCGTTTGGCGTGCGTGTTACATTTTCTTTCCCTGCAGTCTGCCTCATTCACCACCATGGTAATCCTCTTGGAAACGAAGGAACTGTAGCCCTTCTCCATTAACCACCTTCGTACCAGAAAGCAATTTTATTTTGGTCGGCACAAGGCCATTCATCTCCGTAGCTCCTCCAGGTAGCAAAGAGGCTATGTTTACTAGAGCAATATTATAGCGGCATATGTTCGAATGTATTTTTATTCTTCACTAAAATTATTGCTTGCGTGCACAGATATGGTTCCAAATATTGAAACATGGATGTACATATATTTAAATGTATTTTCATGTTCTATTGTAACTGTTGCTTGCGTGCAAAATATGATCACAAGCCTTGAAATGTATTTATTTACGCACGCAAATACCCATTTGTGCACGAGTGTGATTGTAAATATTTGCTTACCTGTCGAAAGAAGAGCGCGGAAGAAAATAATGTCAGGAAACTGTAGCTTCTAGACATTTTTCACGCTTTCCTAGCGGTATTTCATTCCCAGAGGATTTCTTTTTTTCAGAACCGACATGCATACAACCCTCATTAAGCTTTATAAACTTCACATTGTGAATCTCATGTATCTTTCAAAGAATGGGCTCTCCAAATCGGGATGTTTTACATTTTAAAATGAAAAAAATTCTCAACTCCAAACATTTGATAAGCATCTTAGCAACGAGGCGCCTTGGACGGAAACAAAAGATGGTGCAAACAGACGGACGGCCTCCAAGTGAGGACGAGAAATTGCTGAAGTCAAAGAATTTGCGAAGGAAAATGGGAATTCTCTTCTCTGAGCTTAAGAGGAGGAAGCCGGAGCAGACGAATTGGATGGCCATGGAGGGAGTGGGAAAGAGAGAGGAGGAGACATAGTAATTAACTCCT
>NC_134815.1:23798474-23805974 GCF_046742065.1 Oratosquilla oratoria
TGTGTTTATTCTTTCAAGGATGTGAGTACAATTCTACCTAAAGTGGAAGCTTCCTATAACTTCTATATTGGCTCGTTGGTCGACAATAAACTTTGAAATATTCCCAAGGAGTGAGAATACTTGGCTGAAGATAGTAGATTTCAACAGTGGATTTCGCCAAAAGATATATGGGATCTCCATGATCCTGCTGGATTTCTGCTGGTTTGCTCCCCCGTTGTGTTCCAATATCCGAGGTTTGGTGGAATTTATGCCAAGTACTACTGTACTGTAGTTTCTGTTGTAAAGCTTTTGGCATAAGAGTCTCATTCAAGAGCAGACGAAGATATTCAATTGAGATGACACTTCTAAGATGAAACTATCTTGATTGGCCACTTCTTCCCCTCCCTTTATTTCTCAATATTGAAAAGTCTTTATTGAGGTCTAGCTGAAAATAAAAAGTATTTGACCGCAATTAAAGTGGAAATAAATCTTGTTTAAGACACACAGTACGCTTATAAGAATTACTAAATTTGTTATAGAAAATATGAATATTTTGACCCATGTCATGGACAAATAAAAGGCTGAAAAATTTGGCTTACTTAAGGGCCATTTACACAGTCAGACGGTTTGTCAAACCTGGTTCGACAAACAGGTCTCTGAAGTGATGTTTGACCATGTGAATGGGGTATTTGGTTGTCAAAAACGTTTGGCAAACGTGTCTGACAACCAGATACCCCATTCACACGGTCAAACATCACTTCAAACTCTTGTTTGACAAACCGGGTTTGACAAACCGTCTGACGGTGTAAATGGCCCTTTATTCTAAACCCAGTTCAGTTAGGTACAATCCTGCTTAAATCGTATAAGTAGAAGTGTTTTGGAAAAAAGGAAAAGAAAAATTCAATGTGTGCTAAGGTCATAAAGGTACTAAATATACAAAGAATAACAATTGATAGCTCCCGAGATATTAAACACATGTGTTTCTTGTACACAAAAACCAAAATTATCCTTATACTGATCCAACGAGTGGGTGGAAATAATATTTCTCAATATAATTTAACAATAATGTCAATGCAAGCGTATATTATATTATTGTTTATATGTTTACATGAATACGTATTCTATTCATATAACGTTTATCTTTCGTATTTTAATAGTTTTCATTTATCCTACAGCTATTGTATACACAGCACAAACATAAAGATATCACTGAATTTCTGGCGTACATAGAAGTATAATTCATGAAACCGAGTTAAACATTGACTACAGCTCCACATAAATGAATGACTCAATATCACATCAGCTTATTCTATTAGTAACAGCGTTCTCCAAACTAATAAAATAATTCATGACCATTCCTTTCCTGAGTCTGTTATTATCCGCCTGACATATTCATGCTTTTTAGGGACAGACTTACATATCAAAATTGAAATCACAATATAAATGCGCTGTCTATATATGAGACATATGTATACAAGAAGATATATCTTTAGTATACGCAAAAACATGACAAACAAACAATAAAACTCCTACCAGGCAAGATTTAATTAACAGCACAAATATTTAAACAGTGAAACAATCACAAAAATACATATGTCATGAAGAGTCTACATCTAAAAATACACCCCAATTATTATTATACACAAGGACATAGCCTTTTGCAGCTACAGAATTAGGTTGTGTGGCAACTGCGACCTCCCAGCATCAAATGTCCAGCTTCCTCCGTGACCAAATGTCCAGCTAGGACAAAGCCCCCACATCCTCCGGGAACAGACGTCCAACTTGAACCTACCTCTAAAATTATCCTCATGTTCACCATAATTGATATTCAGAACCTGATATGTATATTCATTTTAACAATGTTGCATACCTAAAGGAGGTTGTAATAGATTTATTTCATATTTGTGTAATGTTCTTCTTTCAAATAACACTGAGTCTCGGAATCCTTGTGTTTAACTCTCATCGAGCTATAAACAGTTAATTCGGAAAATTAAGAAAATTAAGAAAAATATAGTTGATACAGAAATAGATTTGGTCTTCAATCAAACATATACATATTGTTATGGCTTGCTTAGGTGTGCCGAACTACTCCAGGACTCTGAAGCAGTGGCCAGGTCTGTATGCGGAGGAAACAGATTGTTTGCGAAGGCACGATACAGCCGTAACAAAGTACGTTTATAGACGTAGTGGTTCTCGGTTGAATTTTACACATGTAAAGGCAAGTTGAAGAGTCTAATACCATGAAAACATTTAATATATACTATCACCAATACAAATAAATATATGACGAAGGATGACATTAGACATAAATAGAAATACAATGACACAAGAAATCAATAATTTAAACACAATAGAAATGTTCACAGATGAACAATAAATACATGTATATATGAAAAGAATCAACAGATGGACGGGGGAGGATTCCACTTCTACCAGGCAAGAGTTGATACTTAGGTTAGTTGTAGACGGAACGAGGCTTGTCCTGGGGAGGCTGGTGGTTAAGCAGCAGGTACAAGAGCTGAAACAAAGTCAACGCAAGCGTCTTGAGACCTGGAAGAAGCCACTGGTATGGGATTGTGGAGTATCTTTCCAAAGTTGGTGGCCGTCTTTAAGTAGTGGGTGGAGTGGGCGGAGCTATGACATGGACCACGTCAGCTTCGAGTCCGGCTCGAAAAAGTCGTTGATGTGGATGGTGGGGGGGGGGGTTGTAGGTCGTTTACGAGAGCCTTCGAATAGTCGTGGTGTCGGGGTTGACAGAAGAAAATGATGGCGGTGACCAGTGACTATAACAATATATACATACATACACACATACATACATATATATGTATATATGTGTATACATATGTATGTACATATATATATTATATGAATACTTTATATATATATATATATATATATATATATATATATATATATATATATATATATATATATATATATATATATATATATATATCACCATTTGGGTTACTAATTTATGACATTTAATGGTGACCAAGATGTTTCCGCCAGGTTGAACCATATGTTTTGGTCAGGTCGATGAAGGTAAGGTCATTCCCTTCCCGCAATATATTGTCTCCCCTGTTCTCCCTCTACGGTTGCTACCAGATACATACATTTAAACAAAACTCTGTATCTCTTTCATTTAGTCTGAAGATGTAATATACGAAAGTATTTATTGTTTACAAGTCTCCCTTCTCCTGTGGTTATTTTGCATTTTAGTATCACGGTGATGTGATTGCTTGCATATATATATATATATATATATATATATATATATATATATATATATATACATACATATATATATATATATATATATATATATATATAAAACCATATGCAACTGTCACACAATACAAAAACACTTATAACGCACAAGACAAGTCATATGCATATTACACGTGACCTAGGATGTATACAGGCTTGTGATGCCGTTCAAGATTATCATTCCTCCTCTTTTATTAAACTCAGCATTTAACGTCACGGCTCAGTAAATTTCCACTCAACACGGAGAATTACCTTAATTAAATACACAATCTCACCAACTACGTCTTCAACATTCTCACACCTGCCAGAAGACAAAATCAATATCACCACATCATTATATATTAATGATAAAGACTAGGTAAATTGTAAAATTCCAGGTATATGTAGGAGATTATATTTATGTAGAATATAAATACTAACTGTCAACCCTGAATAGAATACAGAGGCATGCATTCTTTTATGTACATAAAGCCTGCAGCTACGGAGCTAGACCAAGCTTATAAATCTGCGCAGGGAATTCCCTGTACTTCTCTACATCTTTCCAAAAAAATGTAATCGCAAATCATTTTGGTATATTTTGTCTTAACCCTTACATACGTAAACTATTCGGCTACGATATAACAGTAGTCGGTAACAATGTACTAAATCGTCTTTTTTTCTATATAATGAGAATATCACCATATTTCCTACTTGTCTTATCAATGCATAAAGAAAAGACATTTTTCAGTCATGTTCTTCCTCTATTGTGAACTGAATACCGCTCTTCACCGAGTTCAGCATTTTCAGTTCATTATTCAAAAATCTGAACAGGTGCAACACCCTATCATAAAATCAGATGACATTTTCTGTGTCTAGTGTGTGTGTATGTATATGCGTGTGTGTGTATGTGTGTGTGTGTGTGTGCGTGTGTGTGTGTGTGTGTGTGTGTGTGTATGTGTGTGTGTGTGTATGTATGTGTTTTTATGTGTGTTTCTGTGTGTGTTTCTGTGTGTCTGCGTGTCTGTGTGTATGTGTGTGTGTGTGTGTGTGTGTGTGTGTGTGTGTGTGTGTGTGTGTGTGTGTGTGTGTGTGTGTGTGTGTGTGTGTGTGTGTGTGTGTGTGTGTATGTGTGTGTGTGTGTGTGTGTGTGTGTGTGTGTGTGTGTGTGTGTGTGTGTGTGTGTGTGTGTGTGTGTGTGTGTGTGTGTGTGTGTGTGTGTGTGTGTGTGTGTGTGTGTGTGTGTGTGTGTGTGTGTGTGTGTGTGTGTGTGTGTGTGTGTGTGTGTGTGTGTGCGTGCATTGACTCTATTCATTTTCTTAGCATCCCTCAGTCATGAGCAATCTTCGCAAGTCTTCATGAAGCAAAATATAATAACGTACTGTATGTACAGTAGATTCGTAACTACAACTACGTCCTTTAAACATACAATATATATATATATATATATATATATATATATATATATATATATAATTCATATCTAAAGTACGAGAAAAAAGGGTGATATGCTAGGTGATTCAATGCATATCAAAAACGTTATAAAATTAATTAACTTCATATAGATCTCGAGAACTTTCACACGCGCATACACACAAACACAAAGACATACACTCAAACATACTGACATCATCCCACACAAACACAAAACAGATACACACAAACACACACAACACAGGCACATAAAGATACACCACACACACACAACACGGGCACATAAAGATACACCACACACACACAACACGGGCACATAAAGATACACACACACACACACACACACACACACACACACACACACACACACACACACACACACACACACACACACACACACACACACACACACACACACACACACACACACACACACACACACACACACACACACACACACACACACACACACACACACGCACACACACACACACACACAGACACACACACACACACACACACACACACACACACACACACACACACACACACACACACACACACACACACACACACACACACACACACACACACACACACACACACACACACACACACACAATGGAGTTACCGACTCTGGAGCAAGGAAGCAAGGAAGAGAGAGAGGTAACCTACTGACCATCTACAAAATCATGAAGGGGACAGAAATACTCGGTAGAGAAGACTTGTTAAAATGAGATAAGAGAAGCACAAGAGGACATGGAAAGAAAAAAAAAGCATCGCTAAAGAAGAGATCTGAAGAAAAAAAAAATCCACATAGAGTGGAGGACATTTGGAACAAAATTGGACAATGAAATATTGTGCGCAAAAACCATTCATGAGTTTAAGAGCAAACTAGACGCTGCGAGATACACAGGCGGGACTACACGAGCGTAGATCCCCTTCCCGCAAATACAACTAGATAAATACACACTCGTATAGATAGGTAGATTGGTAGATGTATATATAGGTAGATTGATATATAGATAGAGAGAGAGAGAGAGAGAGAGAGAGAGAGAGAGAGAATGGGAGAGAAAGAATGGGAGAGAGAGAAAAGAAGAGAGAGAAAAGAAGAGAGAGAAGAAGAGAGAGAGAAGAAGAGAGAGAGAAGAAGAGAAAGAGAAGAAGAGAGAGAGAAGGGGAGAGAGAGAACGGGAGAGAGAGAAGAGGAGAGAGAGAAAGGGGAGAGAGAGAAGGAGTGAGAGAAAAAGGGAAGAGAGAGTGAAGGGGAGAGAGAAAGAAGGGGAGAGAGAGAGAAGGGGAGAGGGAGAAGGGGGGAGAGAGAAGGGGAGAGAGAAGGAGAGATAGAGAAGGGGAGATAGAGAGGGGGAGAGAGAGAAGGGGAGAGAGAGAAGGGGAGAGAGAGAAGGGGAGAGAGAGAAGGGGAGAGAGAAGGGAAGAGAGAGAAGGGGAGAGAGAGAAGGGGAGAGAGAGAAGGGGAGAGAGAGAAGGGGAGAGAGAAGGGGAGAGAGAGAAGTGGGAGAGAGAAGAGAGAGAAAGAAGGGGAGAGAGAGAAAGAGAGAGGGAGAAAGAGAAAGAGAGAAGGGGAGACAGAGTGTCTACTTACTGAATTCTATCTCCTTACGACTTGTCTCTTTATGAGATAAATTTCAAGAATTCTCCCTTTCCATTTTTTCTTTAAGCGTGGTGGTGACTGACGGATCTTTCATGACGTTTCCTTGTTTCATATATAATTCTGGAGATAAAAAATGGCTAGAACTTTGGGTGAGGGACTCCACTTTCCTTTACGGAGGTCCACAGCCTGAAAGGAATTTTTATCAACTTTGAACACAGGAATTTTTTTCTTACTCCGTGACCCACTACTTCCAGTCGAGTTTTCTTCAGAATATATTATTCATTCCTGCTGTATTTTCAGAAGGAAAAGAATTCATAGTCCATATGTATGGATATATATATATATATATATATATATATATATATATATATATATATATATATTTGTGTGTGTGTGTGTGTGTGTGTGTGTGTGTGTGTGTGTGTGTGTGTGTGTGTGTGTGTGTGTGTGTGTGTGTGTGTGTGTGTGTGTGTGTGTGTGTGTGTGTGTGTGTGTGTGTGTGTGTGTGTGTGTGTGCGTGTGTGCGGTGGAAGGAGTGAACATGATGGGGTGACCAAGAATGAGATGAATAGATGGAGTAAAGAAGGTAATGGGAAATAGCGGAATATCTATTGAGGAAGGAAGGGAGAAGACAGAAGGTAGGGATGAGTGGAGAATAGTTGTGTATGGATGATGCTGTGATGCATGGAAGGGAGTGGGTGTGAGGATGGGGAGGTGAGGGAGTATGTGTGAATGATATTTTGGCGCAGCCCGAAGGGATTTCTTCTCGTCATCTCTTTTCTGCATGAGGTAATGGAGAGGGGCCGCCGATTTAATCAAGCGGCCTTGCTGTAGACGTGCTGTGTATTGGCAGCATCATAATAAAGTAGCAGAAAGGAGAAATTGTAACAAAATTATCCGCCTCAGCGGAGATCAGCTTATTTCCCGATCACAGCAACCGTCTTTGTCAAACTCGTGTTTAAAAATCTGAGGAAGGACTAAGAAGAATTTCTGAATTTTTGTCTCAGTTGCCATATTTCCTCCAAACCTCACCAACTATAGAAACGACTAGAGATTAAAGTCCTCATTGATGACATTCATCTAATTACAAAAGAAGGAAAAATTACTACTGATGAGAACGTACATCATGAACCTGTAAAATACGATCAAAAAGTAATGACAGTGATACCATATATTTTCACGGTACAGAGGTAAATCCAAATAGTGGCCTACATTCCTTCAAA
>NC_134815.1:23810974-23818474 GCF_046742065.1 Oratosquilla oratoria
ATCAACCTTCATCTCACTAATGATATACTGTACATGAAAAGCAAAAGAAAGGTTGCCATTTAATTCTCCTTTTGATTAGATAAAATACACATTTTGAGTATAAGCAAGCAAACATAAAATAAATTTTTGTTTCCCCGTTTCGACGTAATGAAAGAATCACTAATATGGTATCATACCGTACACTGTAATAGTTTATACTTTTTACAACAAGTTTATGGTTTTAAATATTTCTACCTGCCTAGCATTTAAATAATTTTCTTTTTTCCTGTGTAGAATACTCTTTAGAAGGAGTGATATTGCAATACTTCGTATTCCTATTTGTTCAAGTTTTTCATTTTGTGATTTTTCAACCAATCACTTTAATCTAATACATATTTAATTAATTTTTCTCCCCCCTATGTAATGTATAGGGTTTTCCAGGTATTCATTACCTTGTATTCGTGATTTCTCAAACAACCATTAGTGTCATATTAAAGTCATAAAACTTGCACAGATGACACATGTAACATCAAGTTGAGTGGATATTGCTCTGATGACCATTTCTTGATATAGAGGGCTCCGTTTTATTGCAAGGGGGAAATTTCTTTGTATTTCTCGTGAAACCATATGAATACAGTTCACACAACTACACACACACACACACACACACACACACACACACACACACACACACACACACACACACACACACACACACACACACACACACACACACACACACACACACACACATACACACGCACGCACGCACACACACACACATACACACACACACACACACACACACACACACGCACACGCACACGCACACGCACACCCACACACACACACACACACACACACACACACACACACACACACACACACACACACACACACACACACACACACACACACACACACACACACACACACACACACACACACACACACACACACACACACACACA
Organism: Oratosquilla oratoria; assembly: GCF_046742065.1. Classification (NCBI taxonomy): domain Eukaryota; kingdom Metazoa; phylum Arthropoda; class Malacostraca; order Stomatopoda; family Squillidae; genus Oratosquilla; species Oratosquilla oratoria. Next base: position 23,811,925 of record NC_134815.1, read on the forward strand.
CACACACACACACACACACACACACACACACACACACACATACATACATACATACATACATACATGCATACATACATACATACATACATACATACATACATACATACATACATACATACATACATACATACATACATACATACATACATACATACATACATACATATACATATACCAACAGCCTTCCCCACTTACAAAGGAGGTAGCTAAAGTTAAAGGTATAAATTTAAGCCATACATTTTTATAATTATATTTGGCAGTAATTTTTTTGTATGATTATGTCTTGACCAAGACTAAATTAGTTTAAACAATGTTCTTGGTCGTTTTCTCTATTCAACTTATATTCTTTTTATATTCCAGAGGTAGATTAAACACGAGTCTACCAAGATCCATTTTATGTTGACAGAAATCATGAAAATTTAATAGTGAACTTTTGGTTGTTATATATTACCATCTTAATGTAAATAAATTGACAGGAAAAGGTCCAGGTCGTACATGGTATGGTATTATGTGTCAATGAGACTTTTATGGTTTGAACTGTGTGAGGACCTGGGGTAGAAATGAGTGAGGTTAGTGTCAGAACAAAAGACTGGGGAGGAGAGACCGGGAAAGGTCAGCGTTAGTTGTTGTTACATGCAGTAATGTCCGGGACCTGTGTGGTTGCATGCCTACGCCCGGTTGCGACGGAATGTTTGTTCAGGAGCTGGGTCCCTAATGTGTTTGTTAGCATGTTAAAGATCGGTGTGTGTTGTGAAATGTAAACTTTCTCGAGAATGTGCATTCTTCTTCTGTGATTGTTACAGATTTTTAGTATTTTCGTGTTGTTGACTAGGTCTTGTCTGGTGGGATTTATGTTGTGAGTCTGTATCATGTATTTTCACAGGCTGCCATCACGAGAATGCATTATGAACCTCCTGCTGAGTGAAGTAGTAGTAACACCAATATAAGACTTGCTGGGTATAAGTTTGTAGCATTCTTCGGGACAGAAATATTGGTATACTACGACCAAACCTCTAACATGAAGTTCTCTGATCATAAACACACACATGAACTGTTAGATAGGCAGATATGGATACCAGTAGCCACTTTTCTCCTCTTCTAAAAGTTAGATTTTTCTTTCAGTGTGAAGGTTTCATGAACAGGGCGTACAGTGAGTCAGAGGGTGGCGTTCGATGAGTCGGTGAGTCCGATTTTTAGGTTCAGTCACCAGGATTTTCCTCTCGTCTTCGGTTTCCACATATATTACATGTCATCAAACAACCTCTACTTGAGTGATATCACATCTCCTCTTTAATGTTGCCCGGTGCTTGACATGTTGGTGTACGCGGAGACGTCTGACACATTTAGTTTAGAAAACAACATGGATTTCTGCATGAATATAATGTTAAAGTTCAAAACAAATTGTAATACACTTGGATCCTGCCACTGGTTTTCGTCCGGTTATGCCCCTTGATTAAATTTTGGTATGGTCATATCTTGTCCGTGGTTAAAAAAAAAAAAAAAAAAAAAAAAAACGAAAGTGATGTGAATTTGTCAATCACAAGGCCGGCATGAAGCAACGCCTGATTTTTTCCTGTCACATATGATGACTCCCTTTTCTTTTTTTACTCATATTCTTTATTCTTCAGGCGGATATATTCCTTTGTCATACAAGGATATACATTATTGTTTACTGTACGAAAAAAGCTGGAGCCCAGGAACCATGCTGAAAAAAGAAAATAATAATAATAATAATAAAATAAATAGATAAAAACTAGACTGTGTCTAAGTTCAGTGTTTTTTTTTTCCATTATTATTTACGTATACTTTCGATAACGATCCTTTTCCATTTAAGTTTTTCTCCACTTCTATTACATCATGTTGCTTTTGATAATGCACCGTTAGATGGATAGGTCTTTTATTCCGATGGTTCAGGTGCCCTGGGGCAGGGGTGGCCAACCATTTTAAGTATGGGTGCCAAAATAAGCCAAATATTTGATACAAAATTTTGTCGGGTGCCCATGGAGTAAAATAAATTATAGGCCTGCATACGAGTACGGGCCCCCTCCCTTCACTTCTTAGGGCGCGATTCCGCCTCCAAGTACAGTATGTGATTATCCCTGGTCATGCCAAAGTAAGTTGGATATTTACTATTATAATTTTACTTGCTTGTTTATTTATTTATTAAATTTTTCATTTATTTATTTATCTATTCATTTTTATTTATTTATTCATTTTTATTTATTTATTTATTTATTTATTTATTTATTTATTTATTTACTTGTTTATTTATTTATTTATCTATTTATTTATTTATTTACTTATTTATTTGTTTATTTATTCATTTATTTATTTATTTATTTATTTATTTGTTTATCTATTTATTTATGTATTCTTTTATGTATGTATTTATTCATTTACTTATTTATTTGTTTATCTATTTATTTATAACTTATTTATTCATTTGGGAGATAGGGTTGATGAAAGAGAATTAGGATGGTTTGGACACATGGAAAGAATGAGTGTAAAAAAGATTGGTAAAAGAAGTGTGGAATGCGGAGGTGGAAGGAGTGAATATGAGGGTGCGTCCTAGGATGAGATGGATGGATGGGGTGAAACGGGCTTTACAAAAGAGAGAAATGTCTCTGGAGGAAGGACGGGAGAGGACAAAAGATAGGGGTGAATGGAGAAGGGTTGTGTATAGATGAGGCTGTGATGCATGAGTGGGAGTGGGTAGGGGATGGGGGTGAGGAAGTATATATGAAAAAATTGACGCAACCTGAAGGGATTTCTCCCCGTCTTCTCCTTTTCTGAATGAGGGCACGGAGAGGGGGGGGTCGCCGAATTTATGAAGCGGCCTTGCTGTGGATGTGCTGTGTCTTGCGACACTGCTTCTGACCCAGGGCAGTGGACAGGATGCAGGGATGACCCGTCATCCAGGAGGTGCCAAGATAGGAGGGAGGGAGGAGAGTGGAGGGGAGTGGAATATACGGGAAATGATTTCTATGCCTTTTCTTTTTGGCTACCCCCTGTGTAAGGGGGAAAAACCCATTGGTATATGTATGTTATTATTATCGTTATTGTTATTATTGTTATTATTATAATTATTATTATCATTATCATTGTTATTACTATAATTATAATTATTATTATTATTATTATTATTATTATTATTATTATTATTATTATTATTATTATCAACATCATCATCATCATCATCATCATCATCATCATCATCATCATCATCATCATCATCATCATCATCATCATCATCATCATCATCATCATCATCATCATCATCATCATCATCATCATCATCATCATCATCATCATCATCATCATCATCATTATTATTGTTGTTATTGTTATTGTTATCGTAGTATAGTCGTAGTATAAAAGTGTCATCATTTCTCTATGAACAGAAATTCTTCTATCATAGACAAAATGATGTGTGGCTCTGGTCCGTAGGGGCGCCCCATATAGACCCTAAAGTATCGACTGCATGCTACTTTGCCACAATAACAAGCAGCCAATACCCCACGGGGCACATTCCTAAAAAGAAAAGTGAAGGCATAAGGGGTGCTGGAGGGCCTCGGGCCAGCACCCTAAGGTTTGGGTCTTTTAATGTGCGTGGATGTGGTACAGATGAGAGTAAAAGGGAAGAGATAGGTAGTATGTTTGTGAGAAGAAAGATGGATGTGTTGGCTTTGAGTGAAACTAAGTTGAAAGGGAAGGGTGAGTGTAAGTTTGGGAGTGTAAGTGAGAGGTTATCAGGAGTGAAGAGAGGGCGAGGGAGGGAAGGGGTGGCTATTCTAGTAAGTGAGGAGATAGGTAAACAGGTAGTGGAGTGGAAGGAGTTTTCCTCAAGGATAATGTGGATGAAGGTGAAACTGGGAAAGGAGATGTGGGTCTTTGTAAGTGCATATGGGCCTGGCAGTGAGAAGAGCGTGGAAGAAAGGGAGGCCTTTTGGATAGAGTTAAATGAGTGCATAGAGGGTTTAGGAAGAAATGTCAATGTAATAGTACTGGGAGACCTTAATGCTAGGGTGGGAAATGGTCCCATCGATGGAGTGGTTGGGAAGTGTGGAGTTCCAGGAAAGAATCGTAGTGGAGAGTTGATGGTGGAAATGTGTCTAGAAAGAGAGTTGATGATAGCAAATACAGTGTTTCGGAAGAAAGTCAAGCATAAGTACACATGGGAGAGGGTGGTGGAGGGAAGGGTGGTAGATAGAGCGTTAATGGATTATGTAGTGGTAAATAGGATTATGATAGGAAGAGTTAAGGATGTACATGTGCTAAGGGGAGAGGGTGGGGGAATATCAGATCATTTTTTGGTGGAAGGTAAGCTGAGAGTGGAGGATAGATGGAGAAAGAGGAAAGGGACAAAAGGTAGGGAGTTTATTAGAGTGAACTCCTTGAATGAAAAGGAAAAGGAGAAGGAGTACGAAAAGAAGCTGTAGGAGGAGTGGGAGGGAGTAAAGGATAGAGCAGAGATGGGTGTGGAGGAGGAATGGGGATGGTTCAAGGAGGGAGTCTTAAAGTGTGCAAGGATGGTGTGTGGAACAAGAAGGACAGGGGGAAATAGAAGAAAGGGTAGTGAATGGTGGGATGAGGAAACAAAGAAGGTTGTAGAAGAGAAGAAGCAAGCATTCACAGATTGGTTACAAAAGAGGACGGGGGAGTCATATGAGACGTACAAAGAAAAGAAAAGAGAAGTAAAGCAAAAGGTAAAGGAGGCAAAGAGGAGAGCAGATGTGAAATGGTGTAGGAGTATGACAGAAAATTTTGAAAGTAATAAAAAGATGTTTTGGAAAGAAATTAAGAGAGGAAGAGGAGGCGAATCAAGTAGGGAAGAAAAGGTAAAAGGTACAGATGGAGAGATGATAATGGAAGATGGGCAGAATATTTTAGGGAGTTGCTAAATGTGAAGGAGGATAGGGAAGAAAAGATAGCTGCAGTGGGAAATGCGAAGAAAATGAGAGTGATGAGTGAGGAGAATGGAGGAGAAATAGGGAAGGATGAGGTGAAGGCAGTTGTAAAGATGATGAAAGCAGGTAAGGCACCTGGTCTGGATGGATGCCATGCAGAATGTCTGAAAAAGGGAGGTTCAGTGATGGTGGACTGGTTGGTGAGGTTATTTAATGTTTGCTGGAGAGAGGGTAGAGTACCGGAGGACTGGAGAAGTGCCTGTATAGTTCCTCTTTACAAGGGAAAAGGGGACAAGTGTGAATGTAGTAGTTTCAGAGGGATTAGCCTGTTAAGTGTAGTAGGGAAGGCTTATGGGAGGATCTTAATTGAGAGGATTAGGAGAGGAACAGAAGGAGTAATTGGTGAGGAACAGTGTGGATTTAGGACAGGTAGAGGTTGTGTAGATCAGATCTTTGTGGTAAGACAGATATGTGAGAAAGCTATAGGAAAGGGGAAGGATGTTTTTTTTTTGGCTTTTATGGATCTGGAAAAGGCTTATGATAGGGTAGACAGAAAGGCACTGTGGGAGGTTATGCAGATTTATGGGATAGGAGGAAAGCTTTTGGGAGCTGTCAAGAGTTTTTATGAGAGTAGTAGAGCATGTGTCAGGATTAGAAATGGAGAGAGTGAGTGGTTTGAAGTAAAGGTGGGACTTCGTCAAGGATGCGTTATGTCGCCCTGGCTGTTCAACTTATACATGGATGGGGTGGTGCGAGAGGTGAATGCTAGGGTAGTGGGTCAGGGATTGGAGATGGTTAAGGAAAATGGAGAAAAGTGGGAGGTGAGCCAGCTGTTGTTTGCGGACGACACTGCGCTTGTGGCAGGGTCAGAGGAGGGATTGAGGAAGCTGGTGGCAGAGTTTGGGAGAGTATGTGATAGAAGAAAGCTAAAGATAAATGTGGGTAAAAGTAAGGTGATGAGATGTACAAGGGGTGAAAGTGGCAGTAGACTGGAAGTGAACATTAAGGGAGAGCGACTGGAGGAAGTGGATAGTTTTAGATACTTGGGTGCAAGTGTAGCAGGAAAAGGTGGAGTGAAGGTGGAGGTAGAATGTAGATTGAGAGAAGCGAGTAAATGCCTTGGTGGTTTAAAGAGTGTAATGAGGAATAGACATTTGGGAATGGATGCGAAGAGGAGACTGTATGAAGGAGTGATTGTGCCAACAGCACTGTATGGGGCAGAAACGTGGAACATAAGAGAAGAAGAGAGAAGGAGTTTAAATGTGTTTTGAGATGAGGTGTCTGAGAAGTATGGTGGGGGTTACTAGGCTGGATAGAGTGAGAAATGAGGAGGTGAGGAGAAGAACAGGGGTGAAAAAGGATTTGGGAGATAGGGTTGATGAAAGAATATTAGGATGGTTTGGACACATGGAAAGAATGAGTGAAGAAAGACTAGTAAAAGAGGTATGGAAGGCAGATGTGGAGGGAGTGAACATGAGGGGACGTCCTAGGATGAGGTGGATGGATGGGGTGAAGGGGGCTTTGGGGAAGAGGGGAATGTCTGTTGAGGAAGAAAGGGAGAGGACGGAAGACAGAGGTGAGTGGAGAATGGTTGTATATGGATGATGTTGTGACTGCATGAGGAGGAATGGGCGGGGGGGGGG
>NC_134815.1:23833474-23838474 GCF_046742065.1 Oratosquilla oratoria
GTGTGTGTGTGTGTGTGTGTGTGTGTGTGTGTGTGTGTGTGTGTGTGTGTGTGTGTGTGTGTGTGTGTGTGTGTGTGTGTGTGTGTGTGTGTGTGTGTGTGTGTGTGTGTGTGTGTGTGTGTATGTATGTATATATGAAGTCATATGTTTAGTACGTAATGCTTTAACTTCTTAAAAAAGCAATGCCCGTGAACGCACTCATATTGCCAGGGTTGAAATTCGGCGACTTTGAGTGACTCTTATTTTTTTTCTCTTATCTCCACAACCGTGGCAGAAAATACAAGAGCAAGTCTGGAAATAGAAGAGAGAGTAGCAGGAAATTCACAGGCGAATTTATGCAGGCCAGGGCGGATGTGGTGCAAAAAGTTTTTGGCGCGAGGTTTACGAGGCAAAAACTAAGAGGTGGAGGAGGAAGAGGAGGAGGAGAAGGAGGAAGAGGAAGAAGGGGAGAGAAGGGATGAAAAGGATGTGGGAGGAATGATGTAAAGTGAAGGAGTATGCAAAGGAAGAGTGTAAAATAGATTTTAGTGAAAATTTGACGAGAAATAGGAGGAGGACGATAAGTTGGATGAGGAAATGATGAAGAGTGAGGGATAAGATTTAACAAGATTGATGATATATTTTTGTGTATCGCCAGTCAATGACATTGAATTATTCACCTGTATGTTTCAATTCGGGAATTGAATACCTTAGCCAAAATTCATGTTAAAGAAGAAAAGTTTCTTCCTTTACACTTCTAGATAATACTAAAATGGACTCAAGTAAGAAAATGCATGTAAGTGAATGAATGTTTCAACGTAATGAACTTGGGGATATATTTAATATTCTGAATGAAATCGTTTTAGAAGCTATCTACACCAGGAGCTACTGAATTGTCTCCCAAGACATGTTCCAAGTATAAAGTGAAAGTAGTTTTAAGCCCTCCTTCCTAAAACTACATTACATTCAAGAAAGAAATGATAATTGATGATTTTAGATATTAAATTGAATGTGTGAATCATATTGATTTCGTTTACCAATAATAGAAAATAATAAGATAAGGTAGATGGCATGGTACTAAATAAACTTCTGGGATTGAAGTTTCTGGACCATAATATTCTATTATGTTGTTTATTTTCTTAAAGGAAATGATATATTCAACCCATAGAAAGTAAGATTGTATATCCCTGTGTTTATGGCGTAAAGTTTTCATAATAACTCATGAAATGGTTAAGGAGAGTGTCAAGAAAAGAACTTTATGCTAACCCTGCATAACTTTTGTTTCAATAACTTTCAGGATTTTTTTTTTTCTTCAAATAATTCTAAGGCAAATTCATCACCTTGAAAGGCGTGGGGAGTACAGAGATGTATGTTGGAGGAATTTGGAGTTACAGTGAGTGGACTGGAATAACATAGAAATAACTTGATTTAATGTATATAGGATAATTCAAACATTGTATTTATTGCCGGAAAAAAATGAAGATGCCTGGAAACAGATTTAGGAAGCATTTAGTAATATAATGACAGTGGAGGACAAAAGATCACGATGGGAAGTAATGATAAAGGAGAACAAAATATCACGATAGGATGTAATGATAATGGAGGAGAAAATATCACGGTAGGATATAATGTCATTGAAGGCCAAAATGTAATTTTAGGAAGGGATACCGGACAGAATGTCAATGAAGGCCAAAATATCATGATAGGATGTAATATCGCTAGAGGACGAAATGACACATTAGGATGTAATGTCTTAGGACAAAATGTCACAATGGGATGTAATGACAGTGGAGGACAAAAGATCACGATGGGAAATAATGATAGTGGAGAACAAAATATCACGATAGGATGTAATGATAATGGAGGAGAAAATATCACGGTAGGATATAATGTCAGTGAAGAACAAAATATAATTTTAGGAAGAGATACCGGACAGAATGTCAATGAAGGCCAAAATATCAAGATAGGATGTAATGACAGTGGAAGACAAAAGATCACGATGGGATGTAATTATAGTGGAGGAAAAAAAAATATCACGGTAGGATATAATGTCACTGGAGGACAAAATATAATTTTAGAAAGGGATGCCGGACATAATGTCACTGAACGACGGGAGGCCGGCGTGAATCACGGTGACGTAGGGGGACAAAATGTACAAAATAGATCGGATGACCGTAATCGACCAGATGTCCGTGATGGGGGAAATGTTAATTTTGATAGGAGAAATGTTAATGAGGCATTGAATGTCAATGAAGGACCAAATAATAATAATATAGAGCAAGGCATAAATAAAAAACAAAATGACAATATAAGACATGATATTGAAACTCAAAATGTGTCAAAAAGAAATAATCAGGAGTTTCTTAAAACTATGTACTTTAATGCTCGTAGTATTAGGAACAAATTTCAAGAAATACAGGCGTATGTCAAAAGCGAAAATCTCGATATGATAGGAATAACTGAGACATGGTTAAATGGTACAGAGTTCGAAGCTGAATTTAATATTGCGGGATTTAAATACTTTCATCAGGATAGAAACCACAAGAAAGGTGGGGGTGTTCTATTGTACGTTAAAAACAATGTTCATGCTTGTGTTTTAGAGAAAGTGAAACAGGATGCATATGACAGTTTGTGGGTTGAGTTAACCCAAACAAATGGACAAAAAATGAATATAGGTGTAATATATAGGCCAAAGACATTATCATTAGCAGACGACAAACTGTTATTTCAAGAACTGTCTAGTTTCTGCAACCGGGATTTATTGATAATGGGTGATTTCAATTTTACTGACATTGATTGGATGACCCTTGAACATGGCCATATAGGTAGTCGCTTGATTGATTTTCTTGGTGACAATTACTTAATTCAGCATGTAAAAGAGCCCACAAGATATGGAAACTTACTCGATTTATTGATCACTAGCCGCGAAAGCATGGCAACTGATGTAGAAGTCGGTGAATCTGTTGCAAATAGCGATCACAACTTAGTCAGATTCAAACTCCTAAACAATTTTAGAATAGATACTTGTGCTTCTAAAATACCCGATTTCAGTAAAGCTCAGTTCATAGAACTACGTCAGGAGCTTCAGCTTACAGATTGGGAGGAAAAATTAAACGAAAGGCCTGTAGATCAGATGTGGGAAATATTTCAAAATACGCTCACTAAGATGATTCAAACTTACATTCCTTTTAAGGACAGACGTCCCCCAAATCAGGCTCGCCCAAAGTGGCTCGACAAAGAAACTGAAAAAAGTATTGCTAAAAAGAGACAGGCTTATAAGAAATATAAGTGCTCGGGTGCATCTAATGACTATGAAAGTTATGTATCAATACAGAGAGATTTAAAAAAGACAATAAGAAAAAGAAAACGACAATACGAAATGAACATCGCTGAGAAATCCAAAGAGAATCCCAAAGAATTCTATAGTTACATTAGAGATAAAAAGGTTGTTAGGAATCACATTGGTCCACTATTATCTGCTGACGGTCAACTTGAATATTCAAATGAAGGAATGTGTAATCTCTTAAACAATTATTTTAGCTCGGTATTCGTAAACGAAACACCTCAAAGTGAATTCCAAACTGAAACCTGTGAAAAGTCTGGGGTAAACTTACTCACTACGGTAAATATAACAAAAGAAACAATTAAAAGGTGTATAGACAAACTCAAAGTTAATAAAACACCAGGGCCTGACGGTTGGCATCCAAGAATCTTAAAGGAAATGAAAAATGAGATTGTTGTTCCATTAGAAATTATTTTCAAGAAATCCATCATATCCGGAGATGTCCCAAGAGAATGGAAGCTAGCTAACGTTACTCCCATATTCAAAAAAGGTGACAAAAAGAAACCAAATAACTATAGGCCTATTAGTTTGACTTCGATCGTAGGAAAAATAATGGAAACTATCATCAGAGATGCTATCGAATATCATTTAGAAAGAAACCGTTTGATAAATGATAGCCAACATGGTTTCAGACGGAAACGTTCTTGCGTGACTAACTTGCTCGAATTCTACAACACAGTTGTCTCGAATTATGACAAAAGAAACAATATAGATTTAATATATCTAGACTTTGCAAAAGCTTTTGATACCGTCCCACACGAAAGACTACTTACTAAATTAGCTTTGCATGGAATAAGTGGTAGCCTATTAGGTTGGACTAGTAATTGGTTGAAAGGTCGAAAACAGAGAGTTGTTTTAAATGGAAAAACTTCTGGATGGAAAAGTGTTGCAAGTGGAGTTCCTCAGGGTTCCGTTCTTGGGCCACTTCTATTCATAGTATATATAAATGATATAGACCATGGACTAAAATCTACTGTTTCCAAATTTGCTGATGATACAAAACTGTGCGGAGTGGCAAATGATCACTCAAACCAATTAGATATTCAAGAAGATTTAGATAAATTACAGCAATGGTCCGAAAAGTGGCTAATGAAATTTAACACAAGTAAATGCAAGGTAATGCACATAGGTAAAAATAACAGCAAGTGCGATTACAAGTTATTTGGAAATTCGTTAACAAAAGTGGATAGTGAAAAAGATCTCGGCGTAATTATCAGTAACGACCTCAAATCATCCAAGCAGTGTATTTCAGCCTCTGAGAAAGCAAATAAGATTCTGGGATTGATTGCGCGATCTTTTGATTTCAAAAGTCCATCACTCATTAACAAGCTATATAAATCGTTAGTTCGTCCACATTTGGAATATGCTGTTTCCGTATGGTCACCGAATCTCATTAAAGACATTGACAGACTGGAAAAAGTACAACGGCGAGCCACAAAACTGATTCCAAATATCAAAAATAAATCATACGAAAATCGACTTAAGCACATGAATCTGTTTTCCCTAAAAAAGCGTAGACTCAGAGGTGACTTGATACAGGTCTTTAAGATTTTAAAGGGAATTGACAACATCAAAAGTGACCAAATTTTCACATTGAATGAGAATCAGACAAGAAACAATGGTCTCAAACTGTCCGGAAATAGATTCAATTTGGAAGTAGGTAGAAACAACTTTGCCA
>NC_134815.1:23843474-23848474 GCF_046742065.1 Oratosquilla oratoria
AATCTATCTACTTATCTATCTATACACAAAAGTGTGTTTCCTACTGATAAGGAAGGTAGCAAAAACAAAAACAATAATGGAACAAAATCCACTCCCATCCATTCCATCCCCATATACTCCACTTCCATCATCCCCTCCCTCCCTCTTATCTTGGCACCTCCTGGATGACGGGTCATCCCTACATCCTGTCCACTGCCCTGCATCAGAAGCAGTGTTGTAAGACATAGCACATCCACAGCAAGGCCGCTTCATTAAATCGGCTTTCTCCCCCCACTCTCCGGCCCTTCATACAGAAATGTAGAAGACGGGAAGAAATCCCTTCGGGCATCGTCAATTTATTTTTCTCTTATACTTTCTTACCCTCCATCCCCAACCCATTCCTTTTCATGCATCACAGCATCATCCATACACAGCCATTCTCCATTCACCCCTATCTCCTGTCTTTTCACGTCCTTCCTCAACAGACATCCCCCTCTTTCCCAACGCCCTTTTTACCCCATCAATTCATCTCATCCTAGGTCAGCCCCTCTTTTTCAATCTTTCTACCTCTGCCTTCCACACCTCATTTACTAACCTTTCTTCATTCCTTTTTTTTCATGCGTCCAAACCATCCTAATTCTCTTTCATCAACCTTATCTCCCAATTCCCTTCCCACCCCCGTCTTCTCACCTTATCGTTTCTCACTCCATCTAGCCACATACCACTATCATACTTCTCAGGCAAATCATCTGAAACACATTCAATATTCTCCTCTCATCCTCTCTCATGTTATATATATATATATATATATATACATATATATATATATATATATATATATACATATATATATTCATATATATATGTATATATATGTATATACATATATATATATATTTATATATATGTATATGTATATGTACATGCATATATATATATATATATATATATATATATATATATATGTATATATATATACTGTATATACATATATATATGTATATATATATACTGTATATACATATATATATATGCATACATACACACACACACCCGCACACACACACACACACACACACACACACACACACACACACACACACACACACACACACACACACACACACACACACACACACACACACACACACACACACACACACACACACACACACACACACACACACACACACACACACACACACACACACACACACACACACACACACACACACACACACACACACACACACACACATATATATATATATATATATATAATATATATATATATATATACATATATATATAAATAAATATATATATATATGTATATATATGTATATATATACGTATATGTACATATGTATATATATACATATATGTATGTATATGTATGTATATATATATATGTGTGTGTGTGTGTATATATGTATACATATATGAATATATATATTTGTATATATAGGTATATATACAGTACATATACATATATATACATATATAATATATATATATATATATATATATACATATAGTATATATATATGTATATATATATATATACATATATTAAATATATATATATGTATATATTATATATATAAATATATTAGCCAAATTACTCGCGCGTTGCTGGGAGGTCATGAATAATCCCTAACCTAACCATATCCCCCCTAACTTTAACCCTGAACCTAACATTCTTTTTTTTTTTATGAAATATAGTTATCCAAGTATCTGGAGTGGTAGGGTATTAGAGTATATATGGTTATGGGAATCTATCTCCAAAACCCTAGGAGTTCGTGAACAAAAAAATAAGCAAACAGGTAAATGTAAGATAGTTATTCAAGTACTTTGGGTTATAAGGTTTCAGAATATATATGGTTATTGGGGTATATCTGCAAAATCCTAAGAGGAGTTCGGAAATAATCTTTAACCTAAACATTGTAGTGGGTTGTTAAAACTACATGGTGAACGGTGCTCGGCCGTAAGAGAAGAATTGAAACAAACTTTATATATTATACAAATCACCCGCTCACAATAGAATAAAATAAAGATAACCAATATTTTAACAATTTTGTAAAATTTTACAATCATTTTACATTTACATGCTATCCTAGTTTGTGACAACATTAATTTTACAAATATGAATAATATTTAGGGACACATACAATGATTTGTTTAATCATAGTAATTTTTATGTCACAAATATACTTGGACGTTAAGGGGACACTACAGTAGCAGCGTGTTATCACACCATACCCCACTTATTTTTAACCCTTAACTCTAACTTTTTTTTAATAAAATATAGTTATCCTAGTACCTGCAGTGACAGGGTATCAGAATAAATATGGTTATGGGGGTCTATCTCCAAAACCCTAGGAGGAGTTCGTGAGCAAACAAACAAACAGACAGACAGACAGACAGACAGACAGACAGAAATTACTACTTTATCATAGTATATATATATATATATATATATATATATATATATATATATATATATATATATATATATATACAAAGGCGGAGTATGCCGTCAGGAGAACTTTTGGTCCATATCTAGGTCAGATGCAAAGAAATTCATAATAATGATGAACAAATAAATATATAAATAAAAACAATAATGAGGTAAATAATGTATAAGATAAATAAATGCACATATATAGTTGGATAATAAAGAGGTAAATAGAAAATAATAATAAATTTAAATAATTAATAATAAATGAGAATCAAACAAATAATAATAAACAAACGGACAAGTGATAGCATAACAAATAAAGAAATAATATAAAATAAATGATAGTCATTACAGCATCTTACTTAGGTGTTTACCTAAATGATTCTTAAAGCTTCGAACTGAACTACATTGCACTGCCTCTACAGGAAGTTTATTCCATTCATTAATTACACGGTTGGCGTAGTTGTTTCTACCTACTTCCAAATTAAATCTATTTCCGGACAGTTTGAGACCATTGTTTCTTGTCGGATTTTCATTCAGTGTGAAAATTTTGACACTTTTGATGTCAATTCCCTTTAAAATCTTAAAGACCTGTATCAAGTCACCTCTGAGGCTACACTTTTTTGTGAAAACAGATTCATATGTTTTAGTCGATTTTCGTATGATTTATTTTTGATATTTGGAATCCGTTATGTAGCTCGCCGTTGTACTTTTTCCAATTTGTCGATGTATTTAATAAGATTCGGTGACCATACGAAAACAGAATATTCCATATGTGGACGAACTAACGCTTTATATAACTTGTTGATGAGTGATGGATTTTAAAGTCAAAAGATCGCGCAATCAGTCCTAGAATCTTATTTGCTTTCTCAGAGGCTGAAAAACACTGCATGGATGATTTTAGATCGTTAATGATAATTACGCCGAGACCCTTTTCACTATCCACTTTTGTTAACGATTTTCCAAAAAACTTGTAATCGTACTTACTGTTATTTTTACCTATGTGCATTACCTTGCATTTACTTGTGTTGAATTTCATTAGTCACTTTTCAGTCCATTGCTGTAATTTATCTAAATCTTCTTGAATATCTAATATATACATACACGTACACACACGCATACACACACACACAGACACACACATGCACACATTTACACACACATACACTTACACACACACACACTTACACACACACACACACACACACACACACACACACACACAAACACACACACACACACACACACACACACACACACACACACACACACACACACACACACACACACACACACACACACACACACACACACACACACACATACACACACACACACAAACACACACACACACACACACACACACACACACACACACACACACACACACACACACACACACACACACACACACACACACACACACACACACACACACACACACACACACACACACACACACACACACACACACACACACACACACACACACACACACACACACACACACACACACACAGACACACTCACAAAGAGAGAAATTTAGGAAGGCAAAGCGAAGGGAAGTACTAGTAATCAATATGAGAAGAATGGGAAAGGAGATGAAAAATTACACAAGATGAGTGTTCTCATGTGGACATAAGGTAGTGTCAATTTGTGAAGAAGTAATGATGTCCCGCTCCTTTGGGACTCAAGAACCATATAGTAAAGTTTTAGAACTGAATTGTATGACATTGATGAATTTACTTTAGTTAGATTTTTTTTCAATCTCACATAAAGAAGTATACAGCTGATTATTTTTTCATGAATATGATGTGTTTCGTTTGTGTACAGTAAGTCTCAGTATGCTTTTCGGTACTGAAACCCAAAGCGCCTGTCTCAGTATAAGAAAGACTGATGCAGGTGGAGGACACTTTGGTGCTCAAGTTAACACTGAAAGATGTTTCCAAACTCCCTAGAGATTTCGCTTCGGTCCGGGGATGCCAGTAGTCAGGTTCACAAATAAATAAATGTCAGTAAAATTTGACCTTGTCCATTGTAGCATATATATTTTCTTGGATTGACGAAATGGTTAAGAATTGAAGTACGTTTTATTCATCCAGTTTATTGAGTCACAATCAACGAGTGTGTTAGTAATAGAATGTGTTTCTATATATGGAAATATATAATGGTTAGAACATATTTAATTCCTTGAATAAAACTGACTTTTTTATATTAAACCAAATTTACCATCTCGTCTTGGTAGTTCAGTCAGGTATAAAATAATGGTATGTATAATGAAGACTGGAAATTCGAATGGAATATCTACAATACACTCATGTATGACTGTTCATCAGTCATAAATTTTATTACATTACATAAACATTTGTATCTAGGGAAACTTTGGTTAAGTTATTCTCGTTCCATATATTGTTACATCAAAATAGAAAATATTGTTTGCAGAAAAATGTCGAGCCTCTTGTAGGAAATAAAAGCATTTCCACGGATTTGCATCCTGGAGAAAACTTGGTGTATTTGATGAATACTAGTCAGGCAGCTGTTAGAGAAAGTGTTTTATATG
>NC_134815.1:23850974-23860974 GCF_046742065.1 Oratosquilla oratoria
CATTTAATCGGCGACCCCCTCTCTCCGTCCCTCCATCCATAAAAGGAGAAGACGGGGAGAAATCCCTTCGGGCTGCGTCAAAATTTGCTCACACATACTACCTCACACCCCATCCCCCCGCCCATTTCACCTCATGCATCACCACATCATCCATATATAATCATTCTCCATTCACCCCTGTCTTCTGTCCTCTCCCCTCTTCCCCGAAGCCCCTTTCACCCCATCCATCTACCTCATCCAAGGACGTCCCCTCATGTTCACTCCCTCCACATCTGCCTTCCATATCTCTTTTACTAGTCTTTCTTCACTCATTCTTTCCATGTGTCCAAACCATCCTAATACTCTTACATTAACCCTATCTCCCAACTCCCTTTCCACCCCTGTTCTCCTCCTCACTTCCTCATTTCTCACTCTATCCAAACTAGTAACCCCCATCATACTTCTCAGACACCTCATCTCAAACACATTCAAACTCCTTCTCTCTTGAATCACAATGGCAAAAGCCGACAAGACTGTGAGAATAAACACCTTGTGAGATCGAAACCTTTATTGGTACTACGTTTCGCTTGTTACAGCTTTTTCAAGTACAGACATGACACACACTCTGAGCACATATAAGCCAACAGGGAAGGAACTGGGAGAGGTTATCAGGGAGGGGTGGGTGGTAGGTGGAGGGGGAGGGGGGAGGAGGGGGACGGGTGGGACTTGGTGGAGACAAAGTAGGACATTTCGGACAGTTTGTTGAAGTGGACTAAGGGGGACATTTCATACATTTATTTAATGCGGGTAACAGATGGATGATAGGAGGGGCGATGTTAAACATGCCTCTGTTCTGCTCAATGGTTTTGAAGCTTTGAATGGCGGCCGCTTCGAGGCATTTTCTCCTCACCCTGTCTGGTTCACTAAACAGAAGTTCTGCGTTATCCCAATCCATCAGGTGGTCGTTGGTGTTCCGGTGGATAACACAGGCGTTGGTGGTGATGTTGTTCCGGGAATCGTAGCGATGCTCCCGGATCCGGGTCTTCAGGTCACGGGAGGTCTCGCCGATGTATACTTTATCACATCCAGCACAGGGTATGCGGTAGACACCAGCGTTTTTTCCCCACATCTCGTCCTGGCTGTCACTTCTTCTTGAATGTTGCAACGCCCAAGTGTCCGGGTGAGGGTGGCGGTGACGCTGTTGGCTGGAAGGATAAGCCTCCTAGCTGGATCTTTTGTTGGTTCCCGCCCTTCCATTGAAATGGTCACCCCGAGATCCACGCCGAAGCAGCTTCTCCAGTTTGACCATCCTTTCCCTCCCCCCGCACAGACCTACCTCACAGAGTGCTGTAACCTCCTTTCCTCCCAGTCCAGCCAGGCTTTCGAGAAAGCCAGGAAATTAGGTTCCCAGCTCCGTGGTATCATGTCCAACTCTCACGCTGAGGCCATTAGAGACGACGTAGCGAGTTTCAACTTCCAACAGAAGGAGAGGCTCGCGCGTCAACTGTCCAGTCTATGTGCCAACAGCCGTTGGAAGAGCATGGGTAGACCAGATATCATCACCAACATCTCCAGCAGGCCGCTGTCCGACATAGAAAATTAAGTGCTCAGCTTGGGACTTAAATTCGCCACCGGCATCCCGAAACCCAACCAGAACATCGACCTCGTCACGAAGAACTACAGGTACAAAGACAGCGAATTCCAGCAGGGCTACATACAAGGACTACTAACCTCGGCACTTTGCGACCCTCCCAATCCTACTTTACCCAAGAGATACTTTCGAGCGTTGGAGGCACTCGCCAAGGACCCCGCCGTCAGGATCACCACCGCGGACAAAGGTGGAGGAGTGGTGGTGATGGACGCATCGTCCTACCTACATAAGATGACTGACCCCCTCAGCGATGAAAATACTTACACCAAAGTCACCCAGGCGAAAGTGGACGTCGAGACAAATAACTTCCTTAAGGCAGCCAGGAGGATTCTTAGGAAATCAGAAACTGGTAAGTGTTTACTTCACCTCCTGCCAAACCTCCCACGTCCAGCCACCCTGTATGGGCTCCCAAAAACCCACAAGACCAATATACCCATGAGACCAATTACATCAGGGATCGGGAGTGCGCCACACAAACTGGCAGGTGCGCTGGCCAAACATTTGTCTCGCCTTTTGGGTACCATCAGCGGTGCTCATTTGAAACACTCAGGGGACCTATTGAATAGAATTAAGGACGTTCCTGCTCGCAACAAAAAGCTGGCCAGCCTGGATGTGACTTCGTTATTCACACGTGTCCCGACCCTTAAAGCGATTGACCTCCTTAGGGCTAAAATCACTAGTTCCCACACTGACCTCCCTATTCCCCCCCAATGACTTTGTGGATTTAATACAGCTTTGTGTCCAATTTAATTATTTCAAATTCCAGGACCAGTACTTTCACCAAAGGTTTGGCATGGCCATGGGCTCTCCTTTGAGCGCTGTCCTTGCCAACCTGTTCATGGAATTTTTAGAAGCAGGGCCTTTCTCAGATATCGTTCCTGGCAACGTAGTATGGCTTCGCTATGTGGATGACATACTACTAATTTCCCCCAGACGGTTTGACATCCCCAAACTCCAAGCGGCTCTGAACGAGGTTGAGCCATCCATCCAGTTCACCTTGGAGGAAGAAATCAACGATTCCCTTCCATTTTTGGATACCCTTATCATCAAACATGATAATTTTTTTTAAATTTACAGTCTACAGGAAACCAACCAATAAGGACGATTTGACTCACTTCCTATCCCACCATGACCTCAGTATTAAAAAAGGTGTAGTCATAGGTTTCTACCTCAGCTCTCAGAATATGTAGCCCTGAATTCTTAGAGGACGAATTTAGGCACATAAAGGAGGTTTTTCAGAAATTAGA
The DNA here is from genome assembly GCF_046742065.1 of Oratosquilla oratoria. NCBI lineage: Eukaryota > Metazoa > Arthropoda > Malacostraca > Stomatopoda > Squillidae > Oratosquilla > Oratosquilla oratoria. The sequence continues at coordinate 23,853,852 of NC_134815.1, forward strand.
ATATCCAGAGTGCATCATCCACCAGTGTAAGAAAAAAGCACTCAAATAATGGAAGGGCGGGAACCAACAAAAGATCCAGCTAGGAGGCTTATCCTTCCAGCCAGCAGCGTCACCGCCACCCTCACCCGGACACTTGGGCGTTGCAACATTCAGGTAGTGGGCCAGTCCAGCAGAACTATCAAAGAGCTCTCAAGAAGGAGTGACAGCCAGGACGAGATGTGGGGAAAAAACGCTGGTGTCTACCGCATACCCTGTGCTGGATGTGATAAAGTATACATCGGCGAGACCTCCCGTGACCTGAAGACCCGGATCCGGGAGCATCGCTACGATTCCCGGAACAACATCACCACCAACGCCTGTGTTATCCACCGGAACACCAACGACCACCTGATGGATTGGGATAACGCAGAACTTCTGTTTAGTGAACCAGACAGGGTGAGGAGAAAATGCCTCGAAGCGGCCGCCATTCAAAGCTTCAAAACCATTGAGCAGAACAGAGGCATGTTTAACATCGCCCCTCCTATCATCCATCTGTTACCCGCATTAAATAAATGTATGAAATGTCCCCCTTAGTCCACTTCAACAAACTGTCCGAAATGTCCTCCTTTGTCTCCACCAAGTCCCACCCGTCCCCCTCCTCCCCCCCTCCCCCTCCACCTACCACCCACCCCTCCCTGATAACCTCTCCCAGTTCCTTCCCTGTTGGCTTATATGTGCTCAGAGTGTGTGTCATGTCTGTACTTGAAAAAGCTGTAACAAGCGAAACGTAGTACCAATAAAGGTTTCGATCTCACAAGGTGTTTATTCTCACAGTCCTTCTCTCTTCCTCTCTTATGTTTCATGTCTCTGCCCCATTCAGTGTTGTTGGCACAATCACTCCTTCATATAGTCTCCTCTTAGCATCCATTCCCAAATGTCTATTCCTCATTACACTCTTTAATCCACCAAGGCATTTACTCGCTTCTCTCAATCTACATTTTACCTCCACCTTCACGCCACCTTTTCCTGCCACATTTGCACCCAAGTATCTAAAACTATCCACTTCCTCCAGTCGCTCTCCCTTAATGCTCACTTCCAGTCTACTGCCACTTTCACCCCTTGTACATCTCATCATCTTACTTTTACCCACATTTATCTTCAGCTTTCTTCTATCACACATTCTCCCAAACTCTGCCTCCAACTTCCTCAATACCTCCTCCGATCCTGCCACAAGCGCAGTGTCGTCCGCAAACAACAGCTGGCTCACCTCCCACTTTTCTCCATTTTCTTTAACCATCTTCAATCCCTGACCCACTACCCTTGCATTTACCTCTCGCACTATCCCATCCATGTATATGTTGAACAGCCAGGGCAACATAACGCATCCTTGACGAAAGGGAGTTCGGCTTGTGTGTTTTGACGTTGCCGTAAATATAGCCTGGAGAGAATTCACCGGTAATGGGAGGGATGTACAGATGGTCCACGACTGCGTTATTAGATGCGATGAGTTTGTTAACCTGAACCTTAAGTTTGTTGGTGGAATCACTAGAAATTGTCTTGAATTTAGAAGTGTCGGAGAGGATGTGGTTAATTTGAGAGAAATAGTAAGACATAACTGGAGGACTTATCAGCTCGTCGAATGACGAGGTTAGGGTTGTTGCGTAACTCAGAGGCGACTTGTTTGAGTTGTGGAGTGAGGAGGGAACTATTTTCTAGTGATCCCACCAACAAACTTAAGGTTCAGGTTAACAAACTCATCGCAGCTAATAACGCAGTCGTGGACCATCTGTACATCCCTCCCATTACCGGTGAATTCTCTCCAGGCTATATTTACGGTAACGTCAAAACACACAAGCCGAACTCCCCTCTCCCCCCGATCATCTCACAAATTACTACACCTACATATGGACTCGCCAAACAGCTCAGCAATATCACCACCCTTTTCATTTCTAAGAAATAATCCATAAAATCATCTGATGATTTTATCGACATACTACACAGCAAGCAACCCCAAGGAATAATGGCTTCCCTCGATGTGGAATCGTTATTTTCACATGTTCTTATTCTTCCTACAATAGATATAATCCTGAATAATGTGTACCGTCACCCTGAATTACATCCCCCTAAGATCCCGGAAGAAATACTGAAGCATCTTCTCCTAGCCTGTACAACTGAAGCGCCCTTTAGAAGCCCATCAGGCCAGCTATATCTACAAGTGGAAGGAGTCGCCATGGGTTCACCTTTAGGGTGTACTTTTGCCGAATTCTACATGTGTAATATAGAGAACAAAGTCTTACAAGACCCCGTCTTAAGACCCTTTTCCTACTGTAGATACGTCGACGACATTTTTACTGAAGTTAGGAGTGAGTCCCACCTGAAAGACCCACAGCTTGCCATGGAAGCAGCCTCTGTACTACACTTCACATATGAACTCAATATACACAACAAAATTCCCTTTCTTGACGTCTTCATCCACACTCAAGACAACAAATACACGACCACTGTTTACAGGAAAAACACTGACACCGGAAGATGCCTGAATGCAGCGAGTGAGTGCCCCCAGCGGTACAAACTCAGTGTCATTCGGACATACCTTCGACGCGCATATAAAAACTGCTCTTCCTGGGAAAATTTTCACTCTGAAATAATGCGCGCTAAACAAATCCTCATTAACAACGGTTTCCCCAACTTTCTCATTGACAAAGAGACGAGACTTTTCATCACACGCAACACGACACAACACGGACAAAACAACACATATTCCACACACACAGTTTATTACAAAAAACCAAATTACACCAGCACACAAAACAGACGAACGTGTCCTCAAAGATATCATCGCACGTAACGTCACTTGCACCAACCCACACGACAAATTGACCCTCATCATATACTACAAAAACACAAAAGTCTCTAACCTTATAAGGAGAAATAACATGACTAAAAACAACTCTCTCCTCAAACAGACTAACGTGGTGTACCAATTCTCCTGCCCCGAAGAAGGTTGCAAACTTCTCCCCAATGCTTCTTATATTGGTGTTACCACTACCTCTGTGAGCAGGAGACTCACAATGCACGCCCGTGAAGGAAGCATACGCAAACACATGACACAAACACACAACAAAACTCCGAACAGACAAGATCTAGTCAACAATACAAAAATACTTAAACAATGTAACAACACCAAGAAACTACACATCTTAGAAAGAGTCTGCATTACTCAATACACTCCTATCATTAATATACAGACAGACACAGTTAGTACCTTACAACTACACAACGAGGCTGGATGACAACAACGACCAAACGCCAAGCTACTGTAATCAGATGTCCAGCTACGTCCTGTTTAAGCGAAGACCTCACCTCCGTCAAGTACCTGACTCCTAACTCTCCTAGTTCCCCTTTTTACTTGTATTTAAACTCTTGTTCCTATATGTAATCTTACTTGCCTGAAGATGGTTGTATGACTCAACCGAAAGCTTGTATTTTATATTTTGTGTTATGTTTTTCGATACAATTACATCATGGATCTCGGAAGTCTTGTGTTTGAACTCCCCTCAAGAATCAAACAAACTATTAGAAAATTTGAGAAAACACTAAGAAGATAGTGGATATTGAATTAACTCTGGTCTTCAATCGAACATATTCATATTCATTATATATATATATATATATATATATATATATATATATATATATATATATTTGTGTGTGTATATATTCGTATATTTATTTTACCCTGTCCTTTTGTTTCTCTCTGTTTCCCATAGCGTCGGACTAGGCTTGTTATAACGCTGTGCTTAGGATGCTGAAGAGAGAAGGAGATAACGATAATACACTTCTGTAGAAGTTTGTCGGTCTACGCTGCAGAGGACCCTAATGATCCAATTCACGCTTGTGTTTGTTTGTTCCTTGCAGAAACTGATATTTCATCTCAAAGTGAGGCCCAAAATTTTTGTGGAATCGTCAGAAATTTTATAAAGCGTCTGAGGTGAGGGGTTAATTTTTGTTCTTCAACTAGATGAGATCGTCTCTGAATATCCGATATGACATTTCCTTTCAAACTGAGTCTAAAAAGTGCTGTGGAATCGTCAGAAATTTGATAGAACACTTGGAGGATTTAGTTTATGTTCCTCAGCTAGATAAGATCATCTTTAGATACGTTAAAAAGATGAAAGTCACTGTACCAAAATGTTAATATAATTAAATTGAAAAAAATTCACCTGCATTTTTTTTTTGTCATTTGGTTATGTATCTGTTTATCTACCTATCTATTTATGTGTATGTTAAAGACAGATTGAATTTTTTTTAGAAGTCCTGCCAAGGGATTCGAAACCTGACCTGTGCTTGATTGTATGCGCACATGTCAGGGTTCGAATCCCTTGGCAGAGCTTCTAAAAAAGTGTTCTATCTATTTATGAATGTTTCAACATTTACCAATCCATCTCACGATTCTTCACCTAAGTATGACCTGAAATAGTTCAGCATCTTACCTTTAATTTTGACTTGGAGACAAAGTTAACATTCTTAATCTTTCTCGTGTCTCTCATCTGTCATCTTAATCTGTCAAGCTTTCTTCTCCCTTGGGTTCCTCAGACCATAACCTCATATGTCACTTTTTATTTGTTCCTTTGCTGTCAGAAGATGCCTGCCTTTTCCCTCCTCCAGAGCTTCCGCCATTTCAACTCTGCCTACTGAGCACCCATGGAACAGTGATTTTCTGAATTTTGCAAGAACTATTATGTTTTTCCAGGATTCCATCATACATATATATAATTAAGATTATGACTTATATTCGTATTGGTAATGAAGTCAAATTCTACTCATTGTATCTCACCTTAAATCTAAAAGTCAGTAATTTGACCACGCTCTCCAAGATGGGCATGTGATTCATATATAGTATCTTGCCCTATTTGTTAAAGAATAATTGTTGAATTCGGCCAGGGATCATGCATGGATTTTATTTCAATTTGTCAAGCACTCGTACTCATAGATAAATAAATGAATAACTAAATAAATGAATAAATAAATAAATAAATAAATAAATAAATAAATAAATAAATAAATAAATAAATAAATAAATAAATAAATAAATAAATAAATAAATAAATAAATAAATAATAAATAAATAAATAAATGAACAAATAAATAAATAAATAGATGAATAAATAAATAGATAAATAGATAAATAGATAAATGAATAAATAAATAAATAAGTAAACAGATTTATAAATAATAAATAAATGAATAAATATATAAATAGGTAAATAAATAAATAAATGATTAAATAAATAGATAAATAAAAATAAATAAATAGATAAATAAATGAATAGTAAATTGAATAAATGAAAAATTAATGAATAGCTAAATAAATATATAAATAAATAAACAGATAAATAAATGAATAAATAAATAAACGAATGAATAAATAAAAGAATAAATAGATAAATAAATAAATAAATAAATAGATAAGTAAATATATAAATAAATAAATAAATTAATTAATAGATATATAAACAAATAAACAAACAAACAAACAAACAAACAAACAAACAAACAAACAAACAAACAAAAATCGGAGGTTCTTCTTACTACTACAAAGCCAGAATAAAATTGAGGTATTGTTCTATTCGTTCCTTTTTTTTTTTTTTTTTTTTTTGAGTTGAGTGCAACTGAATAATTCAAAGTCAAACAGCATATCATCACATTCCTATTCTGTGGGCCTCCAAATTAATCCTGTTCGTTTGAATGTGGACCTCTCTCTTTTTTTTTTTTTTTTTTTTTTTTTTTTTTTTTTTTTTTTACTTATGGCGCTATCGACATAATTTCTGCATTTCTTCCAGTCTTTCAACATGGGACCAAAATATCCTATATTCCTTGGAACTTGTTTAAAATGTCAAACAGTGTGTTATTCTATATTCTTTAGAACTCAACTTATTCTTTTTTTTTCTAAAAGATGTTTCAAATATCAAACGGTGTGTTAGTCTATATTCTTTGGAATTTAACTTATTCTTTTTCTATAAGATACCTGTTTCAAATGTCAAATAGTATGTTCACACTTTCTCTCCACCTCGGGGTTCTGGAACTATCTTTTCTCTTAACAAACATGGACTTCCTAAAAGAGGAGTGACGTCCCTTACTTCTGACGTTTTGTTGTCTCTTCTTTAATTTTCCTTTCCACAGGTGTGATTTGAGAGTTATTTGAATTGGCTTTTTTTTTTTTTATCTATTCTATGTTAATTTTTTTTATCTTATTTATTTTAATTTATTTTATTTTATTTCATTATATTTTATTTTATTTTATTTTATTTTATTTTATTTTATTTTATTTTATTTTATTTTATTTTATCTTATTGTCTCTTATTTTATTTCAGTGTATTTTTTATTTTATTTTTTTATTTACTGTTATTTTAATTATAGCTATCTGATGTTTATAACTGAAACATCTGCCTCTAATGGACAGGTATGCGAGTACATTTTGAATTGGCTTCATTTTCTTTATCTTATTTCATCTTTTATTTCATCTTATTTTATTTTGTTTTATTTTGTTTTATTTTGTTTTATTTTTTATGTTATCTTATTTTGTTTTATTTCATTTCATTTTATTTCGTTTTATCTTAGTTTATTTTATTTCATATATTTATTTTATTTTATTTTATTCTGTTTTATTATATTTTATTTTATTTTATTTTATTTTATTCTATTTTATCTTATTTATTCTTTACTGTTATTTTAATTAACGCTATCTGATGTTTATAACTGAAACATCTGCTTATAATGATTTGACAGGTATGCGAGTACATTTTGTTTTTCTAATTAAAGAAACGTGGACCTCGGTTTAACCAAAAGAATTAAGGACATTACTCAGTATAATTTACCCCGTTTCAATCAATAATCATCGTAGTTGCCAAATTGCCTTTTTTCTGATTTTAGATTACAACATTTGTTCGTAATGGATTGACAGGATGTGCACAAGAACTTTCAACTCAATTTGTGAAGTCAATCAAAAACTGTTTGGTCCAAATTGTGCCAAAATGGACGAGAGCTCACCAAAATGTTTTAACACTCTTAGGGTCGGAGCAACTAATGTGGCATTCTATTAACATCCTTGCTTTAACTTCATTTTCCTTTTACTGTTCTTTTT
>NC_134815.1:23885974-23888340 GCF_046742065.1 Oratosquilla oratoria
CCCTTTCTCTCTTTCTCTCTCTGCTTTACTATTATCCTTTTTGTTTCATACCCTCCTCTCTTCATCTCTCTTTATCTCGTTTTCTCGTTCCTTTTTCTTGTGTTTCCCACAATTTTTTCCTTTCCTCCTCTCCCTTTTCGTATTCCCCGCCCTTTATCTTTCCCTCTCTTTCCACTCTTCGTCCTCCTCTTGCCCTCTTTTTTCCACTTCCCCTCCCCCTCCCCCTCCCTCCCTTCCTCCCTTCCTCTCTTTCCTGTCCTTCCCTATAGCTCTCTTCCCTTCCCGTCCGTTCCCCTCTTGGGGCCTACTGGACCAATATTGGAACACCATGCGGAAATGAAGGCACTGGGACATCGATGTGGGAGCAGACACGAAAAAAAGAGAGAAAGGAAAGAGAGAAGGACAGAGGGAAATAGGGCAAAAGATAAAGAGGAAGAAAAAGAGAAAGATAAAAGGAAGAAAGAGACAGAGAGAGAGATAGAGAAATGAATAAATGAACAAATAAATAAAAAAGCAAGAGAGAAAGAAAGAAAAATAAAGAGAAAAAGAGAGAAAGAGTACGGGAAAAAGAAAGGAAAAGGAAAAAGAGATAAATAAAAAGAGAGAAAGAAAGAAAAAAAAGAATAAGAAGAGAAAAACTGATAAAAAGCAAAGGAATAAAATTTATAGTTAGAAACAAACATATAAAGAATGAAAAATAAAAAAGAAAGAAAAAATACATCGTATAACAAAATATATATATAATAAAATAAAATAAAATGAAAACACTGGACATCAATTCACTATGTAGCATGTAAACGAACTGCACTAACAAACTTTAGAAACATATCCCGCATCGATAAACAACTGCACTTTATTCTATGGTGAAAAGATGGTCTACTTTGAAACCAGTCAAAAACTAATTCGGATTCTAGCTGAATCGTGATTGAAAGAACGACGAATAAAGGAAGTTTATTACTATCCTATAAGTCCATAACCAGATGGGGGGATTGATGGAGAAAGAGGAGACTAGGGACAAGGAGGGACGGGATGTTGGTGCTCGGTATGCTGCCAAGTGTACTGGCTTGGGCTACCACACTTTTCAAAACATCGTATTTTTGCATTTTACTATAGAATAAAGTGGATTTGTTTTTTGAAGAGCAATGTATTCCCAAAGTTTGTCATTGACGTTCGGATACATTCTACATATATTTTCAACTACTGTGAGTCATGTTGTGGCTAATTTCAAGTTATTTCATTCGGTTAAAGGGTCTGATTATAGACGAAATTGGGCCACAATCGACTGAGAACCCGTGTGACCCAAGTTGAAATTGTAGCTTTAAAAGGCTGTCTAATGAGAATTATGTAGATTTGACATTTTTAAGCTCGTTTCGCCCAATAAATGACTAAGTTAAATGACAACGTCTGACAAAAGCTAGAAAATAACGAGAGAAATGCAGCTCATTAATATATTAACTTTACCTCTCAATCTAGAAAGTGTGAATTTTCAAAGTTAAAATTTTTTACACGACTTCATTTGTGTCTTTTCAACAAGTCTTGTGTTTTATTTCAATATACCAAGTTGTCAGCCAACCTTATTAATTTAAGGTAAATCCCACTTCTGGACGAGAGCGTTAGTCTTTTCAAAGCTGTAAATATTTTTTGGTGTTTCAAAATACCAGAATAACTTTACGCATATATAATATTGCTTCACTTTCGTAGAAGACACTACTGAATTACTTAGAAATACACAATTGAACGCGTCCCACACTGCATTCAGACTTCAAACGTATATATCACATTGAAAACACGAAAACATTCTATTAATTCTTTCTTTGTCAGGTTCCAAAAGGAAAAGATACGTTTATCTGTCGCAATGTGTTGATAAGCCAAAAACGAAATATCTTTCACGTGGTCCTTTTGTGTGATGAGTAACAAAAAACTGATTATAGCAAATGAGAGATAAGTCGAAATTAATTCATAAACAAATGAAAGATGAGCTCATATCAGAAAAAGAGGCCACCAATCAAACAAATGTAATCATTTCGTTTATGTTACACAAAAACACAGTGCCCCACCTTATCAACAAAATCATTTCGATATATTTTTCATCTACAACAGTATTTCCCAACTTTTCAAGCTTTGTAAATAATTTGCATCGACTTATGCATTCAAGGGACCCCTTAATATGGAATTAAAGAAAAAATTGGACATCCAGATTGTCACTTTGTGTCCCACTTTATCAAGAACATCGTTTCGATTTTTTTTTTATCAAAACCAGTATTTCCTAACCTTTCAAGCTTTGTAAATATCTTACATCGATTTATATATTCAAGGAATCCCTTAATGCGGGATTAGGGAAAATTTGGACATCCTGATTGACACTT
>NC_134815.1:23888840-23891340 GCF_046742065.1 Oratosquilla oratoria
ACGACGACGATGACGATGACGATTATGTTGATGATTGATGATGATGATGATTGATGTGATATGATGATGATGATGGATGCATGTTGATGATGATGATGATGGATGCATGATGATGATGATGATGATGATGATGGATGCATGATGATGATGATGATGATGGATGCATGATGATGATGATGATGATGATGGATGCATGATGATGATGATGATAGATCTCTAATGCAACATGGCCCTAGAATGTGAAGAATATCGCATTACCCAACAAACTGTAAGTATATAAAAGAAATTTTTATACAGGAGAAACACTACTGCACAAACTAGAGAAATTATAGTGAAACCGCATTTCGAAGCATGTTAGATATTTTACATGACTGCCCTTACCTTCTCAATTCCTTATAATAAGCGCTTGCTCTCCTATCCTTCCTTTTCAAACATATTATTTTTGTGCATATTATTTTAGAAGAACCAACGTAAATATTTTCATCTTCTCAACACACTGGTTGTAGAGACGAACCTTGTCTCCAAACTATAACCTTTTCATACCACGTACATCTTCTGAATCGTCGCTATCCGGTTATCTTGTTTTAAGAATATCACATTCCCATAGGTATGAGAAATATCAAATTCCCATTAAAATGGTCCTCGATATTGTGGATAAAGGTAATCTGCCATATAACGAAATATTCTTCTCTCCTTTTCCGTTGCTTCACCATTTACTTCCTCACCCTCGTCTTTTTTTTTTTTCTTTTTTTCATCTTTCCTCCTTTGTTTTTCTCCACCTCTTTCCTGTCTGTTCCACTTTCCTCCCCCTTTCTCTCTCTTTCTATCTTTTTTTCTCTACCTTTCCTCCGTTTCCGTCTTCTCCATTTCTTCTTCTTTCTTCCTATTTCACTCATCTCCCTTCATTGCTCTTTCGTTTCCCGTTTTCTTCCTCAGCACTCATTCTCTTACTATCACTTACCGTCTTTGACTCTCTTCCTTTCCCTGTCTTTTCCTTTTCTTTCCTTTTGTTTTATCCTCTTTTTCATTTCCTTCATTTCCTCTTCTATATCTACTTATTTCTTCTCCTTCATCCTCTTTAGGATCCTTCACTTTTCTTCCTTCTTTCTAAGGCTTTTTTTTCATCTCTAATTTCCATGTCCACCCCACCCTCTCCCCTCATCTCCCTCTTCTTTTCTTTACAATTCTTTAACTCATTTTCCACTTCTTTTTTCTTTCATTTCCTTCCTACTGTTGCATCTCTCCGTTTTCCTCCACTCCCGTCTCTTTCCGTTTGATCTCTTTAACCCTTTTAAATCACTTTACTTCTAACCACTTCCCTTTCTGTAGTTTTGTATCCCTTTCACTTCCCTTTCTCTCTCTCTCTCTCTGCTTTACTATTATCCTTTTTGTTTCATACCCTCCTCTCTTCATCTCTCTTTATCTCGTTTTCTCGTTCCTTTTTCATGTGTTTCCCACAATTTTTTCCTTTCCTCCTCTCCCTTTTCGTATTCCCCGCCCTTTATCTTTCCCTCTCTTTCCACTCTTCGTCCTCCTCTTGCCCTCTTTTTTCCACTTCCCCTCCCCCTCCCCCTCCCTCCCTTCCTCCCTTCCTCTCTTTCCTGTCCTTCCCTATAGCTCTCTTCCCTTCCCGTCCGTTCCCCTCTTGGGGCCTACTGGACCAATATTGGAACACGATGCGGAAATGAAGGCACTGGGACATCGATGTGGGAGCAGACACGAAAAAAAGAGAGAAAGGAAAGAGAGAAGGACAGAGGGAAATAGGGCAAAAGATAAAGAGGAAGAAAAAGAGAAAGATAAAAGGAAGAAAGAGACAGAGAGAGAGATAGAGAAATGAATAAATGAACAAATAAATAAAAAAGCAAGAGAGAAAGAAAGAAAAATAAAGAGAAAAAGAGAGAAAGAGTACGGGAAAAAGAAAGGAAAAGGAAAAAGAGATAAATAAAAAGAGAGAAAGAAAGAAAAAAAAGAATAAGAAGAGAAAAACTTATAAAAAGCAAAAGAATAAAATTTATAGTTAGAAACAAACATATAAAGAATGAAAAATCAAAAAGAAAGAAAAAATACATCGTATAACAAAATATATATATAATAAAATAAAATAAAATGAAAACACTGGACATCAATTCACTATGTAGCATGTAAACGAACTGCACTAACAAACTTTAGAAACATATCCCGCATCGATAAACAACTGCACTTTATTCTATGGTGAAAAGATGGTCTACTTTGAAACCAGTCAAAAACTAATTCGGATTCTAGCTGAATCGTGATTGAAAGAACGACGAATAAAGGAAGTTTATTACTATCCTATAAGTCCATAACCAGATGGGTGGATTGATGGAGAAAGAGGAGACTAGGGACAAGGAGGGACGGGATGTTGGTGCTCGGTATGCTGCCAAGTGTACTGGCTTGGGCTACCACACTTTTCAAAACATCGTATTTTTGCATTTTACTATAGAATAAAGTGGATTTGTTTTTTGAAGAGCAATGTATTCCC
>NC_134815.1:23901340-23911340 GCF_046742065.1 Oratosquilla oratoria
AGCGACTCTATATGGAAATTGCTCCGTGAAGCACCTCGCTAGGCAGTGCGACAACGATGAATGATTTTCAATTTACGAACACAGAGTAAAACATCTCTTCTAACTTCTGGTAATTCATCACGTTAGGATATCTTTCTTCGGGTTGTTATTTCTATATAACTTCAGTTTTGGTCTAGGTTATATTGTGTGTTCCTTTTCTGTATAAGTTATTTCGCCACAAATTTGCGACGAAATGTATCACATGCCTATGCTGTAAATATCCTTTGTTACGTTGCTAATTCTTTAAGTAATGCACAATGCTTTTATTCGAATAAAGGTATTTGTATATATATTTGGTGTATATCATGTGCATATTAATATGTTAGATTGTAAAAAAAATATTTATCTAGCTTGCATAAGTTTCCTAAGGATTTATAAACATAAACAGTATATAATATATAAAATACGGGTATTTAAGTTGTAAAACAATCCGTTCAGTAATTTACTCTAAGACAAGATATGAACGTAGATGTAATGTTAATTTGACCATCTTAGCGGTGACTTGGACGTTAATCGAAGTGCATCGGGATTTCTAAAAGGAAGGGGTACAGTAGGTAGCCTACCACCCGATGAGGAAAGGATTAATTCCGATGGTCTGAAATAATTTATTCTAGTGAGAATAAGCCACTTAATTGAGTAAAATAATATGTTGGCAGCTATAGTACATGTAATAATGCCACCCTGTATGGAAGCCAATCATGCTTTATAAATTCTATCATTTTTGTTGTTTTTATCGTTAAGTACCACATAAATAATTTTTTGATGTTTGCATAAACTTACAACAATGGCTCAGGTGGTATGAGGAAGACAAACAACTCCATAGTTTCCCCATAGATTGCTATAAACTTTTCCTATGTCTGCCTGGTATCCTTATTTTTGTGAGCAGCTTACATAAGGTGATGAGATAAGGGTAAAGTCGCCAGCTCTGCGTTATCTGATAAGGTAGCTAGGACAGATAACCATAGGATGCCGCTCGGGATCAGTTCCAGATTATGATAATTAAGTGGATTTAAAATTCATCCCAAAAAAGTCTCACTTTCCTCGTTCTAATTAGTAATTTTCTTCACCAAGGTGAGAGGACCATTACTGCCCATAAAGACAAAACGAGCGATAGAGAGAGACAGAGAGGGAGAGAAAAGAGAGAGAGAGAAAGAGAGAGAGAGAAAGAGAGAGAGAGAGAGAGAGAGAGAGAGAGAGAGAGAGAGAGAGAGAGAGAGAGAGAGAGAGAGAGAGAGAGAGAGAGAGAGAGAGAGAGAGAGAGAGAGAAAGAGAAACAGAGACAGAGATAGATAGATAGATAGATAGATAGAGAGAGAGAGAGAAAGAGAATTTTCTTCAGTGATATTTGAGAACATTACTGTTTTCAAAACTGGATCCATGTAAAGAAATACACACACATATACATACGTATGTATATATATATATATATATATATATATATATATATATATATATATATCCGATAACTTTTATGACAGTCGCATGCAGGTTTCGAACCCACTGCTCTCGGCCTCTCGTAAGATTACCTTCACAGAGCCTTAGACCACTACACCATCAGACACTTAAAAGCCTTGAAACCTGGAATCGAACTGATTCCCGAGGATAGGAAAGATCACTAATCTGCGACCCCAATTCCTGTTTTCCTATCCTCGGGAATCAGTTCGATTCCAGGTTTCAAGGCTTTTAATTGTCTGATGGTGTAGTGGTCTAAGACTCTGTGAAGGTAATCTTACGGGAGGCCGATAGCAAAGGGTTCGAATCCTGCATGCGACTGTCATAAAAATTATCGGATTGATGCCGCTGTTACTAGCAAATTTCTCTTATATATATATATATATATATATATATATATATATATATGTATATGTATATATATATGTATGTGTGTATATATATATATATATATATTAGGGTGGTCCACTGCCATAGAGGTGAAAAATAAAAGTAGGAATTTCTTTGCTCCCTGGCCCGATTCTGGTTCCATTTATGTAGAAAACAATGTGTTCAAAGTTTGAAGCCAATCAAATAATATTTAGGGGTGGCTCAAGGTCCCTATCCAGCAGGCCCCTGGATCCACCCCAGGGTTCGTCAGAGTGCAAAGCTCTCAATGTGGTCCAGATGCTAGTAAGGACTTTGACGATGTGGGGAACATTTTACGTTGGTGCGAGACAACACCCAGAAGGAACTGGAGTTGCTCTTCTTTTGTGGTGTGACGGCCGTTGAACTCCTCAATGAGTTTGACCCCTCGCTCAGCCACATCGTTGATCACTGGAAGATTTTTTACTTTCTTCAGACCTTCTTTGAATGATGCATTCTCTTCCCAGTCTTCTGGGTCTGCATTAAGAAAATCACTGTTGATGTCGAGGTGTTTCAGGAAACGGATTGACTTGCGAGTTGCAAAACATTCAAGTGGTGGAATCATGGAACTTTTCAATTCGACTCGCTTTGGGGGATCTTCGTCTTCGTCATCATCCTCATCGCTTTCATCTGATTCTGCTGGGATCATGGCCGACACTATGGTCCGCTTTGTCGGTGCTGAAACAACTTGATCGAACAGTGACAGTGCCACAAGCTCCTCTGACACATACCACAGATGCTGTTGCAGTTTGTCTCTGGCCGCTCTTCCAACACGGTCATTGTGGTAAGAGTGTAGTTTCTTCAGCATCTCCAAATCTGTTCGAGGAGCAACTGCGGCATCAGGGGCAGAAAACCAGGCTTCCACATGAATCAGGATGGAGAAAATGCTCACATCACGAACACAGGACTCCTCCCGTTGGGTAAGATCTTTGAGTTGTCCTCGGAACATCCAAATCTTGAGACAGTACAAGACTTTTGCCATCCATCTAGCATGATGGAAAGCTCCGGGGTTCTTGAAATTGAAACTAGGAAGATTCCCTCCAAGGCAGACAATCGTTAACTCCAAGAATTCCAGGTAATCATGTCGGTGATTGCCCTGTGCTAACTTGGATTCCGCAAACTTCATGATGCGATCCCTGTCAGGTTGCAGCACCTCCAAGTCTTTTCCAGTTTGATAGTTGGACTTGTCAAGGGAGCCCCAATTCTTTTGGAACCGACGAAAGAGTTGGACATCGGGACCCGAGGAAGCTCCAGAGCATGTAGAGAATACTGCACCAAGAATTATTTCGTAAATGTGATGGCGACATGCCAAATTAAGGACTGCGCGACGGAGTCTCTGTTCTAGAAGAATGCACGCTCCTGCTCGACGTCCCGTGTTCGATGCAGTTGTATCAAAGCAGAAGCCTACAACCTTTTCATCCAAACACCATTCCTGTAACAGTTCATAAACTGCTGCAGCTTGATTCTCGCCCGTTCCTGATGTCAGTTTTGGTACACCAAGAAGTTGTGTTTCTCCAGTGGAGACAGCCGTTATCAAAACTGGAAGGCGGTCAACGGATGTGGTTGAACAGAGGAGAGACGGTAATAACTTGCTATCCCAATGCACAATGCATGTTTTGCCTTCGGCTTTGAATGCGTTGTGCAGGTCCGTCCATTGTACGGTGCTTTTCTCTATGGCGCATGACGCTGGAGCGGCTGATATTGAGCTCGCCAGGATCATGTCCCAGACTTCTGGCGGTTTCAGCTACCACAAACAGAGCATTGCGATCCGTTGTCCCTGTCCGATCCAGGGCTGCTGTAAGCTCTGGGGTCCAGACATTGTTAGGTCGAAACCGCTTCGTTTGTGCAGTTGTTTTCTTCTGTCCGTTATCTGAATCCGCAGATGTCAACGAGTCTTCACGTGACTCTGCAGAGGAAGAAGATCCTTCCAGCTGAACTTGGCTTGTAGTTGCCTCGGCTTCGGCAACATGTTTTTGTCTGCGCCTTTTCAGTTGTTCTTCTCGCTGTTGCGATCTTGCTTCCATGTTGTCCAGTTTCATGTCCATCGCGCCCATTGAGCCGCGGCGCCCTGGTTCTCGTTGCGCTATTAAGAATTCTTTGTCTTCTTGAATATGAATTAAAGACATTGCATTGGCATGCGCCACATCAAATAGGTTTTTCATTGCAACCTGGAATTCTTTTTCATTTGCCTCTTGTTTTCCTCCTCTCCCTTTGTTTTTCTTCAAAAGTTTCCACTGATTGAACAATTTCTTTACTTTTTCTTGAATTTTGTCATTCCTTTGAACAGGAAGCCTGGCCTTTTTCCAGTAAGCTTCTACTTCACTTGTTACAATAGATGCACTTTCACTAACGCCTTTGTTTAATGTCATATGGTGATGTAAAAATACACTTAACACTTGCTCCTTGCTGGGGAGCTTGGCCCCCAGAATTGTGGTGGACATTTCTTCAATGAGATAAAAACCACGTTTTTTTCGCCATCTGAAAAGAATAAAGATACAAAGATAATAGTACAATGTCTTTGCCACCTCTCAGAGACGAGATTAGTTCAAATATGACGCAATCAAATGTAACCAGCGTGGAACTGAGTGGATGATACAAGATGATGCAACATTTCGTCATCTGCTCCCAGGGGTAAATCTCAAAACTTGTTGAGCCACCCCTAAATATTATTTGATTGGCTTCAAACTTTGTACACAGTGTTTTCTACCTAAATGGAACCAGAATCAGGCCAGGGAGCAAAGGAATTCAGGAATTCATTTTTATGGACCACCCTAATATATATATATATATATATATATATATATATATATATACATATATATATATATATATATATATATATATATATATATATATATATATGTATGTATGTATGTATGTGTGTGTGTGTGTGTGTGTGTGTGTGTGTGTGTGTGTGTGTGTGGGTGTGTGTGTGTGTGTGTGTGTGTGTGTGTGTGTGTGTGTGTGTGTGTGTGTGTGTGTGTGTGTGTGTGTGTGTGTGTGTGTGTGTGTGTGTGTGTGTGTGTGTGTGTGTGTGTGTGTGTGTGTGTGTGTGTGTGTGTGTGTGTGTGTGTGTGTGTTGTATGTGGGCCAGTGGCAATTTCGGAATCGGCTGTTCAGGCCTACCCCGAGTACCAAATTTTGCAAAATGAATGTGAATTTGCATGCTGATTTAATTTCTGCCAGCACTGACTTCAAGTATGTAATTGCAGCCCATAATTGGGGCTCCTTTTATTGAGCCTGGTCGCAGTTCACACATTTTTGTTCAGCGTCTGGCTGTCGTTTAAGTGGTTCCCTTTACAGAAAATATAATTTGTAGTAGACGATCTCTTGACATTGTTCACACATACCTCAGTCTCGGACTCAGAAGGCATAGCCCGATTTGTTTTCCACAATCGTTAAAATTAAAAGTAATTTAAATTCAAGGTTTATTAAAACCTTAGAATTCTATGTAGTTTAGGATTTAAAATTCAAACTATCTAATGTCTTCGTTCTACAATATTCTAAGAACATAAACTGAACAGCAACTTGAGTTAATACGATCAGGCCTGGTAGATTTACGAGACTGACTAGAATCTCTTGTCATGCTTGTCTTCAGTTCATATATCACTGTTTATTGTATGGCTATCGTCTGAGAGGTTTCTTTTGTAAAGAAATATAATTTGTAGCAGATGATCTCTCGACATCGTTCACACATGCCTGAGTCTTGGGCTCAGAAATTATCTCGTACTATTATCTATAATCCTGAAAATTAAAAGTGATTTATATTCAACGTTTTCTCGGAACAATAGATTTCTAGATATTAGAATTAAAATCCCAGTCTATGAAAGGTTTACTTTCTCCAATATTCTTAAAGGAACGAAAATTAGTCCAGCTAATACGAACGCAACTAGTAAGTGTAAAAGAGTAACTAGTAATTTTTGTCATGCTTTGGAGGAAGAGGTGTCGGGAAGTCATTTTGCTGATGTCTGTTGTGCATTCTGTGTCGTTGTTTGATTTTTTTGTGGTTTTCAATGTTAATTTCTTTTCTGTCCTTAACTTAGAAATAGAGAAAGTCATAATATTTTTAAAAAAAAAAAAAAAAAAAAAAAAAAAAAAAATTAGTTGGAGCTAAAAATATTGCAGAAAAACGTGAAGTTAATCCAGCGGCAGGCCAACTCCTCAATTGATAACTTGAGTTAGAAACCGAATATTCTAGATAGACAGTTTGATAGGATTTGTGCAAGTAGCGTTACAGAGAAACTCTTCTGCTGGCAATATTTGTTGTTTCAATCAAAAGCTATAATGATTATAAAACATCCTGTGTGGCTGCAACCATTATAGTATACAACCCTCACATTAAACTAGTGAGTCATTTAAGTAGATATATAAGATTAAATTATTATGAAGAGTATGATATTTTGAGAGCTACGAGTATTAGCGAGTCTGGTAAACTGGAAAAAGAATGGCATAGCAAAGCAGCTGAAGAAAATAAATAATATATAAAGCAGTTAACAAATGAAGTGTTATACTTGTATAAATAAGAGTTGCCATTATGTGGACAGAATAAAGGAAGTGACGGCAGTGCTTTGTTGAAATTCACAGCGTACTTGCGTAACTTTCTATTAAAAGCAAAGTTCATAAAATTTTGTTTATGTCTGTACAAGCCAACGAAATTACAGCCTGTGCAATGCATGCCTAACTGTCGATCATGATGAAATATATACATGAAGATAAAGCATTGAACTATCTCTTGGGTTCTATGAAGTCAATAATGATAAGTGCTACAAGGCTGGCTGATGTGATCGTAACTGCGTTGAACTCCTTTGGTGACACTACAGATAAGTTAGTGAGCCAGACGGAGCAGATATAATGGTAGGACCGCTAAATGGAGTACAGAGCATGCTAAGGGACAAAGAATTTAAACATGTGCACTTTATTCACTGCTGATCCCATAAACTTAATTTAGTCTTGAGTAAAAGTGCCGAAAAGGAGAGTGAAGTGATTTTTTTTTATCTCATTTACGCAAATTTATTAATTTTGCATCTTCCAGTAGCAAGCGAAAGATCGTTTTCAGGCAACTTAATGTCAGTATCCTATCATTATACCAAACAAGATGGTGGTATAGATCAAGAATTACGTCATTCATAAAAGAATTGCATAAGAAATTGAGAGAGACTTCACAAATATTCTCGACTAGTGAAAAATGGGATAAATATTTTTGACAAAATTTAAAGATTTCACATTTTTGTTCCACATCAGTTTTCATAACATACTTTCTTAGGCTGGATTCTTTTTTTCATATATATATAATTTCACAGTGTACGCTACTCGACATAGAGCATGGTCAGATAATTGACTTCATCCATTGTGTTCAAGGATATTTTAAGGACGAACATTATGAAAATAATCTGCGCGATACAGCTATTGTTATTAAAGAGCCAGATGAGTCCAATCATCTTCCTACAATAAGAGTCAGAGGTGTATAAATAATTCAGAAAACTACCGCCGCACACACATAAACACATATGTTCACAGATATTTGTATATGCATGTAGAGAGAGAGTGAGAGCAAGTGACTGAGAGAGAAAGCGAGAGAGGGTATGAGGGAGAGGGAGAGTTTCGTGGGGAGAGATTGTGAGTGAGAGGGGACGAGTGAATAGATTACATCTCCGAGGGTGTCATTTCCCTCAAAGGGATCAGTGCGGCCTAAAAGGAGACGCCGTGAGAGAGGGTGAGAGAGGTTGACAAAAAAAAAAAAAAAAAAAAAAACGAAGTTTGGAAGTGGTCCTCGGTATTCTTGTACTCTCTAACTCTGGGACTATTATAATGGCGCCCTAGGGGGGAGACTCAACGTCAGAATCTTCGACGATCGATGTTGAGTGACATAGGTCCACCATGAGAGTTTTTGATCTCTCCACCGTCACTACCACTGTCGATGTTACTATTACCATCACTATCTCTGTCTCTATCACTATCACTCTCACTATCTCTCGCTCACTATCACTGCCACTCTGTCACTGTCACTGTCACTGCCACTCTGTCACTTTCACTTTCACTGTCACTATCACTATCACTATCACTATCACTATCACTATCACTATCACTATCACTATCACTATCACTATCACTATCACTATCACTATCACTATCACTATCACTATCACTATCACCATCAGTATCAGTATCATATCATTATCACTACCATAACTACCATTAATTACTACTGACACCAGCAACATCACAACTACCACTACAACCAGCATTATCTTTTCACAACTACCATTACCACCAACATCAACTACTACCAACACAATCGTTTCTACCACTGCCAACCTGTCCACCACCTTCATCATCACTACTACCGACGAAAGCAACACCATCAACACCACCACCTATACTACCAACACCACAGCCGCAGAGGCTCTCTTCACTATGACACCCATCACAGCCAGAGTACTGCCGCAGCAGACACTCTGGTCGGAGGATCTTCTCGTGTGGCGAGATTCATTTCCTGCTACGTGACAGTACGAGGGCCAAGTTCACATTACGACCTTTTTTTTTTTTTTTTTTTTTTTTTTTTTTTTTTTTTTTTTTTTCTTTTTTTTTTTTTTTTTTTTTTTTTTTTTACATCGTCAAAGAATGACAATAGACACGCGTAGTTTCTTCCATAACCT
This sequence comes from Oratosquilla oratoria, assembly GCF_046742065.1. Lineage (NCBI taxonomy): Eukaryota > Metazoa > Arthropoda > Malacostraca > Stomatopoda > Squillidae > Oratosquilla > Oratosquilla oratoria. The sequence continues at coordinate 23,909,893 of NC_134815.1, forward strand.
CATCCGTTCTGAATGGTCATTTTCTTTTTCATTCTGACTGGTGCCACGCTACCTTATTCGTCTTCATGGCATCTTTTCCGTTAGCAAAGGGACAAAAGTCTTTTGAATAACGTCTTACGTGTCTGGTGGCACCTTTGATTTTCCTCTGACGAGAAAATATCTTATTCATCTTTGGAGCACCTCCATCCTCTTCAGTAGCAAAGGATCCATAGTCTCCTTCAATTAATCCTTTATGTATAGGTGCCACTTTTCCTTTTATTCTAGTTTCCAAAGAACGAGCTTATTCAGTCGAGGGCTATGTTCTTATTTTTTTCCCAAAGGATGAATGTAGATAGTTTTAATTGCGAGAAATTAAATCGTCAAGCTGCATTCAGACCAGAAACCTCTGTTATATACATAATGTAATTCTCTTTCTTTCCCCGAAAAATTCGTCCCTTTCATTCATTATTCATTCCCTCCTTCCCCCTAAGGGACGTAACTCTCCCAAAAGAGGCAGAAAAACCGCGAGGTCGTAGGAGCTTTGACTCAACAATCAAATATTGGTTTGCAGGTGTGTACAAACACAAGCATATAGACATAGAGGGAGCGGAGGACTGTCAGGGTAGGAGGGGGCATGAAATAGTGGAGTAATTTGGTGAGCAAGAAAAAGTAAAATGGTATATGAATAAGAAGAAAGGGAAGGGGAAGACAAAATGATACAACAAGAGAAGATGATATCAGAGATGGAGAGAGGAAAGAAAGCGAAAAGAAAGAAGATTGATATGAGAGAGTGCAGGCAGGCAGACAGAAAGAAAGAAAGACAGACAGACAGACAGACAGACAGACAGACAGACAGACAGACAGACAGACAGACAGACAGACAGACAGACAGACAGACAGACAGACAGACAGACAGACAGACAGACAGACAGACAGACAGACAGACAGACAGACAGACAGACAGACAGACAGACAACAGACAGACAGACAGACAGACAGACAGACAGACAGACAGACAGACAGACAGACAGACAGACAGACAGACAGACAGACGAATGGACGGACGGACGGACAGACAGACAGACAGACAGACAGACAGACAGACAGACCGCGAGAGTTACAATGAATTACAATGATAAAACCTACCGAAAGAAGATATCTTGGTGTATAATGAGCTAGAATGAAAATAAACTCAGGTGTTTACTGAAGTCGACAATGTTTTAAATTCAATTGGTTTGGCTGGACACATATTCCATTCATTGACGACATGGTTAGCAAAAGTCATTAATACTTACCTCTAAGACCTCACAGCTTCATTCCATTATCATATAAAAGTGTTTCTAATTTCTATCTTATCAATTCCTTTTAAAACCTAAAGGCTTATATCAAGCCCCCTTTCCTCCAAGTCTCCAGTTTTAATTCAGAGGGAAGAGTACAGGTTCAAATATTTCAAGTGATTTTCCCAAACT
>NC_134815.1:23928840-23931340 GCF_046742065.1 Oratosquilla oratoria
CTCACATATGTCACCTGACATGACGTCATCTCGTGCTTTTCTTCCGCCCGTACAGTGACTCAGATACTAACACAGCGTTAGATAAAGAGTCAGTCTAAGATAAAGATTCAGAAATAAGGGCAGCTTTATTCCCACACTCTTCCTTATTTGGCTTTAGTCTTTGTGTCTTCACTCCCATGGAAAGGAGACGTGCATATTATCATCAATGAAGACAGGGGTAAAAGCATTGTTAAATTCTTGGTGAAACAACTCGTCACTAGTACAGCGTGTCCAAAAAGGCATCAGAGGTTTACATATTGTAATAATTTCTTCATTAATAGACCTTAAGTCTGATATCAGGTTTCACCAAAACATGGCAACTGTCCATACCGCAAAAGATACGGTACAGCTACTGAGGCAATGTTTTTAAATCGTTTCAAAATTCCTTACACATATTTGTAACAATAAGTCAGTTATTAAGAATCTAAACTCCTCAGTACTTTTTTGGCTACTCTGTATAAACTAGACAGGTGATCAGGTCAACATTTGTTATGCAGTGCAGCAGTCTCTCAAAAAATCTAAGAGGACAGTTGATCACAACAAAATGCTCCAAGCACCACGTTCCGAGGATAAGGATAACATCGAGGGTCCTACCCCTACCCAAGCTCCCCAGCATATGTCTTTGTCATTATCAGATATGTTTTATAAAATGCAGGGTAACCGATACCAGCCTCTCATGAAAAATTCCTGTCAGGAGGGAGCAACTAAAGCCAAGGCCTTTCCAGTCAAATGCGACGTATATTCATGATACAATCTTAATGACTATCTAACTGGGCCTCCAAAGGATCAAGCCCAATGCTTATAAACAGGTGTTCATTTTGCAAGTGTAAAACGGGAAACATGACGAGGGCATTCCATTCAATGGGAAATAAATTTCTGAGCATCATTTCATGGCGAGGGTGATTAGTTTTGAATATTTTCAATAAGAAATAGTCTATTTCGAACATAAATGAGAATATGACGATGTATGTATATTCACAAAGAAACCTACATAATAGATACGTTGCTAAATGTCAAAGTATAGTATGAATGCAAAATATATCATGAAATATAAACATAAGTAAAATTGCCCCTGGGATAACGCACACTCATATTGAAAATTTTCTTTTGTCGTTTACCTCTATTTCAGTATATATATATATATATATATATATATATATATATAGATATACATATATATATAGATATATATGTATGCATGTATGTATATCTGAATGTACAGTGCATAGGTTCTTAGAATAATAAACTATATAATTTTCAACATTTTACTTCGCTGATGCCAAAACAACCAGGGTTCTTTTAATGATCTGTGAGCTAGAGGAATCTGTAGGGTGAAAGAATCAGCCTAACTGACGCCGTTTCTTTACCGATTAAGACAAAAAATCAGTCCAAGCTCTAGCCCCAAATTATTCAACTGGAATTAAGATTTCATAAAAGTTCGCAGATCACTCTCAGCTGTGTGATCTCGTTTAGTGTTACTTGGAAGGGCGCGCGGTAGCCCAGTGATTACCGTGTCGGACATATGAGGATGCGATCGTGAGTGTGATTCCCGGGAACAGCAGCGGGTTTGTCACGCTGATATACCGAGAGTGCTGTCCGTGGGGTAGAGGCGGTTTTGCTCTACCAGGGGTTTCTAACCTCTCACTGCATGGGAATGGGATGGTGAGTGTCACTTGGAACGGAATCCCTCTAAGGTAGTACGAGTTCATCTAAACATCCTCAACCTAACTGTACCCTTAACACTTCGGCAGTTTGGACGTAATCAGAACAGAATCCAGAAAGTTTAACGGTAAACACAGTTGCGTTATCCATCTCATATTGGATGGTATTTTTGTTTTATTATAAGGATACTACCAGTTTATTCTAACAATTTCCGTGACACTTTTGGTGGTATTTTATTCATCTCCGTGACGCGATTTAGTATCGAAAAGAATTAATCCTAGTGACTGGTTTTATGATTTAATTCTGATTAACGTTAGAAGGTTTTCTTTCGTTTCAAGAAACCTTTCGGCCTCATAGAGTTGAGGCCGGTGTTCACTCAAATTTATCTGTGGAAATGATTTCCTTGGATCAGTCATTACAGAGTCCTGTAGCAAACGTCACTATACTGAATAGGCAAGGGAGTATAGGTGCAATACTGGTTTCGCAATAATTCTAAATAAGATAATGATATTAGTGAATTGTGATACCAACTGGGAAAGTAGGGTGAATTGTACAGCAAAGGGTTGGGACCGGCTCTACTTTATTGTTTCATTGGAAGGCAAAGCGTCCCCAGATTTTTGTTGATGGTGCAAGAAAAACAAAAATAATAATTTTTAGTGTCAAAGGTCATAAAATAAATTCTTTTGTATTTTGCTGTAACATCTATTTCCACTTCCACAAAGCTAAGTTAAAGCTCTTGTAGAGATAGAGTAAAAATTATTGTTTCCTAACAAATGAAGAGACAGTACGCCAGTCTCTC
>NC_134815.1:23941340-23946340 GCF_046742065.1 Oratosquilla oratoria
ACCAATCATCCTCTCACACCAATCCTTCAAAGCAAACATTGAACAACTATGATGACATAACACAACCTTGTTGCAGTTCATCTTCACCTCAAACCAGTCACTCTTTCCATTCCCACCCCTAACATAAGCTCTACTACTCACGTAAAAAATACATACATACATACATACATACATACATACATACATACATACATACATACATACATACATACATACATACATACATACATACATACATACATACATACATACATACATACATACATGCATACATACATACATACATACATACATACATACATACATATATATACATACATACATACATACATACATACATACATACATACATACATACATACATACATACATACATACATACATACATACATATACCAAAGGCTTTTTCCCCCTACACGGGGGGTAGCCAAAAAGAAAAAGGAATAGAAACCACTCCCACCTATTCCATCCCCTACATATTCCACTCCTCTTCACCCTCCTCTCTCCCTCTCATCTTGGCACCTACTGGATGACGGGTCATCCCTGCATCCCGTCCATTACCATGGGTCAGAAGTGGTGTCGCAAGACACAGCCCATCCACAACAAGGCCGCTTCATTAATTCGGCGACCCCCCCTCTCCGTCCCCTCGTGCAGAAAAGGAGAAGATGGGGAGAAATCCCTTCGGGCTGCGTCAAATTTCTCATATATCCTTCCTCACACCCCATCCCCCCCACTCCCGCTCATGCATCACAGCATCATCTATACACAAACTTTTTCCATTCACCCCTATCTTCTGTCCTCTTCCGTCCTTCCTCAAAAGACATTCCTCTCTTTTGTAACGCCCCTTTTACCCCATCCATCCATCTCATCCTAGAACGCCCCCTAATATTCACTCCTTCCACTTCTGCCTTCCACGCCTCTTTTACTAATCTTTCCTCGCCCATTCTTTCCATGTGCCCAAACCATCCTAATGCTCTCTCATCATCCCTATCTCCCATCTCCCTTTCCACATCTGTTCTCCTCCTCACCTCCTCATTTCTCACCCTATCCAGCCTAGTAACCCCTATCATACTTCTCAGACATTTCATCTCAAACACATTCAAACTCCTTTTCTCTTCCTCTCTTATGTTCCATGTTTCTGCCCCGTACAGTGCTGTCGACACAATCACTCCTTCATATAACCTGCTCTTAGCATCCATTCCCAGATGCCTATTTCTCATTACACTTTTTAATCGACCCAGGCATTTACTTGCTTCTCTCAATCTACATTCTATCTCCACCCCCCCCCGCTCCTCCCTTTCCTGCCACAATAGCACCCAAGTATCTAAAACTATCCACTTCCTCCAGTCTCTCCTTTAATGTTCACTTACACTCTGCTGTCATTCTCTCCCCTTGTACATCTCATCACCTTACTTTTGCCGACATTTATCTTGAGCTTCCTTCTTTCACACACCTTCTCAAACTGTCACTAACTTCCTTAATCCCTCCTCTGATGCTGCTACAAGCGCAGTGTCGTCAGCAAGCAACAACTGTCTTATTTCCCACTTTTCTCCATTTTCTTTAATCATCTCCAACTCCTTACCCATAATAATGTCAATGAACTATGGGAGGCCTGTGTGAATCACGGTGACGTAGGGGGACAAAGTGTACAAAAGAGATCGGATGACCGTGATCGACCAGATACCCGTGATGGGGGGAAATATTACTTTTCATGGGAGAAATGTTAATGAGACATTGAATGTCAATGAAGGACCAAATAATAATATAGAGCAAGGTATAAATAAAAAACAAAATGATAATGTAAGGCATGATATTGAAACTCAAAATGTGTCAAAAAGAAATAATCACGAGTTTCTTATAACCAGGTACTTTAATGCTCGTAGTATTAGGAACAAATTTCAAGAAATACAGGCGTATGTCAAAAGCGAAAATCTCGATATGATAGGAATAACTGAGACATGGTTAAATGGTACAGAGTTCGAAGCTGAATTTAATATTGCGGGATTTAAAAAATTTCATCAGGATAGAAACCACAAGAAAGGTGGGGATGTTCTATTGTACGTTAAAAACAATGTTCATGCTTGTGTTTTAGAGAAAGTGAAACATGATGCATATGATAGTTTGTGGGTTGAGTTAACCCAAACAAATGGACAAAAAATGAATGTAGGTGTAATAAATTGGCAGACGACAAACTGTTATTTCAAGAACTGTCTAAATTTTGTAACCGGGATTTATTGATAATGGGTGATTTCAATTTTACTGACATTGATTGGATGACCCTTGAACATGGCCATATAGGTAGTCACTTGATTGATTTTCTTGGTGACAATTACTTAATTCAGCATGTAAAAGAGCCCACAAGATATGGAAACTTACTCGATCTATTGATCACTAGCCGCGAAAGCATGGTAACTGATGTAGAAGTCGGTGAAACTGTTGCAAATAGCGATCACAACTTAGTTAGATTAAAACTCCTAAATTCTTTTAGAATAGATACTTACGTTTCTAAAATACGTCAGGAGCTTCAGCTTATAGATTGAGAGGCAAAATTAAGCGAAAGACCTGTAGATAAGATGTGGGAAATATTTCAAAATACGCTCACTAAGATGATTCATACTTACATTCCTTTTAAGGACAGACGTCCCCCAAATCAGGCTCGCCCAAAGTGGATCGACAAAAAAAAAACTGAAAAAAGTATTGCTAAAAAGAGGCAGGCTCATAAGAAATATAAGTGTTCGGGTGCATCTAATGACTATGAAAGTTATATATCAATGCAGAGAGATTTAAAAAAGACAATAAGGAAAAGAAAACGACAATACGAAATGAACATCGCTGATAAATCCAAAGAGAATCCCAAAGAATTCTATAGTTACATTAGAGATAAAAAGGTTGTTAGGAATCACATTGGTCTACTATTATCTGCTGACGGTCAACTTGAATATTCAAATGAAGGAATGTGTAATATCTTAAACAATTATTTTAGCTCGGTATTCGTAAACGAAACACCTCAAAGTGAATTCCAAACTGAAACCTGTGAAAAGTCTGGGGAAAACTTACTCACTACGGTAAATATAACAAAAGAAAAACTTAAAAGGTGTATAGACAAACTCAAAGTTAATAAAACACCAGGGCCTGACGGTTGGCATCCAAGAATCTTAAAGGAAATAAAAAATGAGATGGTTGTTCCATTAGAAATTATTTTCAAGAAATCCATCATATCCGGAGATGTCCCAAGAGAATGGAAGCTAGCTAACGTTACTCCCATATTCAAAAAAGGTGACAAAAAGAAACCAAACAACTATAAGCCTATAAGTTTGACTTCAATATTAGGAAAAATAATGGAAACTATCATCAGAGATGCTATCGAACATCATTTAGAAAGTAACCGTTTGATAAATGATATCCAGCATGGTTTCAGACGGAAACGTTCTTACGTGACTAACTTACTCGAATTCTACAACAGAGTTATCTCGAATTATGACATAAGAAACAATATGAATTTAATATATCAAGAGTTTGCAAAAGCTTTTGATACCGTCCCACACGAAAGACTACTTACTAAATTAGCTTCGCATGAAATATGTGGTTGCCCATTAAGTTGGACTAGTAATTGGTTGAATGATCGAAAATAGAGTTGTTTTATATGGAAAAACTTCTAGATGGAAAGGTGTTACAATTGGAGTTCCTCAGGGTTCCGTTCTTGGGCCATTTCTATTCATAGTATTTATAAATGATATAGACCATGGACTGAAAACTACTGTTTACAAATTTGCTGATGATACAAAATGTGTCCGGAATGGCAAATAATCACTTAAATCAATTAGATATTCAAGAAGATTTAGATAAATTACAGCAATGGTCTGAAAAGAGGCTAATGAAATTTAACACAAGTAAATGTAAGGTAATGCACATAGGTAAAAGTAACAGTAAGTACGATTACAGGTTATTTGGAAATTCGTTAACAAAAGTGGATATTGAAAAATATCTCGGCGTAATTATTAGTAACGATCTCTAATCATCCAAGCAGTGTATTTCAGCCTCTGAGAAAGCAAATAAGATTCTAGGACTGATTGCGCGATCTTTTGATTTCAAAAGTCCATCACTCATTAACAAGCTATATAAAACGTTAGTTCGTCCACATTTGGAATATGCTGTTTCCGTATGGTCACCGAATCTCATTAAAGACATTGAAAGACTGGAAAAAGTACAGCGGCGAGCCACAAAACTGATTCCAAATATCAAAAATAAATCATACGAAAATCGACTAAAACACATGAATCTATTTTCCCTAAAAAAGCGTAGACTCAGAGGTGACTTGATACAGGTCTTTAACATTCTAAAGGGAATTGACAATATCAAAAGTGACAAAATTTTCACATTGAATGAGAATCAGACAAGAAACAATTGTCTCAAACTGCCCGGAAATAGATTCATTTTGGAAGTAGGTAGAAACAACTTCGCCAACCGTGTAGTTAATGAATGGAATAAACTTCCTGCACAGGTAGTGCAATGTAGCTCAGTTCGAAGCTTTAAGAATCATTTAGATAAACATCCAAGCAAGATGCTGTAATGATTATGATTTATTTCATATTATTTGTTTTTGTTTTGTTATCATTTATGTGTTTTGATTTTCATTTATTATTAGTTAAATGTTAATTCATTATTATTTACTATTTACCAGTTTGTTTATTATTTAACTATACCTGTGCATTTATTTATGTATTTTATTTGTTATTTATATTATTATAGTTTTTATTTATTATTTTATTATTATTATGATTTTTTTCGCATCCGACCTAGATATGGACCAAAAGTCTCCTATCGGCATGCTCCGCCTTTGTAATCCTTTGTAATCCTTTGTACCCTTGCATTCACCTCTCGCACCACCCCATCCGTGTATAGATTGAACAGCCAGGGTGACATAACATATCCCTTACAAAGTCCCATCTTTAACTCAAACCACACTCTATATTTCTAGTCTTAACACAAGCTCTAATACT
>NC_134815.1:23953840-23956340 GCF_046742065.1 Oratosquilla oratoria
TTACTAATCCAAGCTCTAATCCATTCTAACACTTTTCCTCCTATGCCATGGGCTTTGATTTTATTTAGTAGTCTCTGGTGTGGCACTTTGTCGAACGCTTTGCTAAAGTCAAGGTAAATAACATCGTAATTTTCATTGTTGTCTGCCGCCTTATATACCTTAGTGTAAAAGGATAGAAGATTAGTCACACATGACTTACCCTTGGAGAAACCATGCTGTGAAACACGAATTAAATTATGCCCTTCAATGTGTTCTCTGAGTCTATTTACTATTATTGATTCAAGCATTTTTCCTATAACCGATGTCAAACTGATTGGCCTGTAATTGCATATGGTCGATCTATCTCCCTTCTTAAAAAGAGGAACAACGTTTGCCTGCCTCCAAGCAGTAGGAACAGAACCAGTGCATGCTTTTTATATATTACCAATTTTTCCCTAATGCCAATTTTTTTTTTTTTTTTTTTTTAAGAGAGATTGCCCTTGCATGAAACGACAGTGGTTATTATTCATATAATGTTTTTGTGGTGGCATCCACTAATTCATTTTATTTAGCTTGGGGGAAAGTCCCGCCATTTAAGAATTGTAATCGTCTGACCTACAAGTGATTAGAATCATCTGGGGCAAATAAAAGGTATGTAAAGACCACCATTAGTTCAACTGGGCTAGCTGTGTAGTTCCTTGTCTTCTCAGCATGATGTTCGCTCCTCAGCTTCGTAAAATTATCTAGAGCTCAAAAGAATAAGATCTCTTAAGAGTGTCATCAAGTCAAAATGGCAGTTTACAATGGAAAAAGTTAGACAAAGACACTAACAACCTAAATTTCTTATTTTCTTTGAAAGAAAAAATATTAACTGAGGAGAATATGAAATAAACAGTTTTTTTCCTTTTACCTATTATATCTTGTTTATCCCAGTATATCAGTGTACAGATTCTCTTTTAGCAAATACAAGACAATTTATTGAACTTTAAGAAATCCCAAGGCAGTTATAGGGACCCGGTCGTCACTCTGCAACTATTATTCTTGCTAACGACATTCAATTTCAATCAGATTGAGATATATTCTAATGGTAGATAAACTTTATCAAATACTGTTCAGCTCTGGATTATTTTTGTAACCATCGGTTTGACACACTTTCCTAATATAGGAAAACTAATAGATAGATGTTGTTTTGGAAAGCTCAGACCATATCAATTAGCCAAGGTTGATATATTATTTTCGTTGTAATTTAAGTAATTTGTAACATTATATTCTGGGTACTATCAGACATTTTGTCAGGCTTAGGTTAACTGCAATAAATATTATATACATGTATCACAGAGGATCTCTATATGTATTACAGAGGATATGTCTCTGGCTAGACACCCTAGCCTTATCCCCCAGTTTCATTGTTCTTCAGTTGACTGTATCAGTCTACATCTTTACAGTTTTGCACGATCATTGTCGGCAGTTGAATAGATATGTTTGGTTTTACTTTTAGTTTCCATATAACTTCCATAAAACGCAAATTCAAATCCCTTGGATGTTTTTTTTTTGTGTATGTTTACATTCCAATGCATACAAATTATTCATACTTCTACAATTGTTTTATTAGTACATCTTCTTATGTATAGAGGTTGTAAAAGTACCAATGGTAGGCAGTATTGTTTAAATGTTTCTATGAAAAAATGAAAAAATAAGTGGAAAAAAATATAAATCATGGGAAAATATTTAAAATCGCAACTACGTACTCAGAACTTCTTTTGATTTAGTCGTCGACATGGGAATGTGCAACTGGCATAATTGATTTGAGGATTCCTTCTTCTGATATACATATATGTATATATATATGTGTGTACCCCGATTTCGTTAACCATCTTGCAAGTCTTTAGGGTTTGTTCACAAAGGTCCCTGTGTGCGCTTCTTCATCATGTTACGAGAAATTTTCTTCCTTGGTATTGTCGTCGCAGGTACTTTGGCAGACCCCCTTTCTGATGAATGTCTGGCGTGCATGTGCTATGTGAGTATTTTGAATTATTGCATTGTTTTTTTAAACACTCTTATTATTGTCATTACTATTACTATGTACAAATGCCCCTATATGACTTTCACAGGAATATCACATTTGTATTATAAAATGCATACACATATAGAAACACGAAAAAAATGACTGAAATATAGAAGGATACTGTGTTGTATTTTTCTCACAATGAATCAATAGCATAGATATGTTATACAAACAAAGGCATTTATAGGCATCTTTATTCGTGACATTGGTTCGAAAAATGTCTCTGAAGTAGTGATAGTGAAAGAATATGTACAATTAACTGTACTTGGTTTCAGCCACAGGAAAATAAGGTTCTTCAATTAAGAAATATGTTCTGCTTTTCAGGTTACGAGTCTAAGATTTTATCTACAGTTATTGTGCGTGCGTGCGTGCGTGCGTGTGTAATGCGTGCGTGCGTGCGTGCGTGTGTGCGTGCGTGCGTGCGTGTGTGCGTGCGTGCGTGCGTGTGTGTGTGTG
>NC_134815.1:23961340-23963840 GCF_046742065.1 Oratosquilla oratoria
TTTCCACCCCTAACATAAGCTCTACTACTCACGTAAAAACATACATACATACATATACCAAAAGCTTTTTCCCCCTTACACGGGTGTAAGGGGAAATCGCCACTTAATCTCTTAAACAACCAACCCTCTTAAATAGCGCACTATTCGAGTGCGCTTCTAAGCTTTACTTGAAACGAGCTGTGTGTTTTCTTGCTTGTCCTACGAGTCTATAAACGAACCGAGAGTTCTGAAGCAGGCAGTGGTGGCCCGCACCTAGTTTCAGAACTAAAGGACCTAATTGGTCCTTTACAACGAGGACAGACAAAAAGAAAAATGCATAGAAACCACTCCCACCTATTCCATCCCCTACATATTCCACTCCTCTTCCCCCTCCTCCCTTCTTCTCATCTTGGCACCTCCTGGATGACGGGTCTTCCCTGCATCACAGCATCATCTATACACAACCCTTCTCCATTCACCACTATCTTTTGTCCTCTCCCGTCCTTCCTCAACAGACATTCTCCTCTTTCCCAATGCCCCATTTACCCCATCCATCCATATCATCCTAGGAGGCTCTCATATTCACTCCTTCCACCTCTGCCTTCCACACCTCTTTTACTAACCTTTCTTCACCCATTTTTTCCATATGTCCAAACCATCCTAATACTCTCTCATCAACCCTATCCCCCATCTCTCTTTCCCTCCCTGTTCTCCCCCTCACCACCTCATTTCTCACTCTATCCAGCCTAGTGACCTCTATCATACTTCTCAGACATTTAATCTCAAAAACGTTCAAAGTCCTTCTCTCTTCCTCTCTTATGTTCTATGTTTCTGCCCCGTATAGTGCTGTCGGCACAATAACTACTTCATATAACCTCCTCATAGCATTCATTCCCAAATATCTATTTCTCATTACACTTTTCAATCCACCAAGGCATTTACTCTTCTCTCAATCTACATTCTACCTCCACTCCCTCTCCTCCCTTTCCTGCTACAATCACACCCAAGTATCTAAAACTATCCACTTCCTCTAGTGTCTCTCGCTTAATGTTCACCTGCAGCTTGCTGTCACTCTCTCCCCTTGTACATCTCATCACCTTACTTTTGCCCACATTTATCTTCAGCTTTCTTCTTTCACACACCTCAAACTCTGTCACTAACTTCCTCAATTCCTCCCCTGATCCTGCTACAAGCGGGCGCAGTGTCGTCAGCAAACAACTGGCTTATTTCCCACTTTTCTCCATTTTCCTTAACCATCTCCAACCCCCTACCACTACCATTGCATTCACCTCTCGCACCACTCCATCATTGTATAGATTGAACAACCAGGGCGACATAACACATCCCTGATGAAGTCCCACCTTTACCTCAAACCATTCGCTCTCTCCATTTTTAATCCTAACACAAGCTCTACTACTGTCGTAAAAACTCCTGACTACTCTTAACAGCTTTCCTCTTATCCCGTATATCTGCAGTTTCTCCCACAGTGCCTCCTGTCTATCCTGTCATAAGACTTTTCCAAATCCATAAAAGCCCCAAAAAACATCCTTAACTTTTCCTATAGCTTTCTCAAATATCCGTCTTACTACAAAAATCTGATCTACACAACCATCTATTCTCCACTCTCAATTCACCCTCCACCAGAAAATGATCTGATGTTCCCCCACTCTTTCCCCTTAGAACATGCACATCCTTAGCTCTTCCTACCATACACCTGGTTACCACTATGTAGTCCATTAACGCTCTATTTGCCACCCTTTCATCCACCACCCTCTCCCATGTGTACTTATGCTTGACTTTCTTCCTAAAGACTGTATTTGCTATCATCAACTCTCTTTCTAGACACATCTCCGCCATCAATTATCAACTTGAATTTTACCTGAAACTCCATACTTACCAATCACTCCTATTGGTTTGTTTCCTACCCTAGCATTAAGGTATCTCATTACAACTACATTGACATTTCTCCCTAATCCCTCTATGCACTCATTTAAATCTACCCAAAAAGCCTCCCTTTCCTCTACGCTCTTCTCACTACCAGCCCATACGCACTTACAAAAACCCATATCTCCCTTCCCAGCTTTACCTTCATCCACATCAACCTTGAATAAACCTCCTTCCACTCCAATACACGCTTACCTATCTCTCCACTTACTAGTATAGCCACCCCTTCTCTCTCCCGTCCCCTCTTCACTCCTTAGTACCTCCCAAATACACTCCCAAACTCACACTCGCCCCTCCCTTTCATTTTAGTTTCACTCAAAGCCAGCACATCCATCTTTCTTCTCACAAACATACTGCCTATCTCTTCCCTTTTACTCTCATCTGTACCACATCCACGCACATTAAAAGACCAAAACCTTAGGGTACTGGTTGTAAAACTCCTAGACCCACTTATACCTTTACTTTTTTATGAATGTCCAATCTGGGGCTACAGGTAGCAGGACTCCTAATCCCCATCCCGTTTTTTTGTCGCCTTTTATGACTCAACTGAAAAAACTTGGTAGGAGCACTCTTTCTC
>NC_134815.1:23968840-23971340 GCF_046742065.1 Oratosquilla oratoria
AAATCACCTAGACGACTGCTACTTTTGTGCCCTAAATTTGAAGGGTATTAACAGGAAAAACCGACAAACGCTTGTCTACCCTAATCTTGCCTCAGCTATCAGACCGGTTCCACACAGTGAAGAGCTTCCTATTCCTGTCTTCAGTGTCTTGCCTCAGATAACTATGCCCTCAACTGAAGAAATCTCATCACCTGAAGATGACACTGGAGACGAAGACTTTTCAGGTACGACTTTACCTCAGCTTTTCTCCCAGGAGGAGCTGAATGATCTAGTTCGTGACTTGAACCTCCCCAAAAACTCAGCAAAACTGTTGGCTTCCCGACTGAAAGAAAAGAATCTTCTAGAGAATGGTGTCCGTATAACCTTTTATCGGAGTCGGTATGAAGAGTTCCTTTCTTTCTTTATAAAAGAGGGAGAGTTGGTTTATTGCAGAGATATTAGTGGGCTTCTTAAAAAACTTGGTATTGAGGAATATAAACCAGATGAATGGTATCTTTTCATAGCTCTAATCGTAGTTTAAAAAGTGTATTGTTGCACAACGGGAATTTGTATGGCTCTGTCCCACTTGCCCACTCAACAACTCGTACGGAAAAATATGAAGAAATTAAGTTAGTTTTAAAGAAGATACGGTACTATGATAATAAATGAGTCATCTGTGTTGACTTGAAGATGGTGAATTTTCTCATGGGACAGCAATCTGGTTATACCAAATATCCATGCTCTCTTTGCATGTGGGACAGCAGAGACCGAGTAAACCACTATGTTGAGAAAGACTGGCCGCCTCGAACAAATATGGTTCCATGTAGAGCTGTCAATATATTGGAAGAACCTTTAGTTGAGCGAGATAAGATAGTTTTTCCCCCTTTGCACATCAAACTCAGACTGATCAAGCAGGTCGTCAAAGCTCTTGACAAAAATGGGGAGTGTTTCAAATATATCTGCTATGTATTTCCAGAACTGACGATTGAAAAACTGAAAGCAGGAATTTTTGATGGACCACAAATCCGTAAGCTCTTGAAGGACACAAACTTCATGAAAACGATGAGTAAACCTGAAGCATCAGCATGGCGCGCATCTGTTGAAGTAGCGCAAAATTTTATTGGGAACCACAAAAGTGACAACTATAAGGATATTGTTGCCAACTTAATATCAACTTTTGGTGAAATTGGTGCAAATATGAACATCAAAATGCATTTTCTTTTCAGTCACCTTGATCGTTCTCCTGAAAATCTCGGAGATGTTAGCAATGAACAAGGCGAACAATTTCATCAGGACATCAAGGAGATGGAAACTCGGTACCAAGGACGTTGGGACTCTGTGATGATGGCAGACTATTGCTGGTGTTTAAAACGATATTCACCAGCGGCTCAACATTCACGGCGCACAAAGAAACGTAAGTTTATTCCTTGAATTTTCTGCCATAAAGCTTTTATTTACAAAGGATTACAAAGGCGGAGCATGCCGACAGGAGACCTTTTGATCCATATCTAGGTCGGATGCGAAAAAAAAATCATATTAATCATTTTTCTATTTGTGCTCTTTTCTGTATAATGGCCTCGCTATTTCTTCCTATGTTTTGCTCATGTATGAATAAAATACTTTGTTAAGGAAACAGTCTTGTTTAATTCCAAAAGCCACCAAATATCAATTGTCGTATACTGTTCGAGAAGATTTTATGACGATTTTCATCATCCAACGTAACCAAAATGGAAATAAGAAGAGTCAAGAAACTAGACCTGATAGGGAAAAACTGAAGGATTAAGCCTATCTTTGGGACATGCCTGCATGCACGCATGGCTGACGACACACGTTTGAGCTCACAAACGATAGAACTAGAAAACAATGAGAGGGTGAACGTACACAACAGAAATAGCTTTTGTGTTTTCGTATATTATACACGACAAGTTTACGTAATAATTTTGTTCTAATCTTAAAGTTGTCTTCTACAATTATGATCAATCATCTTTACAGTTTTGCACGATCATCGTCGGTAGTTTAATAAATATGTTAGGTTTTACTTTTAGTTTCCATATAACGCAAATTCAAATCCCTTGGATGTTTTTTTTTTTATCATTTGTGTATTCACATTTCAATGCATACAAATTATTTCTATTTCTACAATTTTTCATTAATACATCTTCATATATACAGAGGCTGTAAAAGTACCAATGGTAGGCAACAGTACTGTTTAAAAGTTTCTATGAAGGAATGAAAAAATTAAGTCGAAAAAATATATATCATGGGAAAATGTTCAGAATCGCAACTATACACACAGGACTTATTTTAAATCTGTCGTCGACATGGGAATGTGCAACTGGCATAATTGATTTGAGGTTTCCTTCTTCTGATATACATGTATATATATATATATATATATATATATATATATATATATATATATATATATATATATATATATATATATATATATGTGTGTGTGTACCCCGATTTCGTTAACCATCTTGCAAGTCTTTAGGGTTTGTTCACAAACGTCCTTGTG
>NC_134815.1:23976340-23983840 GCF_046742065.1 Oratosquilla oratoria
TCTATTTCCGAACAGTTTGAGACCATTGTTTCTTGTCTGATTCTCATTCAATGTGAAAATTTGGTCACTTTTGATGTTGTCAATTCCCTTTAAAATCTTAAAGACCTGTATCAAGTCACCTCTGAGTCTACGCTTTTTTAGGGAAAACAGATTCATGTGCTTAAGTCGATTTTCGTATGATTTATTTTTGATATTTGGAATCAGTTTTGTGGCTCGCCGTTGTACTTTTTCCAGTCTGTCAATGTCTTTAATGAGATTCGGTGACCATACGGAAACAGCATATTCCAAATGTGGACGAACTAACGATTTATATAGCTTGTTAATGAGTGATGGACTTTTGAAATCAAAAGATCGCGCAATCAATCCCAGAATCTTATTTGCTTTCTCAGAGGCTGAAATACACTGCTTGGATGATTTGAGGTCGTTACTGATAATTACGCCGAGATCTTTTTCACTATCCACTTTTGTTAACGAATTTCCAAATAACTTGTAATCGTACTTACTGTTATTTTTACCTATGTGCATTACCTTGCATTTACTTGTGTTAAATTTCATTAGCCACTTTTCAGACCATTGCTGTAATTGATCTAAATCTTCTTGAATATTTAATTGGTTTGAGTGATCATTTGCCACTCCGCACAGTTTTGTATCATCAGCAAATTTGGAAACAGTAGATTTTAGTCCATGGTCTATATCATTTATATATACTATGAATAGAAGTGGCCCAAGAACGGAACCCTGAGGAACTCCACTTGCAACACTTTTCCATCCAGAAGTTTTTCCATTTAAAACAACTCTCTGTTTTCGACCTTTCAACCAATTACTAGTCCAATCTAATAGGCTACCACTTATTCCATGCAAAGCTAATTTAGTAAGTAGTCTTTCGTGTGGGACGGTATCAAAAGCTTTTGCAAAGTCTAGATATATTAAATCTATATTGTTTCTTTTGTCATAATTCGAGACAACTGTGTTGTAGAATTCGAGTAAGTTAGTCACGCAAGAACGTTTCCGTCTGAAACCATGTTGGCTATCATTTATCAAACGGTTACTTTCTAAATGATATTCGATAGCATCTCTGATGATAGTTTCCATTATTTTTCCTACGATCGAAGTCAAACTAATAGGCCTATAGTTATTTGGTTTCTTTTTGTCACCTTTTTTGAATATGGGAGTAACGTTAGCTAGCTTCCATTCTCTTGGGACATCTCCGGATATGATGGATTTCTTGAAAATAATTTCTAATGGAACAACAATCTCATTTTTCATTTCCTTTAAGATTCTTGGATGCCAACCGTCAGGCCCTGGTGCTTTATTAACTTTGAGTTTGTCTATACACCTTTTAATTGTTTCTTTTGTTATATTTACCGTAGTGAGTAAGTTTACCTCAGACTTTTCACAGGTTTCAGTTTGGAATTCACTTTGAGGTGTTTCGTTTACGAATACCGAGCTAAAATAATTGTTTAAGAGATTACACATTCCTTCATTTGAATATTCAAGTTGACCGTCAGCAGATAATAGTGGACCAATGTGATTCCTAACAACCTTTTTATCTCTAATGTAACTATAGAATTCTTTGGGATTCTCTTTGGATTTCTCAGCGATGTTCATTTCGTATTGTCGTTTTCTTTTTCTTATTGTCTTTTTTAAATCTCTCTGTATTGATACATAACTTTCATAGTCATTAGATGCACCCGAGCACTTATATTTCTTATAAGCCTGTCTCTTTTTAGCAATACTTTTTTCAGTTTCTTTGTCGAGCCACTTTGGGCGAGCCTGATTTGGGGGACGTCTGTCCTTAAAAGGAATGTAAGTTTGAATCATCTTAGTGAGCGTATTTTGAAATATTTCCCACATCTGATCTACAGGCCTTTCGTTTAATTTGTCCTCCCAATCTGTAAGCTGAAGCTCCTGACGTAGTTCTATGAACTGAGCTTTACTGAAATCGGGTATTTTAGAAGCACAAGTATCTATTCTAAAATTGTTTAGGAGTTTGAATCTGACTAAGTTGTGATCGCTATTTGCAACAGATTCACCGACTTCTACATCAGTTGCCATGCTTTCGCGGCTAGTGATCAATAGGATCGAGTAAGTTTCCATATCTTGTGGGCTCTTTTACATGCTGAATTAAGTAATTGTCACCAAGAAAATCAATCAAGCGACTACCTATATGGCCATGTTCAAGGGTCATCCAATCAATGTCAGTAAAATTGAAATCACCCATTATCAATAAATCCCGGTTGCAGAAACTAGACAGTTCTTGAAATAACAGTTTGTCGTCTGCTAATGATAATGTCTTTGGCCTATATATTACACCTATATTCATTTTTTGTCCATTTGTTTGGGTTAACTCAACCCACAAACTGTCATATGCATCCTGTTTCACTTTCTCTAAAACACAAGCATGAACATTGTTTTTAACGTACAATAGAACACCCCCACCTTTCTTGTGGTTTCTATCCTGATGAAAGTGTTTAAATCCCGCAATATCAAATTCAGCTTCGAACTCTGTACCATTTAACCATGTCTCAGTTATTCCTATCATATCGAGATTTTCGCTTTTGACACACGCCTGTATTTCTTGAAATTTGTTCCTAATACTATGAGCATTAAATTACATAGTTTTAAGAAACTCCTGATTATTTCTTTTTGACACATTTTGAGTTTCAATATCATGTCTTATATTATCATAAGACATGATACACACACACACACACACACACACACACACACACACACACACACACACACACACACACACACACACATATATACACACACACACACACACACACACACACACACACACACACACACACACACACACACATAGATACACACACACACACACACACACACACACACACACACACACACACACACACACACACACACACACACACACACACACACACACACACACAGACATGTATATATGTATATATATATATATAAATATATATATATACTGTATATATATATATATATATTTATATATATATTTATGTATATATATATATATTTATGTATATATATATATATATATTTATATATATATATAGAAAGATAGATAGATAGAGAGATATATAGATATAACAATAGATTTCCCCTTGTCACTGAGGTAGACAATGAAGAAATGCAGCCCTCACCCACTCACCCCATACCCAAATAACACTCATTTGCTACCCTTTTATGTTAGCTCCTTAATGATGAAGGGGCAACCCTGCCATGGTTAGAAGTAATGCAGCAAGAAACATCAGATCGACACTATCGCTTGACAGCCTACACTGGTTTCCAATCATCGCTTTAATTACATTTCGACCTTATCTTTTCTTCTCCTTGGGTGTAAATAGAGAAGATGAGGAGAAATCCCTTCGAGCAGCGTCAATTTCTTGTCTATCTACGACTATTCTCTATTCACGTTTAGCTCTTGTCTTCTGACTTACCTGATCAACAGACATTCCCCATTAACCCAAGGACCCTTTCGCTTCATCCATCAACTTCATTCTCGGTCTTCCCTTCAGTTTACTCAATCCACTTCTGTTTTTCTCAACCTTTTTGTTTGTCTCTCGTAGCTCATTCTTTCTACCTGCCCAAACCATCCCAGGATTAATTGATCAGCCCAATATACTGTCTCTAGTTCCACTCCCACTCTATTCTTCACCTACTTATTTCTACTTCTTTCCATTCTCATAGCCCCTACATACTTCCCTAGCATTTTATCTCGAATGTATTTAGATTTCTGCCTTCTTGCTCTTTCATATTCCAAGTTTATTTCCCATACAGTGTCGTTCACGTAATCACAATCTCTTTGTGTCTATCTTTTGATACCTATTTTTCATGACACTTTTGATTTTTCTATCTTCAATTATTCATTATTTTACAGGTAACCCAAAATACTTAAAGCTTTCTATTATATTCAGCCTCTCACCGCCAAAAAAGTTCCCCAAACTCACTGCCACCCTCACCACTTGCATATCCCATCACTTCCTCGGTTTCACCAACAGCCACTTTTAACTTTCACTCATCATACACTCTCCCAAACTCCGCCACCATCTACCTTAAATCCTCTTCCTACCCAGTCACATGCTCAACGCAATCAACAAACGGCAAATGTCTCATCTCCCACCTCCCTCAAACATCATTAACCATCTCCAATACCCCACCGATCATCCTCTCACACCAACCCTTCAAAGTAAACATTGAACAACCATGGTGACATAACACAACCTTGGTGCAGCTTATCTTCACCTCAAACCAGTCACTCTTTCCATTCCCACCCCTAACATAAGCTCTACTACTCACGTAAAAAAATACATACATACATATACCAAAAGCTTTTTCCCCCTTACACGGGGGCAGCCAAAAAGAAAATGACATAGAAACCACTCCCACCTATTCCATCCCCTACATATTCCACTCCTCTTCCCCCTCCTCCCTCCCTCTCATCTTGGCACCTCCTGGATGACGGATCTTCCCTGCATCACAGCATCATCTATACACAACCCTTCTCCATTCACCATTACCTTCTGTCCTCTCCCGTCCTTCCTCAACAGACATTCCCCTCTTTCCCAATGCCCCTTTTACCCCATCCATCCATATCATCCTAGGAGGCTCTCATATTCACTCCTTCCACCTCTGCCTTCCACATCTCTTTTACTAACTTTTCTTCACTCATTCTTTCCATGTGTCCAAACCATCCCAATACTCTCTCATCAACCTTATTTCCCATCTCCTTTTCCACCCCTGTTCTCCCCCTCACCACCTCATTTCTCACTCTATCAAGCCTAGTGATCTCTATCATACTTCTCAGATATTTCATCTCAAACACATTCAAACTCCTTCTCTCTTCCTCTCTTATGTTCTATGTTTCTGCCCCGTATAGTGCTGTCGGCACAATCACTCCTTCATATAACCTCCTCATAGCATTCATTCCCAGATATCTATTCCTCATTACACTTTTCAATCCACCAAGGCATTTACTCGCTTCTCTCAATCTACATTCTACCTCCACCCCCTCTGCTCCCTTTCCTGCCACATTCACACCCAAGTATCTAAAACTATCCACTTCCTCTAGTGTCTCTCCCTAAAAGTTCACTTGCAGCTTGCTGTCACTCTCTTCCCTTGTACATCTCATCACCTTACTTTTGCCCACATTTATCTTCAGTTTCCTTCTTTCACACACCTCAAACTCTGTCGCTAACTTCCTCAATCCCTCCCCTGATCCTGCTACAAGCACAGTGTCGTCAGCAAACAACAACTGGCTTATTTCCCACTTTTCTACATTTTCTTTAACCATCTCCAATCCCCTACTACTACCATTGCATTCACCTCTCGCACCACCCCATCCTTGTATAGATTGAACAACCAGGGCGACATAACACATCCCTGACGAAGTCCCACCTTTACCTCAAACCATTCGCTCTCTCCATTTCTAATCCTAACACAAGCTCTACTACTGTCGTAAAAACTCCTGACTTCTCTTAATAGCTTTCCTCCTATCCCGTATATCTGCAGTATCTCCCACAGTGCCTCCTGTCTACCCTGTCGTAAGACTTTTCCAAATCCATAAAACCCCAAAAAACATCCTTACCTTTTTCTATAGCTTTCTAAAATATCTGTCTTACTACAAAAATCTGATCTACACAACCACCTATTCTCCATTCTCGATTTACCCTTCACCAGAAAATGATCTGATATTCCCCCACTCTTTCCCCTTAGAACATGCACATCCTTAACTCTTCCTACCATACACCTGGTCACCACTATGTAGTCCATTAACGCTCCATTTGCCACACTTTCATCCACCACCCTCTCCCATGTGTACTTATGCTTGACTTTCTTCCTAAAGACTGTATTTGCTATCATCAACTCTCTTTCTAGACACATCTCCACCATCAATTATCAATATAAATTTTACCTGGAACTCCATACTTACCAATCACTCCGTCTATTGGTTTGTTTCCTACCTTAGCATTAAGGTCTCCCAATACAACTACATTGATATTTCTCCCTAATCCCTCTATGCACTCATTTAAATCTACCCAAAAAGCCTCCCTTTCCTCTACGCTCTTCTCACTACCAGCCCATACGCACTTACAAAAACCCACATCTCCCTTCCCAGCTTTACCTTCATCCATATCAACCTTGAATAAACCTCCTTCCACTCCAATAAACGCTTACCTATATCTCCACTTACTAGTATAGCCACCCCTTCTCTCTCTCGTCCCCTCTTCACTCCTGAGTACCTCCCAACTACACTCCCAAACTCACACTCGCCCCTCCCTTTCATTTTAGTTTCACTCAAAGCCAGCACATCCATCTTTCTTCTCACAAACATACTGCCTATCTCTTCCCTTTTACTCTCATCTGTACCACATCCACGCACATTAAAAGACCCAAAACATAAGAACATAAGAACATAAGAATAAAGGAGACTGCAAAAGACCATAAGGCCTACACTAGGCAGCTCTGTATCCATCACCACCTGTAATCCCCATCCATAAAGTTGTCTAATCGTTTTTTAAAACAACTGATAGTTTCAGCGCTTACTACATGGTTACTAAGTTTATTCCATTCGTCGACCACCATGTTAGTAAACCAATTCTTGCCTATTTCCTTCTTAAATCCAAATTTGTCCATTACTGCGAGTCCTGCCCTGTTGTTTTATTATGATGACCTTGTTTACATCACCCTTGTTATAGCCTTTGATCCACTTGAACACTTCTATTAGATCACCCCGCACTCTGCGTCTTTCCAGAGAGTGTAAGTTTAGGTGCCTAAGCCTCTCTTCGTAAGGCAAATTTCCGAGTCCTTGTATCATTTTGGTCATTCTTCTCTGTACTGATTCTGGTGAATTTATGTCCATTCCGTAGGACGGAGACCAAAACTGTACCGCATAGTCAAGGATGGGTCTAACTATCGCTAGATAGAGTTTAATAATTACCTCTGCACTTCTATTCGTTACCGTCCTAGCAATGAAGCCTAATGAACTGTTAGCTTTATTTCTGGCGCTAATGTACTGCTTCCTGGTTTTAAGGTCCGGACTCACCAGAACTCCCAAGTCCCTCTCGCACTCAGACTTTTCTAAAAACGTGTTATCTAAGTTGTATCTATTTTCGGGGTTGTGTAGCCCTACGTTTAACACGCTACACTTAGAGATATTGAAGTTCATTTGCCATTTCACCGACCATGTTAACAGTTTATTAAGATCATTCTGCAGAATCTGGGCGTCGTCTCCTGACCTATTTTAGTGTCGTCCGCAAACTTACTAACATCACTATTTAACCCATCGTCTAAGTCGTTTATATACATAATGAACAACAAGGGACCCAAAACCGAGCCCTGGGGGACCCCGCTAGTAACATTGCCCCACCTAGATTTTATTCCATTTATGGTAACCCGCTGTTTTCTGTTACTAATCCAAGCTCTAATCCATTCTAACACGTTTCCTCCTATGCCATGGGCTCTGATATAATTTAGTAGTCTCTGGTGTGGCACTTT
>NC_134815.1:23986340-23993840 GCF_046742065.1 Oratosquilla oratoria
TTAGTTCAATTGGACTAGCTGTGTAGTGCCTTCTCTTCTCAGCATGGTGTTCGCTCCTCAGCTTTGTAAAATTATCTAGAGCTCAAAAGAATAAAATTTCTTAAGAGTGTCATCAAGTCAAAATGGCAGTTTACATTGGAAAAAGTTGGACAAAGACATTATTAACCTAAGTTTCTTATTTTCTGTGAAAGAAAAAATATTAGCTGAGGAGAATATGAAATAAACAGTTTTTTTCCTTTTACCTATTATATCTTGTTTAGCCCAGTATATCAATGTACAGATTCTGTTTTAGCAAATACAAGACAACTTATTTAACTTAAAGAAATCCCAAGGCAGTTATAGGAACCCGGGCGTCACTCTGCAGCTATTGTTCTTGCTAACGCCATTCAATTTCAATCAGATTGAGATATATTCTAATGGTAGATATACTGTCTCAAACACTATTCAGCTCTGGATAATTTTTGTGACCATCGGTTTGACACACTTTCCTAATATAGGAAAACTAATAGGTAGATGTTGTTTTGGAAAGCTCAGACCATATTAATTAATTAGCCAAGGTTGATATATTATCTTCATTGTAATTTAAGTAATTTGTAACATTATATTCTGGGCATTATCAGACATTTTTGTCAGGCTTAGGGTAGCTGCAATAAATATCATATACATGTATTACAGAGGATCTCTATATGTATTACAGAGGATATGTCTCTGACTAGACACCCTGGCCTTGTCCCCCAGTTTCATTGTTCTTCAGTTGACTGTATCAGTCTACAAGTTGCAATATTGCTTTCTCGTCCCTTTACGACACTGCATCTAGCTTTTCATCAATGCAAGAATAGTTCTGTGAGGATTAAGCCTATCTTTGGGACATGCCTGCATGCACGCATGGCTGACGACGCACGTTTGAGCTCACAAACGATAGAACTAGAAAACAGTGAGAGGGTGAACGTACACAACAAAAATAGCTTTTGTGTTTTCGTATATTATACACGACAAGTTTACGCAATCATTTTGTTCTAATCTTAAAATTGTCTTCAACAATTATGACCAATCATCTTTACAGTTTTGCACGATCATTATAGGCAGTTTGATAGATATGTTAGGTTTTACTTTTGGTTTCCATATAACTTCCATATAACGCAAATTTAAATCCCTTGAATGTTTCTTTTTCATTTATGTATGTTTATATTTTAATGCATACAAATTATTCCTATTTCTACAATTTTTTATTAGTACATCTTCATATGTACAGAGGTTGTATAAGTACCAATGGTAGGCAATAGTATTGTTTAAAAGTTTCTATTAAGGAATGAAAATATATAAATCATGGGGAAATGTAAGAATGGCAACTACGCACTCAGAACTTATCTTAATTCAGTCGTCGACATGGGAATGTGCAGCTGGCATAATTGATTAGAGGCTTCCTTCTTCTGATATACATATATGTATATATATATGTGTGTACCCCAATTTTGTTCACCATCTTGCAAGTCTTTAGGGTTTGTTCACAAAGGTCCCTGTGTGCCCTTCTCCATCATGTTGCGAGAAATTTTCTTCCTAGGTATTGTCGTTGCTGGGGCTTTGGCAGACCCCCTTTCTGATGAGTGTCTAGCGTGCATGTGCTATGTGAGTATTTTGAATTATTGCATTTTTTTAACACTCTTATTATTGTCATTACTATTACTATGTACAAATGCCCCTATATGTCTTTCATAAGAATATCACAGTTGTATTATAAAATGCATACACATACAAACACGAAAAAAATGACTGAAATATAGAAGGATACTGTGTTGTATCTTTCTCGACATTTTATACAAACAAAGGTTCTTATAGGCATCTTTATTCGTGACGTTGGTTCGAAAAATGTCTCTGAAGAAGTGATAGTACTTGGTTTCTGCCACAGGAAAGGGAGGTTCTTCAATTAAGAAATATGTTCTCCTGGTTTTCAGGTTACGAGTCTAAGATTGCATCTACAGTTATTGTGCGTGCGTGCGTGCGTGCGTGCGTTCGTGCGTGCTTACGTGCGTGCGTGCGTGTGTGCATGCGTGCATGTGTGTGTGCGTGTGTGTGCGTATGTGTGCGTGTGTGTGCGTGTGTGTGCGTGTGTGTGCGTGTGTGTGTGTGTGTGTGTGTGTATGTGTGTGTGTGTGTGTGTGTGTGTTTGTGTGTGTGTGTGTGTGTGTGTGTGTGTGTGTGTGTGTGTGTGTGTGTGTGTGTGTGTGTGTGTGTGTGTGTGTGTGTGTGTGTGTGTGTGTGTGTGTGTGTGTGTGTGTGTGTGTGTGTGTGTACGTGCATAAGTTTCCTGCTTTTAAAAGAAACTTTCACATCTCAGAATGTTTGAGTTAACTTCCTTTCTGGGTTTTAAAGCCGTGATTCCCGAACTAGGTGTGTGTACATGTGTGTGTTGGTGGAGTTAGGATAGTTCTATAGAAGGCGTAAAATTCTCAAGCTATACCAGGAATGAGTATATGTTTTATCTGTGATTCATATTTCCACATGGTAACCCGTGATTTATCCCACGGTGAGATGAAATCTGACATATTCTATTTTCCGTAGACTAGCAACCATTGAATAAAACAGGTAAACGATTTAAGATAGCATGCGGTTTGGGGGATAAAATACACAAAAGTTTGATAAAAGCAAGGTACAAAGTAAAAAAAAAATAATAATAATAAAATAAGAAGAAGAAGAATAAAAAGCAAGCTCCAACATATTCTTTAGACAGACTCACTCCTCGTTAGGGAACATAAAACATAATGTTTTAAATCATAATAAATGTTCCAAACTAATAGATGGTATGGATTCCTTCAGGCCTCAAGCCAAGGCTGCAAGATGGATGACCCTGTGTGCCACAAGACCCCAGGAGGAGTGGAAGTCTGCGGGCCATGGGCCATCACTGAACCCTACTGGATTGACGCCAATCGCCCCGGGAAGTGTAAGTATCCTCTTCAGCGCTTTCAGAGCTTCAGTCAACATAGACGTATTACTTAGACCGTTACCAGAAGTCTAAACTTTAGACTGATGGAATTTTTAACAGAATAAAATCTAAGTCATCCAGCCTTTAGACTCTAAAGGCTGGATGACTTAGTTTATGAGAAATTACCTGATAGGCGTACGAGACTGTCATTGATAAATTTTGTATTTCTGTAAGACACCTCAGTGAATCAATGACGATATCCTTAAAACATAAACCAAAAAACAAGAAGCCCTACATCAGCGTACAATATTCAGTGGAAAGCAAAAATTATCTGAAAAAATATTCAGTTATAAGTTGAGTAATAATAATTTCCTTCATATTTTAGGCATAACTCCAAAACCAATATAAAACTGTGTACTGTAGAAAAAAAAATCAAATCACAGAATACTTATACCATGTCTTTTAAAGTGAACACACGTGTGCACGAACGGTTGTGTATGTGTGTGTGTATGTGTATGTGTATGTGTATGTCTGTGTGTGTGTGTGTGTGTGTGTGTGTGTGTGTGTGTGTGTGTGTACGTGTGTGTGTGTGTGTGTGTGTGTGTGTGTGTGTGTGTGTGTGTGTGTGTGTGTGTGTGTGTGTGTGTGTGTGTGTGTGTGTGTGTGTGTGTGTTTGTGTGTGTGTGTGTGTGTGTGTGTGTGTGTGTGTGTGTGTGTGTGTGTGTGTGTGTGTGTGTGTGTGTGTGTGTGTGTGTGTGTGTGTGTGTGTGTGTGTGTGTGTGTGTGTGTGTGTGTGTGTGTGTGTGTGTGTGTGTGTGTGTGTGTGTGTGATTGAGTGTGTGTGTGTGTGTGTGTGTGTGTGTGTGTGTGTGTGTGTCTGTGTGTGTGTGTGTGTGTGTCTGTGTGTGTGTGTATGTATTTATTTTTGTATCTCACATTTACAGATTATAGAGTAAATATACGCCATTCTGTTCCTTTAACCTGATTTTCTGTTTTTACCACACTTTGCAGTCTTCCATACTTGCGCCAAAAGTTGGGACTGCAATGAGGAAGCCGTGAGGAACTACTTGAATCGTTACGCTGCTTCGACCTACGCCACCTGCGAAACTTATGCCCGGGTGCACTTCGGAGGTCCCTCTGGGGCTTCGGCCGACTACACTCTCGACTACTGGTACATGGTCGAGAGATGTCTTGAAAACGGCTCCTTCACTCCTCCCCCAAAATAAATACCAAGAGCAATGTAATACTGTATCTTAAATTCAATTTTCTATTTTCATATCTGACCAATCTGAGAACAAACACTAATTTTCTCTGTTTATCTGATATACATTGTGCAATATACTAGTTCTACTCTAATTGCTGTTTGATTGTCAATTGATCTGCAATATCATACTAGATTCCTTCCTAGAAAATTTTATACAAAAGCTACCTTAAAAATTCTTATGATAACAAACTACTTTATTTTTGTTGTTAATAAGAAAGTTATACATAAATATCTTTTACTCTGAAATCCTACTTTAAAAAAAAATGATGATTAACAGTAAAACACTGAATATAATGAACTAAAACACCTTATGGTATCACCTCTCGGTGGTAAATGAAAGCTCTCAAAGAGAAAAAAGGCATTTAACTCAAGTCTGAATAATGTAATGCCAAAAATGCATTAAGCACACACACACACACACACACACACACACACACACACACACACACACACACACACACACACACACACACACACACACACACACACACACACACACACACACACACACACACACAAACACACACACACACACACACACACACACACACACACACACACACACACACACACACACACACACACACACACACACACACACACACACACACACACACACACACACACACACAGAGCCCCTACATACTTCCCTAGCATTTTTATCTCGAATGTATTTAGATTTCTGCTTCCTTGCTCTTTTATATTCCAAGTTTTTTTCCCATACAGTGTCGTTCACGTAATCACAATCTCTTTTTGTGTATCTTTTGATACCTATTTGTCATAACACTTTTCATTTATCTATCTCCAATATTCATTATTTTACATACATACATCATACATACATACATACACACATACATACATACATACATACATACATACATACATACATACATACATACATACATACATACATACATACATACATACATACATACATACATACATACATACATACATACATACATACATACATACATACATACACACATACATACAGACATTCATACATACATACATACATATACCAAAGGCTTTTTCACCCTACACGGGGGGTAGCCAAAAAGAAAAAGGTATAGAAACCACTCTCACTTATTTCATCCCCTACATATTCCACTCCCCTCCACCCTCCTCCCTCCCTCTCATATTGACACCTCCTGGATGTCGAGTCATCCCTGCATCCTGTCAACTGCCCTGGATCAGAAGCAGTGTCGCAAGACACAGCACTTCCACAGCCAGGCCGCTTCATTAATTCGGCAATCCCCCTCTCCCTCCCCTCATGCAGAAAAGGAGAAGACGGGGAGAAATCCCCTTGGGCGGCGTCAAATTTCTCATACATACTTTCTCACACCCTATCCCCCACCCACTCCCACCCATGCATCGCAGCATCATATATACACAACCCTTTTCCATTCACCCCTATCATCTGTCCTTTCCTGTCCTTCCTCAACAGACATTCCTCTCTTTTGTAATACCCCAATTACCTAATCCATCCATCTCATCCCAGGACGCCCCCTAATATTCAATCCTTCCACCTCTGCCTTCCACATCTCTTTTACTAATCTTTCTTTGCTCATTCTTTCCATGTGTCCAAACTATCCTAATAATTCTCTCATCATCCCTATCTCCCATCTCCCTTTCCGCCCCTCTTCTCCTCCTCACCTCCTCATTTCTCACACTTTCCAGCCTAATAACCCCTATCATACTTCTCAAGCATTTCATCTCAAACACATTTAAACTCCTTCTCTCTTCCTCTCTTATGTTTTATGTTTCTGCCCCGTACAGTGCTGTCGGCACAATTACTCCTTCATATAACCTCCTCTTAGCATCCATTCCCAGATGTCTATTTCTCATTACACTTTTTAATACACCAAGACATTTACTCGCTTCTCTCAATCTACATTCTACCTCAACCCCCACTCCTCCCTTCCCTGCTACAATCGCACCCAAGTATCTAAAACTATCCACTTCCTCCAGTCTCCCCTTTAATGCTCACTTACAGTCTGTTGTCAATCTCTCCCTTTGTACATCTCATCTCCTTATTTTGCCGACATTTATCTTCAGCTTTATTCTTTCACACATCTTCTCAAACTGTGTCATTAACTTCCTCATTCCCTCCTCTGATCCTGCTACAAGCGCAGTGTCGTCAGCAAACAACAACTGGCTTATTTCCCACTTTTCTCCATTTTCTTTAACCATCTCCAAGGCCTACCCACTACCCTTGCATTCACCTCTCGCACTACCCCATCCATGTATAGATTGAACAACCAGGGCGACATAACACATCCCTGACGTGGTCCCACCTTTACCTCAAACCTCTCACTCTCTCTATTTCTAGTTCTAACACAAGCTCTACTACTCTCGTAAAAATTCCTGATTGCTCTTAATAGCTTTTCTCCTATTCCATATATCTTTAATACCTCCCACATTGCCTTCCTGTCTACCCTATCGTTAGCCTATTGCAAATTCATAAAAGCCCAAAAAACATCCTTACCTTTTTCTATAGCTTTCTCACATATCTGTCTTACCACAAAAATCTGATCTACACTACCCCTACCTGTGCTAAAACCACACTGTTCCTCAACAGTTACTCTCTCTGTTCCTCTCCTAATCCTCTCAATCAAGACCCTCCCATAAGCTTTCCCAACTACTATCAACAATCTGATCCCTCCGAAACTACTACACTCACGCTTGTCCCCCTTTCCCTTGTAAAGCGGAACGATACAGGCACTCCTCCAGTTATCCGACACTCTACCCTCTCTTAAACAAACATTAGATAACCTCAATAGCCAGTAAACCATAGCTGTACCTCCTTTCTGCATGCCATTCATTCAACCCAGGTGCATTACCTGCTCTCATCATCTTAACAGCTGCTTTCACTTCATCTTTTCCTATTTCTCTTCCATTTTCCTCACTCATCACTCTCATTTTCTTAGCGTTTCCCACTGCAACTACCTTTCCCTCCCAACCCTCCTTCACATTTAGCAACTCCCTAAAATACTTTGCCCACCTTCCTCTCACTGCCTTCTTTTCCATTATTATTTCTCCATCTGCACCTTTTACTTTTTCTTCTCTACTTGATACACATCCTCTTCTTCTCTTAATTTCTTTCCTAGGCATTTTTTTTATTACTTTCAATATTTTCTGTCATACTCTTACCTCATTTCACATCTGCTCTCCTCTTTGCTTCCTTTATCTTATGCTGAGCTTCCCTTATATTTACTTTGTACCTCTCATACGATTCCCTCGTCCTAATTTGTAGCCAATCTATGAAAACCTGCTTCTTCTCTTCTACAAACTTCTTTGCTTCCTTATC
>NC_134815.1:23998840-24003840 GCF_046742065.1 Oratosquilla oratoria
ATTTCTGTAAGACACCTCAGTGAATCAATGACGATATCCTTAAAACATAAACCAAGAAACAAAAAGCCCTACATCAGCGTCAGTGGAAAGCGAAAATTATCTGAAAAAATATTCAGTTATAAGTTGAGAAAAAATAGGTTCCTTCATAGTTTAGTCATAACTCCAAAAGCAATATAAAACTGTGTACTGTAGAAAAAAAGAATAAAATCAAAGAATAATCTTGCCATGCATTTTAAAGTGAACACACGTGTGCACGAACGGTTGTGTGTATGTGTGTGTATGTGCATGTGTATGTGTGTGTGTGTATGTGTGAGTGTGTGTGTGTGTGTGTGTGTGTGTGTGTGTGTGTGTGTGTGTGTGTGTGTGTGTGTGTGTGTGTGTGTGTGTGTGTGTGTGTGTGTGTGTGTGTGTGTGTGTGTATGTGTGTGTGTGTGTTTGTGTGCGTGTGTGTGTGTGTGTGTGTGTGTGTGTGTGTGTGTGTGTGTGTGTGTGTGTGTGTGTGTGTGTGTGTGTGTGTGTGTGTGTGTGTGTGTGTGTGTGTGTGTGTGTGTGTGTGTGTGTGTGTGTGTGTGTGTGTGATTGAGTGTGTGTGTATGTACTTATTTTTGTATCTCACATATACAAATTATAGAGTAAAGATACGCCTTTGACCTGATTTTCTGTTTTTACCACACTTTTCAGTCTTCCATACTTGCGTCGAAAGTTGGGACTGCAATGAGGAAGCCGTGAGGAACTACTTGAATCGTTACGCTGCTTCGACCTACGCCACCTGCGAAACTTATGCCCGGGTGCACTTCGGAGGTCCCTCTGGGGCTTCGGCCGACTACACTCTCGACTACTGGTACAAGGTCGAGAAGTGTCTTGAAAACGGCTACTACACTCCTCCCCCAAAATAAATACCATGAGCAATGTAATACTGTATCTTAAATTCGATTTTCTGATTTCATATCTGACCAATCTGAGAACAAACGCTAATTTTCTCTGTTTATCTGATATACATACTGCAATATACTAATTGTACTCCAATTGCTGTCTGGTTGTCAACTGACCTACAATATCATACTAGATTCCTTCCTAGAAAATTCTATTCATAAGCTACCTTAAAAATGCTTATGATAACAAACTACTTTACTTTTTGTTGTTAATAAGAAAGTCATACATGAATATCTTTTACTCTGAAATCCTATTTTGAAAAAAAAAATAACAGTAAAATACTGCATATAATGAACTAAAACACCTTATGGTATCCCCTCTCTGTGGTAAAGGAAAGCTCTCAATGATATATAATGCATTTACCTCAAATCTGGGTAATGCAATGATATAGATGCATAAAACACACACACACACACACACACACACACACACACACACACACACACACACACACACACACACACACACACACACACACACACACGCACACACACACACACACACACACACACACATACACTCACACACACACACACACACACACACACACACATACGCACACATAAACACACACACAGACACACACACACACACACACACACACACACACACACACACACACACACACACACACACACACACACACACACACACACACACATATATATATATATATATATATATATATATATATGTATGTATATATATATATATATATATATATATATATATATATATATTTATAAATAAACTCATTTGCTGGGATTCGAACCAACGCCAGAGCGGAATGCTTGTACTACACTGACCCTTCGAAACAGAACGAATTAGTTCACGGACTAATCATTCTGCCGAGGGCACTCGTGTAGAACGTGGTATGTACTATATTTCATCAAAGCTGGGATTCGAACCCCCGCCAGAGCGGAATGCTTCATATAAAGCGAGGACTGCACCGCCTGTACTACACTGACCCTTCAAAACAAAACGAATTAGTTCACGGACTAATCATTTTGCCGAGGGCACTCGTGTAGAACGTGGTATGTACTATATTTAATCAAATCCTTTATGCAGGATAGTCTTCCGACTAGTGTTTGTGTCATCTTGACAATTGGAAATAAACTCATCTGCTGGAATTCGAACCCCCGCCAGAGCGGAATGCTTCATATAAAGTGAGGACTGTACCGCCTGTACTACACTGACCCTTCGAAACAGAACGAATTAGTTCACGGACTAATCATTCTGCCGAGGGCACTCGTGTAGAACGTGGTATGTAGTATATTTCATCAAATATTTTATGCAGGCTAGTCTTCCGACAAGTGTTTGTGTCATTGGGCTAGTCTTCCGACAAGTGTTTGTGTCATTTTGACAATTGGAAATAAACTCATCTGCTGGGATTCGAACCCCCGCCAGAGCGGAATGCTTCATATAAAGCGAGGACTGTACCGCCTGTACTACACTGACCCTTCAAAACAGAACGAATTAGTTCACGGACTAATCATTCTGCCGAGGGCACTCGCGTAGAACGTGGTATGTACTATATTTCATCAAATCCTTTATGCAGGCTAGCCTTCCGACTAGTGTTTGTGTCATCTTGAGAATTGGAAATAAACCCATCTGCTGGGATTCGAACCCCCGCCAGAGCGGAATGCTTCATATAAAGCGAGGACTCTACCACCTGTATTACACTGACCCTTCAAAACAGAAAGAATTAGTTCACGGACTAATTTTTCTGCCGAGGGCACTCGTGTAGAACGCGGTATGTACTATATTTCATCAAATCCTTTATGCAGGATAGTCTTCCGACTAGTGTTTGTGTCATACTGACAATTGGAAATAAACTCATCTGCTGGGATTCGAACCCCCGCCAGAGCGGAATGCTTCATATAAAGTGAGAACTGTACCACCTGTACTACACTGACCTTTCAAAACAGAACGAATTAGTTCACGGACTAATCATTCTGCCGAGGGCACTCGTTTAGAACGTGGTGTGTACTATATTTCATCAAATCCTTTATGTAGGCTAGCCTTCCGACAAGTGTTTGTGTCATCTTGACAATTGGAAATAAACTCATCTGCTGGGATTCGAACCCCCGCCAGAGCGGAATGCTTCATATAAAGTGAGGACTGTACCGCCTGTACTACATTGACCCTTCAAAACAGAAAGAATTAGTTCACGGACTAATCATTGTGTCGAGGGCACTCGTGTAGAACGTGGTATGTAGTATGTTTCATCAAATCTTTTATGCAGGCTAGTCTTTTGACAATTGTTTGTGTCATTTTGACAATTGGAAATAAACTCATCTGCTGGAAATCGAACCCCCGCCAGAGCGGAATGCTTCATATAAAGCGAGGACTGTACCACCTGTACTACACTGACTCTTGAATAGAGAACGAATTAGTTCACGGACTAATCATTCTGCCGAGGGCACTCGTTTAGAACGTGGTATGTACTATATTTCATCAAATCCTTTATACAGGCTAGTCTTCCGACAAGTGTTTGTGTCATTTTGACAATTGGAAATAATGACACGAAAGCCCTCGGCAGAATGATTATTCCTTGAACTAATTCGTTCTGTTTTGAAGGGTCAATGTAGTACAGGCGGTACAGTCCTCGCTTTATATGAAGCATTCCACTCAGGCGGGGGTTCGAAACCCAGCAGATGAGTTTATTTCCAATTGTCAAAATAACACAAACACTTGTCGAAAGACTAGCCTGCATAAAGGATATAATGAAATATAGTACATACCACGTTCTACACGAGTGCCCTCGGCAGAATGGTTAGTCCGTGAACTAATTCGTTCTGTTTTGAAGGGTCATTGTAGTACAGGCGGTAAAGTCCTCGCTTTATATGAAGCATTCCGCTCTGGCGGGGGTTCGAATCCCAGCAGATGAATTTATTTCTAATTATCATAATGACACACACACACACACACACACACACACACACACACACACACACACACACACACACACACACACACACACACACACACACACACACACACACACACACACACACACACACACACACACACACACACACACATATACATATATATATATATATTTGTATATATACATATACATATATGACGTAAGCGGAGTAGGAAACACAGGAGTCTTAGGCTTGAGTTTATTCCTGACTAGTTTCGCAGGTATGCCTTTTTAAAGGAAACTAGTCAGGAATAAACTCAAGACTAAGACTCCTGTGTTTCCTACTCCGCTTACGTCAACCTGTCAGAATGTCCCAACATATACATACATATATATATATATATATATATATATATATATATATGTGTGTGTGTGTGTGTGTGTGTGTGTGTGTGTGTGTGTGTGTGTGTGTGTGTGTGTGTGTGTGTGTGTGTGTGTGTGTGTGTGTGTGTGTGTGTGTGTGTGTGTGTGTGTGTGTGTGTGTGTGTGTGTGTGTGTGTGTGTGTGTGCATGAGAAATCACATAAACTCGTGATTCTAAATATGCGGAAAAAACCACCAAGGAAAAAGAAAAACTGATGACCAAGCGCTTTCGTCTATTCAGACATCCTCAGGGTACATAGAAAAGAAAAAGTACACAAGAATATATACAAAGAGTATGAGGTCAGGGAGGGAACCAGGAGAGGTTGCAAGGATCTTATGTCAACCTGACCCGTTCGCGGCAGCGGACGTTTGGGCTACTACTTTTTTCACAATAAAATTGTCTAATTTATGCATACCATGATTCACCTAAGGGATTTTAATCATTGTATAAATTGGGAGGGTGCTAAAGAAATTGTTAAAGATAAGTCATATTTGACGAGAAATATAATAGAATCCAGTCTGATCAAAGATACATTTGTCAATAACTTAAATTTAAGTCATGGTATGTATAAAATGGACAATTTTATTGTGAAAAAGTAGTAGCCCAAACGTCCGCTGCCGCGAACGGGTCAGGTTGACATTAGATCCTCGCAACCTCTCCTGGTTCCCTCCCTGACCTCATACTCTTTGTATATATTCTTGTGTACTTTTTCTTTTCTATGTACCCTGAGGATGTCTGAATAGACGAAAGCGCTTGGTCATCAGTTTTTCTT
>NC_134815.1:24018840-24023840 GCF_046742065.1 Oratosquilla oratoria
GATTGACCATGGTCTTGGGTCACATGTTGGACTCGTGATCGACAGCTATTTCCATACGGGAAGAGAGCATAGAGCTCATGTATGACCAATCTATGGCTAATGCTGTGACCTTCCGCGCACACATACACACTTATCTCCCCGCCTACGACAGTTTGAATAACGACTCGCAGCGCAGCGATATATATTGTTACGCCTACCATTAAAGCCCAATCTTAATTGGGGAAAGAATCATACCTCCATTCATTGACGAACCAGATTGAGACTAAATGGCAGGGTAACAATATACTGCATATCAAATATAAATTTGTGCAGTACTTTCAAGCTCGTATGTCAATAGTTTAGGTGACCGGTGGATAACTCAGAGGGGCAAGGTTAAGGCAAAACTATGGTGTTCTAACATAAATTATTTTCATATTCACTTAACGCTACACACACACATCTTATGCCTACCCGGACCACTTGTTACCACTATGGTTCACCTAACATACTTAACCTAGGGATTATAAAGGAGCGGATAAAATTGCGTCTGCTTTAAACGGGTCCAGAACCATTATCATTTTATTTTATTGCAGGCAGGGTGAGTGGAATATCATACTACACATACAGACATAATTAACATGATAAGGTACAATATACTATATGAACAATATCCTAGCTAACTCAAATAAAAGTATAACAAAGGAATAGTACACACGGAACATAGAAAATTGTATTTCATACGGTCTGTAATGCAGGAAGACAAAAAAATTAGGGCGTGGCAACACCTACCCGAAACAGGTGGTAATATGGAAAGTACATATATTACAAAGGAACACAGACTTGTGGCCACGCAACACCCCTTCCCCAAAAGGATACGTTTACAAGGGTTTGTAAGCAAAGAATCACTTATCCAAAGTCAATCACACTAACAATTTAAGTTTGCACATTGGTAGTTCGGGATAGTACCTCATCCAGCACATTATCTTTCCCACGAATGTGCACATCTGTAAATTGAATGGCTATAAGGCTAATGCCCACCGTAGAAGGCGTTGATTAGCGTTTTTCATTCGTTCCTCAAGTGTCAGGGGATTGTGGTCTGTAAACACTACACAGGGTGAAATGTGCTTCCTACGTATACTCTAAACGCTTCCAATGCCATAATCAAAGCTAACGCCTCCTTTTCGATGGTGGCATAGTTCCTCTGCGACTTGAGGAACTTCTTTGAGAAGTAACAAACAGGATGCAGCATACGATCCTCCTCACCCTCTTGTAGAAGCACGGCACCGGCACCAACTTCGCTGGTGTCGACGTGGATGGTGAACGGCCTCTGGAGATCAGGGGCACGTAGGACAGGAGCATTTGCCAGCAGAGTCTTCACGCTCTCGAAGGAGTCCTGGCAAGCCTGGGTCCACTTGAAGGAGGTCTTGGCATTCAGGAGGTTGATGAAAGGAACCATCACGGAGGAGAAGTTAGGACAGAAGCGACGATAGTAACCCGCCATTCCCAACAGTCTCACCACTCCCTTTTTTGTCGCTTGGGGCAGGATACTGCAGAATGGCTGTAATCTTGGCTGCAATCGGTTGAACCTCCCCTTTTCCAGGAATGTGATGCGGGCATGGCCGAACTCACTCTTGGCGAGGTTCACTGTCAAACTGTGTGCTGCCAGAACAGCAAAGAGGGCTCTTAGGCGGTCCACGTGTTCTACCCAGGAGTCGCTGAAGACAACGAGGTCATCCAGGTAGCAGCGGACACCCACCAGCCCCGCTGTTACGATGTTTATGAGGCGTTGGAAGGTTGCAGGTGCATTCCGCAAGCCGAAGGGGAGGACGGTAAACTGATACAGCCCCTAGGGAATGATGAACGCGGAGATGGCCCTCGACCGCTCTGACAGTCGGACTTGGTAAAAGCCCTGTAGTAGGTCCAGTTTCGTCACCCACTGTGCTCGACAACGTCGTCAATGACGTCATCAATGCATGGCAAGGGGTAGCTATCCGGCTTCGTGACTGCGTTGACCTTTCTGTAGTCGACACACAGTCGCATAGAACCATCGGGTTTCGGCACCAAGACCACGGGAGAGGCCAAGGACTGCTCCACGATACCAACCTCCTGAGGGCGTTGTACCTCCTCACGGACTTACTCCTTCTTGAATGCGTTCAGGCGGTAAGGACGTTGGCTGATGGGCCGAGCTCCGTTGGTTTCGATGTTGTGATCTACAGCTGAACAGGGGTGGGGATGGTCACTAGAGATATCACTATAGTCTGTCAAAAGAGAAGAAATATCACTTGCTTGGTCATTAGAGAGATGGCCTAACTTTGCATTGGGATCATAGAGTATTGTGGAATTGTCCACTTTGGTATACAAGCCACTCTGGAGTTCAAAGAAGCGGGCAAGGAAGGTTCAACACTTTCCTCCCTTTCTTTACTCTTTCTCACTCTGTAGGGTTTCAGTAGATTGACATGCACCAGACGTTTTTTCTTACGCCTGTCTGGTGTGTGTACAACGTAATTGGCGTCGTCCCCTACCCTGTCTACAATTTGGAAAGGACCATCATACTTTGCCTGAAATGGGTGTGTCTGCACGGGCAAGAACGCTAACACCTTATCACCTACCCTAAATTCCCTATGCTCTACTCTATGTTTTTTGTCAAACTGTTGCTTCATTTTTATCTGAGCAGATTTTAAACGGGCATGAGCCATCCTCACAGCAGCTTCCAATCTTTCTCTAAACTTAGCTACATATAATACCAAGGGTGTGACACTATTTTCCAGCAGCCAACTTTCTTTGAGGGGTTTGAGAGGTCCTCGCACCTCATGGCCATAAATTAGTTGAAATGGGGAGAATCCTAAGGATTCTTGAACAGAGTCTCTAACCGTGAATAGGAGCAGATCAACTCCCTCGTCCCAATCCTTCCCAAATTCCAAGCAATAAGTGCGCAACATGCGTTTGAATATCTGATGGAATCGCTCCACCACCCCTTTGGGATTGGGAATGATAGGCTGAAGTCCTAGACTGCCGGACACCCAAACTCTGCATTACCTGATTAAACAATCGGGAAGTAAAATTGGATCCTTGGTCCGACTGCACTACTGTGGGAAGGCCTACTTGTATAAAGAAGTGAATGAGGACTCTCACCACATTCTTGGCTGTGATGCGGGTGGCTGTGATGCGGGTGGATAACGGGTGGCACAGTCTATCATGGTAAAGAGAAACTGATTACCTCGGGGGGTCTTTGGCAGAGGACCAATGCAATCTATGACAATTCTGCCAAAGGGTTCCTCAATGACAGGGATAGGTTGTAGAGGGAACGGTTTAACACTGGGGTGCGGTTTCCCTGCTACCTAACAACGGTGACATGTACTAATGTAGGAACTAATATCTTTCTTCATTTTATGCCAATAGAAATTATCTAGAATTTTTGCACTACTCTTCCTAACTCCCAAATGTCCTCCTATTCCATCATGAGCAATACCTAAGATCTCCTTCCATAATGGGTTTGGGACCATTATTTGGTGACGGACAGACCAAGGGGAATCAGTAGGACGGAACTTCCGCATCAATATATCTGAGCTAAGGTAATAGCAGTTAGATTCAGACTTAGCTTCCTCTTCACTAATAGCTCTACAGAAACAACTGGCTAGTTCAGGGTCTTTTTGGAGATGAATGAGTTTACTCCTAGTGACTGGGGAGGAACCAAAACTATCCAGGGTGGTAACATTGTCTCCCTCAGAGTCGTTTTCAATATCAAACCTATTCTGAAGGTCACCGGGTGGAGAAGTTTAAAAAAATTCACTTAGATTATCAGCAAGTTCAGGCTGAGTAGGAACATCCTCTGTGTTCTCACTAGGTTGGGGGGGTAATTACACCAACATGAGCATCCTCTTTATGCTCGCTAATCTCTGTATCCACCCTGCGACTCATGCTACGAGTAACAGCACATGCAGGGAATATGCCCGGAATGTCTGCCTCTAATTGGGAAGTATTATTCTCGGCAGAGGGACACGAGGAGATTACGGCATTATGTAACATCGTGCCCCCAGCGAGGTAATTTCCTATCAGGAGTGAAACTCCTTCTACAGGTAACTTGTCGACTACTCCTACCTGGGCATAACCTGTCCTAACATCTGACCGCGAGTATACTTGGCATATAGGGATACGTGGCCCGCCTGTTAAACCGTTCACAAGAACCCAATTCCCAGTATAATATGCACCTATCAAAGCTGCCACATTTTTTGTAATTAGTGTGTCTCTCAGAAGCTTGATAGATGTGGGTGGGCTACCTTGATCAAGGGCCACTGAACCAGAAGAACAGAATGGTTCAAATGTTGATAACATAGGTGGGGAAGAATTATCTGGGACAACTGATGGGCTAACAGCAGTGAGACTGGGCTCCAAAAAACTTTCCGATTGCTCGGCCACATTGATCGAGAGAGAGGGGGACCCTTGGAGAGGAGACTTTTTTTGTTGTAGTTTGAAACAGTCATCAACATGATGTCCTGGCTTTTTGCAATATTTGCAATAGCTCCTGCCTCCAGTAAGGGTAGATCCCCTGGTCTCACTATCAATGGGCTTACCTGAGGTAGATGAAGCAGATGATGAGTGGGCCGGTGGTCGAGGAGGCAGTGGAAGTCAGATTGACTTGGAGTCCCTACTCAAGGCAGGGTGAGACCTGGAATGCATTCTAGGATTAGTTAAATGGTAATAGTCGGCCGCTGGGCCAGCCTATGCCAAGGTACGAATACCTCGCTGATCCAAGTTGGCTCGCACATCTGGAGGGATATTATTTCTAATATCCTCCATCAATATTAACTCTTGGAGTTTCTCCAGGTCTACGTGAGCCTCCTCGCTCTCCACCCACCAGGTGAACAAGCGGAGTTTTCGTCGGAAGTACTCCACGTAGGTCTCCTGGTTGGATTTCCTACATTTCTTGAATTGTTGCCGGTAGGCTTCAGGAACAAGCTGGTATGCTTGTAGAATATTATATCTAAGTACATAGTAATCACTACTCTGACTTTCGGAGAGTA
>NC_134815.1:24038840-24043571 GCF_046742065.1 Oratosquilla oratoria
ATTTAATTAATGTTAAGTTTGGCTAGGTGAGTTCTGGTTAGATTACATTAGATGAGACTAGGTTAGGTTAAGCTAAGCTAGGTTAAGTTAGGTTAGTTTAGGTATGTTCGGTTATTCTAGGTATGTTATGTTAGGTTAGGATGGGTTAGGTTAGGTTAGGTTACTTTACGTTAGGTTAAGTTAGATAAGGTTAGGTTAGGCTAGGTTAGGATAGGATATGTTAGATTAGAAATATTTACAAT
Source organism: Oratosquilla oratoria (assembly GCF_046742065.1). Taxonomy (NCBI): domain Eukaryota; kingdom Metazoa; phylum Arthropoda; class Malacostraca; order Stomatopoda; family Squillidae; genus Oratosquilla; species Oratosquilla oratoria. The sequence continues at coordinate 24,039,083 of NC_134815.1, forward strand.
ATCCGGAAAAATTAACTAGTTTGCTATTACTCTAATATTGAATATTCTAAACTTGAACTAGAAGTTCTATATTTTTATTCGTTTATTTGGGAGGTGACCTATTATCTTACATGTATACATGAAAATTAGAAGATGAGTTTACATCTCGTTCAGTCTTTCACTTCTCTTTAGCAATGATGACTGGATGCTAAAAATATTTCTTCCTCCCTGGATCGTTAATGAGTTAGACACCAATGATATTGAAGAACATCTACATATATCACAACACGTCAACTTCCCCACACATGGCGCCAACACGCTTGACCTTATTCTCAGTGACTTGAGTGAACTGTACCTCCTACCGCAATTCTTCCCCCCTATTGGTCGGTCCACCCATACATCCATCCTGTGGTTACCGGTCGGCTCGAATTCGTTGGCACCAGGCACCGCAACACGCCTTCACAGGCCCATGCACGGCTCACACTTGCGTGAATTTGGACAATGGATTACTTAGCATCCATGTACAGAGGTGCTCGCAGTGGAGAGAGTTCAGGAGAAGTGGGACAACTATATGTATATAAATACGCAGGCCTTCCATTGTCACTTTCCCTTGAAACAAATGCAGACGCATTCAGCCGATGCCCCTTGGGCTACACCCAGGATTAAGAGGCTGATTCAATAGCGTACTAAAGCTTTTTACACTGACATGAACCTTTTTAGACAACTCCGGAACAAAATTATAAGGGAAATAAAAAGAGCCAAAAAGGTTTACTACCCTAACAAGATCGAGCAATTACAGCAGAAAAGCAGTATGTGGTTTAGCAGGGTCAAAAGCTTGTGTGGTATGAGGCAGACATCTGACATCCCCCTCCTGTCACAACTCCCACCAACCCTTGCGGTTGAGCAAGTGAATAATCACTTCGCCTCCATCTGTCAAACACTGCCCGCCATTGACCTTTCTCTCCTACCTGCCTTCCTGCCCTCCCCTTCACCACCCACAATTCATGTTTTTCAAATTTTTAAGAAGCTCGCTAGTATCAAACCAGAGAGAGCATATACACCCGTAGACTTACCTGTCAAACTTTATCGTGAATTTGCTCGCGAACTTGCTATCTCGATTTGTTCAATAATCAACGCCTCACTTAAACAGAGCAAATGTCCCACAGATTGGAAGACAGGCTTCATTACTTCCATCCCCAAATCTTCCAATCCCCAATCCTTACGTGATCTCAGACCCATTACTATCACTCCCATCCCTGGTCTTATTTGTGAGGATTTTGTCTTCGAGTGCATACTCCAAAGTCAGCAAATTCATTGATACCCAGCAGTTTGGTAACGTGAAAACATTCTCCACCACTTACTATCTTATCAGCCTCCTTGACTTTATCTATAAACACCTCGAACAGCGCAAGACTTCACTTGCAGTAATGTTCATTGATTTCAAGAAAGCCTTCGATCTTATAGATTACACCACTATCATCACCAAAGTCATCCACCTAGGCATACCCACGTTCTTGGTGGCTTGGCTGTCTGACTTCCTGACGGACCGCTATCAAGCTGTCAGATATCAGGGACACGTCTCTGCAGTCCAGCATCTCTCCTGTGGGGTACCTCAGGGAATAAGAATGGGGCCACTATGTTTCCTGATACTCATCAACGATGCCCTGGCAGATACACCGCACAGGTGGAAATATGTTTATGAATGCACGGTGGGGATCCCTGTGTCCAATACTGACCTGAACCACGACCCACTGCAGGACACACTGGACAAACTACACACATGGACAGTGCACAACAAAGTCTCCATCAACCACAAGAAAATTGTGGTAATGCATTTCCACAAACCCAACGACGTTATCCCCCCTCCCCTGCTGACAATTGATGACCTACCCCTGCAAGTGGTTCAGTCTACTAAGCTGCTGGGGATTACCATCGACAACAAGTTGACCTGGAAGGAGAACACCGCCAACACCATCAGGGCAGCCTCCTACAAGCTGTATATGCTGCGTCGACTGAGTTCATTAGGGGCACAGGCTGAAGATCTCAAGACCATCTACACTTCCTTCATTTTACCCAAGTTGATGTACGCATCCCCCTCTTGGGCCTCCTTTCTCACTATGACGCATCAACGTCAGCTGGAGAAAGTGCAGAAAAGAGCCTGTCGCACAATCCTAGGCAAAAATTACACCACCTACCATCACGCTCTCACCACACTAGGACTACCCACCCTTGCTGACCGCTATCTTCAGAATTTGAGGTCGTTTGCGGTCACCCTGGTCAAACATCCTCGACACCGGAACCTACTACCTACTTAGGTACCTCGTCCATGGTGCCAGTTGAGGCACCATAATTCCATCAAGGCGATCAGAGCACGTACCGACCGGTATAAGAAGAGCCCCATACCGACATTTGTGGACTTAAATAACAACTAGAATTAACATTGTTGTACTACAAACCTATTACTTGGCCTGCTGTTTTATTTGTCTAGATTTTAATGCTTGTAACAACATCTTCTCACTATCATAGTATTATATTGTTATAATCTTGTAGGATGTATATTTTCAGCAGCAATGCTGCTATACCAAATAAACCGTAAATTATTATTATTATTATTACACACACACACACACACACACACACACACACACACACACACACACACACACACACACACACACACACACACACACACACACACACACACACACACACACACACACACATACACACACACACACACACACACACACACACACACACACACACACACACACACACACACACACACACACACTCACACACACACACACACACACACACACACGCACACACACACACACACACACGCACACACATCACACACACACACACACACACACACACACACACACACACACACACACACACACACACACACACACACACACACACACACACACACACACACACACACACACACACACACACACACACACACACACACACACACACACAAACACACACACACACGCAAACACACACATACACATACAAACTTACATACACGCACACACTAGCACAAACGCAAACATACATACATAAATTGACTTTCATGATATTAGCAAAATGTAGTTCATTCCTTATTCCTTATATAAGCGAAATTAAGAGCAATAATGAATAATTCCCACTCCAATAGAATGACTCAATCTCATTGCATTAAAATTGATGTCTGTATTAATATGGAAAGAGTCTAGTAGATTGGGGTGAATTTTGGAGGTGTTGTAGATTCCACAAGCGATTGAGTTTCCATAAAAAATCAAATCTTACGTTCAATTTCTATTTTCAAGTTACTGTTTTCAATCTATATATATATTTTTTTGTAATGGTCCGTTACACCCTTACATACTAGAACCAGTCTTAGGAATGTAACTTACCAAGGTTGACGTAAAATATATGCTGTAAACAAGAGACAAAACCTGTCTGTTGTAGTCCACTAGTATGTCTACGAGTATGTCTTTTACTAGTATGTCTCGTACTAAGAACGCTAAACATTTATCATCCATTTTCACCATTAATGAGAGACCAAAGATCATCTGATGGGACAATGCAGGCTCTCTAGAAGGTCTTTGAAATGGGTATTAACAAAGATGTCAATATACATGTAGTATATCAGTGATTTCCCCTTAATATCTTGTAATACCAGACACTCTACAGCGGACATTTAGGCTAGAGAAAAGAGAACACGTAAAGGTGACTTTATCACTACACCTTCTTGTTGGACATATAATATCCCTTCTGGATACCTGAAAGGGACCTTTGTTGTACAAATGATCAATTTTTTTTAATTATAGTCCTAGGTATATAAGGCGATGGGATATCACTTTGTCGGGAGGCATTGTGGTGCCGTCGATTGATTTAGTGTTTAACCAAGAGCACCTCCAATGGGAGTGATCAGAGATACCCACATAAGAACGATTTGGGAAATAAAAAAAATCAAGGTATACGCTGCCACCACCCAATCGTCTATATGGATATATCTGACCATAAATGGAAACTGCTCCTTGTTATTCACGTCTGACTCCGTCCCCTTTCCTCAGGTCGTTCGGGGTTGGTTCTGGGTAGCGAAAAGGCCTATGCCCAAGTGGGGGTAGTAAAAGAAAATAAGCGAAGGTCTGCTATGTGTTAATTATTACACTGAAGCAAAAATATAGTAAGGAAATACAAAAGTATATTGTGGTTTTCTCCAACTAATCTATTGATCCTTACAATATGAAAAATATATGGGTATGCGAGACATTTAATAACACAGTTTTTTCTTTCTTATGGGCATCATAAGTAAGGTCACAGGCACGTGGAAAAACGTAGTTATTTACGCTCCAACCTTCCGGTCACTGTATAAGTCTACTTATAATATTGTGTCTACCTTCAAGCACTGTGTCTACCTTCAACCCCGTATTCTTATTAGAGAACGATCACAGACAGAATTGTACTCTAAGGATTACACTCTCATAGCTAATGTATATACGCAAAG